>NC_090989.1:176714621-177017651 GCF_041146395.1 Eulemur rufifrons | reverse complement strand
AAAATTGGAAACAATTTAAAGAAGAGATTGGTTAAATAAGCTCTAGAGTATATCTACATAACAGAATACATATAATGCAGCTGTTAGTGATGTTATAGAAACAAAGTCAGCAAATTATGGTAGTGCAAGAGCCAACCCAGCCTGCCACAAACAGCACACAAGCCAATAATGGTTTGACATCTTTAAATAGTTGAAAAAAAAAAAAACAAGAATAATATTTTTGTGACAGATGAAATTATATGAAATTCAAATTTCAGCATCCATAAATAAAGTTTTATTGGACCATAGCCACACCTATTTGTTTACATATTGTTGTAGAAGAAATTCAGTAAGATAAGTGTCAGTGATGTAAAAGAGAATACAGAATATGCTCTCACTTCTGATGTTGATATGAAAAGAAAAGGAATGGAAATAAATACAATACACCAACACTGTTCTCCTTGAGCATTAGTATGATGGTGATTTTTTTTTCATTTATAACTTTACGAATTTACTGGCATTTTTTAACAATATACGTATATTGCTTATAAAACAACATAAATTTTTTTTAAAAAACACATCATTGGAAACACTTTAAAATCTCTGAGTGAGAAGGAGAAGAGTGACAGACAAGGTGTTTGACATCTGATTTACGATGGCACTGACCAACCTGAACCCACACCAGGCATAAATACCCAGTGCAACAGCACCGACCCATTAGAGACGACACCAGGCATAGACACTCAGTACAACAGTACTGGCCAGGCAGGACACTGGCACAAATATGCAGTACGATTGTCCCGCTGTACAACAGCCCAAAATCAGCCCTGGAGGGAGAATGAGAAGTTCCCATGGTCTACTGGTTCCCTTGATTCTTTGATAATTAGCATCCTATCCTTCAGAAGGGTTTAACTACTTTGCCAATCTATGTCTTTGAACTGGAGTGTCCACTCTATTTACATATGTATATATCTGAATCTATTTCTGCCATATTTTATGCTATAGTTCCAAATTTTTGTTTCTTTTTTTCCCTTTCTTTCTGGACTTCTTTTAAATTGATTGAGTTTCTCCTTCTTTCCCATCCCCACATTTTCTTTTCTTCTCTCTACTATTTTAGAAGTGCTTATCTTGGAAATTTTAATATTCATATAAAGTCAAAAATTAACTAACGTGCTAACATACTCCTGAATTACACAAGATCCACAGAAAGCTTTAACTATGACACAATTTTAGTATTCTGGTATGCTTTTTAAAAATTAGCCCCACAACTTCGATATTATTTTTACATCATCAACCTTTATTTAGCTTTGCCCACACTTTAATCATGTTCTTTACTCCCCCCATTCCATCTTCTCACGCACATTTTCCTTCTAGGATTACTTTCTTTTGTCTTGAAGCATATCGTTTAAAATCTCCTTTAGTGAGGATCTTTTGGCAGTAATTAATTCTCTCAGGTTTTACTTACTCAAGTTTGTATTTATCATGCCCGCACTCTCGAAAGACAGTTTTGCTAGGTATACAATATCTGGGTTGCCAATTACTTTCTTTCTGCATTTTTAAGGTATTATTTCACTGTCTTCTGACTTCTAGTATTTCTGCTGAGAAGCTAGTTGTAGTTATAATTGTTGCTCCTGTTAAAAAATATTACTTAGGAGGCCATTGGGCTGAGGCAGCTCCAGTGCCTTGGGTTCTCGTGTTCGCAAACTGAAACCCAACTCAGCGTTAATGGTCATATTCTAGGCCAGTCAGAAACTGCCAACTCATCCCTAACTAGGGGCTTCCACTACTTAAGCCTAACCAATCAGAAATCACTAGCTAACCTCTAACTAGGGACTTTCCATTGGAATGATCCAAACAAGCCTACTGCTCTATGCTAAACAATCAGATATTTTCTCTGCCTTGCTTCCATGTTCACCCTATAAAAGCCTTCCCCTTACCCCACCTCACTGGAGCCCCCGAACCGCTTGTGTTCTGGAGCTGCCCAATTCATGAATTGCTGAGTGCTCAAATAAAGTCTTTAATGTTTTAATATGCCTCGGTTTACTTGTAACACTTCTTTCAAAGTAATCGTTTATCTCTGGCTGCTTTTAAAATTTTCTTTTTGTCCTTAGTGTTCTGTTTTTTTTTTTTGCCATGTGTCTAGTTGCAGATTTCTTTCTATTTATCCTGCTTAGTTAGGATTCACTAGACTTCCTGACTCCAAAGACTGGTATCTTCCATCATCTTTGTATCATTCTCAGCCATTATGTTTTTAAATATATCTTCCCTTTTGGACTCTTCTCTCCTTCTAGAACTCTTAGCAATACATTGCTCTTCTCACACTCTATCATTCACATCTCTGAATCCCTATTTGGTATTTTCTTTTTTTTTTTTTTTTTTTTGAGACAGAGTCTCACTCTGTTGCCCGGGCTAGAGTGAGTGCCGTGGCGTCAGTCTAGCTCACAGCAACCTCAAACTCCTGGGCTCAAGCGATCCTCCTGTCTCAGCCTCCCGAGTAGCTGGGACTACAGGCATGCACCACCATGCCCGGCTAATTTTTTCTATATATATATTTTTAGCTGTCCATATAATTCTTTCTATTTTTAGTAGAGATGGGGTCTCGCTCTTGCTCAGGCTGGTCTCGAACTCCTGAGCTCAAACGATCCGCCCACCTCGGCCTCCCAGAGAGCTAGGATTACAGGCGTGAGCCACCGCGCCCGGCCCCTATTTGGTATTTTCTATTTCTTTATCTTCCAGTTCGATACTTCTTTCTTCAGCTCTATGTTTTCTGCTAATTAATATTTTTCACATAAGTTGGTCTCATAGACTGCTATGATGGCTCCCAGAGATGTCTGGGATGTCTGACTCTTGTTCTGACTTAGTTACACAGCTTTAAGTTCAAGGAAGTACTTGGATTTCACCCTGGGGAGGCCGAGGGAGATAAATGCCTACCCTGTTTTGGAGCACTCTGTATCATGTACTGCTCCCTGTGCACTGTACACTCTGCCCGTCTGTAGTCATATTGTATATTGTGCACCATCACGGCTATGAGATGCCCCTTTTCTCCAATGACACACTCTTTGGCACAATTTAGACTAGCCAACATGCAGAACTGCCCTAAATTCTGTAGATATTGGGCTTAGGGGAGAGCAGTTAAGATTGCAGAAGGCCTGATGTGCCTTTCCCATCTAGACTTACCATCTGCAACTGTGAGGCCCTTTAGGGGAATGTAGAACTTACAGCTCTCTGTTGGGGCTGGGAGCAGGGGAGGCGAGCAAGGTGCCCTAGGGGCAAACTTTAAGGAGGCGCTCACTGTCAGGTTTGTGCTCATGCCCACCACAAGCACCCTGCTTGCCTCATTCTAGTTCCAGCCTTCCATGTTGCTATTGGATAACAGTGCTGATTTTTCAGCTGCCTATCCTAACTGTGTTGACTTACTCTTTCCAGATAAGTGAGCTTTGATCCATCCAGGTGGCATCTGTAGCTGGTCCCTCTGAAGGTTAATCAGAATCTCCTGCTGACCTTTGTCAATTCAGTGGGTGAATACTCTTTCAGTAAGTTTTAAAATTTTATTGATTATAGTTAATTTTAAAAAGTTGCCCTTGTTCCCCACCCCCCACCCCAAACCTGGCTAGTTAAACTTCTCTCATTTCTACAAACACATTGTATCTGTATTTGATATGCTCAATATCTGACATTTTTGTTGTTTTTGCTGACTCTCCTGGTGCTACTTTCCTTATGAGCGTGGTGATTTCTGATTGGCAGTCTAATTTCTAGGAACTCCATCTATAAAAACCTTTTGAGGCTTGGGTTAAGCTAGACCCTCCAAGGAGGATTTGTGTTGCTTCTGGGGGTGGGCTGCCCAGAGGCACAGTAGATACCAGGGTCTACTTTACATTACACTTCCCAG
The DNA here is from genome assembly GCF_041146395.1 of Eulemur rufifrons. NCBI lineage: Eukaryota > Metazoa > Chordata > Mammalia > Primates > Lemuridae > Eulemur > Eulemur rufifrons. The sequence goes on along the minus strand of NC_090989.1, from coordinate 177,013,783 downwards.
ATTGTAATTTAGTTTCTCAGAGGCACTTTAGTTTCAAGTCCCAAATCCATTTGAGGAATGGTCACACGTTCTCAAAAGAGAAAAGACTTTCAAAGAAATTGCCTCTCAAAGCCAAGACATTTTTTCCTTATTCTCAGCCTCTATGGGGAGTTCTTTTTTCTTTTCTTTATCTGGTATAGCTTTTTCCTGAAAGTGTGGCTCTTCTTGGGTTCCAGCTTTATGAGGGGTTTTCTCCATTCATGCTGCGTCTCCTGAAGGCTTTGGTCCACTCCCCAGGGCCCACTCAGCATCCGCACAAGCCCCCAACGTACCCAGGGGTGTCAATGCTCACGTACCTGCTAGCCTCGTGCTTCCACCTCCTTCCTTACCTCGATAGGTCACCCCCTCCCCTTTTTCACAGGTTCTTTTATTCTTTTAAAGTTTTAAAAAAAATATTTTTGAGCATCTACAGACATTATGGAACAGGAGACTTTTAGGACCTCGAATCCATTATATTCCCTTCACAAGGGCTCGGCTGGCTCTCAATAACACTAGATACAATGAAGCCATTGAAATGTAGTTGCATCAGTCAGGATAAACTAGGCTTTGGTGAGGTTAACAACCCCCCAAATCTCAAGACTTTACTTATTTTAAGGGTTCATTTTATTTAAAAAAAAAGTTTGCTTCGTGCCCCTGCTGTGTGTTCCGATTGGTAAGACGCTCTGCTCAGCCTCCTCCCTCAGGGACCAAGCGACAGAGGCTCCGTCTCACCTCGCACGTCAGTGAACACGGAAGCAAGAGAAGGACGGTGGCAAAGTCCACACTAGAGCTTAAAAGCTTCCACCCAGAAGTGACATATTTTACATTACAAGTGACGCGCACCACAGTCACCCACATTTCCTCGGCTGTAACAAGTCACACAATCACATCCAACGTCAGAGGAATCAGGGAGATGCCATAGGCATGACCAGGTCTCTAAAAGGAGGGAACCTCTAATGAGGACCGTGAAGGTAAGACAAGAAGGGCCACAAGGTGAAGGTAGAAGTGTTACCCTTGCCTTGACCCACGTCCTCCACAGACATGCCTGAAAGTGTCTGGCCAGCCTCGGCTTGCCTCCAGTCATGAGAAACCCAACACCACCGAAAAGTCCTTCTAGCATGGAATTAAAAGCAGCTTCTTTAGACTTCTCCTGCATTACTCCTTGTTTCCTCCTGCAGAACAACATAGAAGAAATCTAAATCCAATTTTATATAAGTCTTTAAACTATTGAAGACTATGTCATCATCCCTTTCTCTGGGCTATTTTTCCTACATCCTTAAAAAATGAACCTGATAATGAGGAGACATGGCCTCTGTCCTCTGAAAGCATATGGTACTATTTAAAAGAAGCCCTTTGGAGGATCGCTTGAGCTCAGGAGTTTGAGACCAGCCTGAGCAAAAAAGCGAGACGCCATCTCTACTAAAAATAGAAAAATTAGCCAGGCATGGTGGCATGTGCCTGTAGTCCTAGCTGCTCAGGCAGGAGGATTGCTTGAGCCCAGGAGTTTGAGGCTGCAGTGAACTATGATGACACCACTGTACTCTACCCAGGGCAATAGAGTGAGACTCTGTCTGAAGGAAAGAAAAAAAAAAAAAAAAAAAAAGCCAAGCCCTTTGGTGCTCTTTTTTTTTTTTTTTTTTTCTTTAAAGGAAAAAAATGTTCCTCACTCTTTTTTGGCTACTTTGTGTTATTCTCAGGAGGCTAAGCCACATGCAATAAAACCAATTCAGGCTCTGAAAGTCAAAAAATAATTTAACGAAAGGATGTTGGGTAGCTCAGAAAACTGCTGGGAAGGCTAGAGACCCAGACCCAGGGGCTACACCCTGACCCAGCTAGAGCCAAGCCCAGGTGGCGTCTGTGTCTTGTCTGTTAATCAGAAGCTACTTGCCACAAACCACTGGGTAGAGGAGACCCCAGCCACTGTCACCACAAGTACCACAGCTGCCCCACGGACTCTGGGCACTGGAAGCCCCTCCTGACACCTCTTCCCACGCAGTCTCCCACTCTGCCCCCGACACACGTGTGCATGCGTGTGCACACACACACACACACACACACACGCGCGCACACACGCTGGCCCCACCTGTCACCACGATGGATTGGCAGCCTCCTTACTTCTGTGTCCCACTATTTCCTGATTCCGAGTCTGGGGCGGGAGCACAGATGAGCCAAACCTAAATCCCACGCGTGATCCCGGGCTGCCAGACAAGGCTAGGAAATCAACCAGCTGGTCTTTTCCACTTCCGTGTTGGCAGATGACAAAAATAAACGAAACTTTAAAATATTAAATATCTAGATGTAGATGGTACACACCACTTGACATACTGTACATGTGTAACTTAAAAAAAAAACCTACTTAAATATAGAAGAACTCGCCCATACTGCCCCTAGAGGAATCACTATAGCAACTGGCATTTTGTTTTATTTTCACCTGAGGTAAAAATACGTGGCCCCAAGCTTCCCAGGAAGTTATCCCAAGAAACCCTGGATGGCCCACAATACCTCAAGTGTCAGAACTGACAGGCCTGAGAAGGGTGACACAGCCTGCCTGTCCACACCAGCGTCTGCTTGTGGCTTGGCAGGGACCAGCTGCCACCGCTCTAGATAGTCTTCAGGCCTGACAAAATGTCCAACATACAGGAGATGTTCCAAAGGATCTTTGAGGAATGACAGAATAAACACACTATCTGATTCAGCCTCACCACCACACTCTGCAACAAGCAAAGTATCATTTGCCCAAAGATACAGATAACAAAGCTGGGACCAAGAGAAATTCTAGGACTTACAAAGGGCTAAGGTTTTAAATCTAAACTGGCACCATAATCCCTGGAATCCATGGAAAAGGGGTGACACTGCCTGGTTTTTAATTTCCTTCATTAGTTGAGCTTCACTGGTCTACCAAAGACCTGAGGAAACGAGCAGCAAAGGGCTGAAGCCATCAGGGCAATGCAAAACACAGCACAGCTTCACCAGTATCTACAATAATTCTCCCGTACAATTTAGCTATTATAGTGTTCGAGTTACTATGGCTCATACAAAATTACCCCAGAACTTAGCCGTATAAAACAACCATTTATTATGCTCACAGGTTCCCCGGGTCAGGGCTTCAGGCAAGGCACAGTAGGGACGGGTGGACTCCGCTCCATGACGTCTGGGCCTCAGCTGGAGGCCTGGAGAGCTGTGGGCTGGAATCATCTGAGGGCTTGTTCGCTCACAGGTCTGCGAGGTGAGGCTGGCTGTCGCCTGGAGGCCTCAGCTTCTCCCTGTGTAATCCTTTCTGCGCAGTGTCGCCATACAGGCTAGTTTGGGCTTCCTCCAACATGGCAGCCAGGCATCCCAACAAAGAGCCAGGCAGAAGCTGGGTCCTTTTTACGAGCCAGCCTCAGATGTCATACGGCATTACATCTGGCACACTCTGTTTTATATACACACATACGCTTACATATGTGTGTGCATGTGTATATGTATATGAAATGTATTAACTTAGAAAAATTACCCCAAAACTTAGTAGCTTAAAACCACAACATTTCTTATCCTACAAGGTTTCTTAGGGCTGGGAATGTACAAGCTGGCTTGTTCTGGCTCAGGACCCCCATGAGGCTGTGCAGCTACAGTCATCGAAGGCTTGACGGGGCTGGAGGACATGCCTCCGCGCTCCCCGCAGGAGTGCTGGCTAGAAGCCCTCATTCCTCACCACGTGGGCCTCTCCGAAGGGCTACTCCGACGTGGCAGCTGGCTTCCCTCAGGCCGGGTGATCCGAGATGGGAGATGAAGTGCCTTTTATAACCTGCTCTCAGAAGTGACAGATCATCCCTCTGCCCTGTGCTGCTAGTCATACAAATGGCCTGGGACAGTGCAGGAGGGAAATACACAGGGTCTGAATAACAGGAGGTTGGACACCGGGGCCCTGTTTGGAAAGTACAATCTGCCACACAGATACAGTTATACATACACCTCTTCCTTCCCTTATCTGTTTTAAGTCCACATGTGTATATTGTTCTGCTTCATCCCCACACTCCAGCTTCTGGCATGCAGTAGGTACTCAACAAATGCTGAGATGGATATTGTACGGGACATGAGCAGTGTGTGCCCACAGCCAGCTTCCCTGTGTTCCCGCATGCAGAGCAGCACTTCTCAGACCACTGCAGTTGGCCGGGCCTATGACTGCTCGTGGCCAGTTAAACATGCATGGGAGACCTGTGTCACTGTCATGCTGAGGCAGCGAGAGGCACAGTCATGATGCTACAGTCTCTCTTTCCTGCAGTGACATCGCAGGAACTGTAGATGCCAAATGCTCCAGCAGGTGCAGCCACAGGCATGAATAACCTCTTTCCATCTCAGACCTAAGAGACTATGTGGAACAGAGACCCTGTCCCCTCGGGGAGGCAAGCGTCAGGCACGCGGAAAGTCTCCAAACCTTTTGAGAGCTGTTACTCCAGCCTGACCGATTGTGATTACAGATCTCTCATCTATTTTATCAATCCTGTGAGCCTCAAGTTGCAGGTGGGGAAACAGAGGCCCCAAAAGGCCAAAAGTCTTACCCAAGGTCACACAGCAAGTAAGTAGTAGAGCTGCATTTTGAATCTGAGTTTTCTGTCTACTAGTTCAGGTGAAAGTGGTTAGTATAGTGGTTAATTCCAAGGGCGTTTGAACCAGTAAACTTGACATGACACCTGATGAGCAAATCACTAAAACTCTCTAAGCCTCATTGATCTCAGTCTGTAAAATGGGGGCATAATGGGTACCTTCTTCAAAGGGTTGTTGTGAGGATTAAATGAGATGAAATCGTAAATCATAAGCCCTTGACAAATGCTGTGTGTTGCCATTTTCATTTCCCTTTTACCACTGCTCCTGAGCTAGCCGTGAGTTTCAACCTTTTTCCTTCCCACTTCCCCTCACTCAGGTCTTTTATAAGACAATTCCAAAGCCCCGAGACTATTCGCTCCTTGGCTTCTCTTGGTGAAGATGTCAAAGTAATTTTTTTCCTTTGAAAACATAACACGCGTTCTAGCTTTCTGTTCTTAGCCTTTCTCTGCCCAACACGCTTTCGTGCACATTTCTCATTAGTGCGGCCAGCCTGGGGACAGGATGCCGCACTGTTGACTCAAGCTGGTAGACACAAAGCGAAGCAGCGTTTCTCTCTGCCAGCATTCGAGAACTTACTGCGAGAGAAAACTTTCAAGGAAAACAAAGCTTGGTCTGCAAAGGTCACACGTGTACCTCCACTGGGGGCAGAGGCCTTTCCAAAGCTCCCCTCGTGTACTGGCAAAAACCCATTGCTCGTTTCCCTCAGTGTGGGAACAGTTGGATAAATGATGGCCCAGCCACTTAATAAAATAATATGTAGTCACCAAAAAGGATGCGGTACGGATGTAGGAACACTGACTGGGAACAATGCTGATGACACCATTTTAAGTGTGGAAAAGCAAGTTCCACAACAACACATACAGTATAATCCTCATTTTGTAAAACAAATACATTTTAATCTGGATTCATACATATGTGTATAATTATATTTTGTGCATCTATACATACACACATACACACACCTGCATATAAAAAAATATGGCAGAACCACTCAAAATTTTTAAGTCTGATCATTCCTTTGTGTGGGATCAAAGGGCAGTAAGGACTTCCATGTTTTAATTTTTCACCTACATCGTTTGAATTTATGTCAATGAACATATATTACTTCTTATTTTAAAAAAACATATATAAATAGATAAAAATAAGCTACCTGCTTCTCAAATGAGAACAATGTCAATAACACCAATGAGGTTCGCGCCCTTTTTCAAGCACCTAAAGTGTATCATCTCATTGAACCCTCACAGTATCTCTGTGAGGTAGGTATGATTATCCCGGTATTATAGATGAGAAAAGTAAGGCTCAGAGGCAAGCGTTCAAGGTCATACAACTGAGTACGCAGCAAAATACATTACGGAATAGGATATGCAGTTCCTAAAATGTAGTCTGTGTCCGCTCAGTAAAAATGGTCCCACAATTTTCACCAATTCACCTGCTCATCAAACTCGGGCTTCAGAGCGTCTTCGGTGAAGATGTGAAATTGTATCTTCCTGTGGCTAAAGAGCACGGCCGATTTGAGCATGACCAGCGTCTCCTCCAGCCGATTGCCACAGGCCACCACAGCCAGGTGGATCCAGAGCTCAGGTGGCAGCACAGCTTGGAAACCCCTGGGTTCTCCGGGCCTCCTAGAAAGAAGAAAAACAGGTCAAAGCTATTACTAAACTTAAAAAAATAAAGACAACATAAAACAGCTAGTGAATGGTTAGAACATTTCAAAACATGAACAGGCACAATCTGTTATATTTTATAAAGTGATAAGCATTTTGACAATTCTTCCTGCTTAGAGGAAAATACCATTTATTCCCGTATTTATTCTGGCAATAGCAGGATGAGTCACTGTTTGGACTGCCATAGGTGTCTGAGACTTTTGCTGCCAGCACTCAGCTGTCTAGTGCCTGCTGGCTGCCTACTGGCCCATGTTTGGAAATAGTATTGCTAAACTTCGACAGCTGACACCAGGGCTGCAGAGCTCCCACTTGCACGGGCCATGGAAATTAGATTTGAATGCAACTTGAACAAGAGGAGGGTAGGCTGCGGCTTTCCCATGTGAAATGAGCAACATGATATTCCCATCATCTGGATGTTTTTAGGTTGCGGTGGAATGCATGACCACTCGACCAAAGGAAAGTCATGCAAGTCCGGGAGGTGAGCAAAGAAAACAGCGTATGTGCCCCGAATACATCTCGGGAGAGTCTCGAAGAAACAGGTGTTAATCCTGACTGTCTCGCCAAAGATTGGTAAGGTGGTGGGTATGAAATTCATCTTCCACTATGAAATTCATATTAATGAGAAACAGGCAGGCGAGGAGGCAGGTTAAACCGAAAATGATCAAGGTATCATACACTGAGTCAACAGCTGAGAAGGGAATAGGGTCCAAGAGTCCAGAATCATCATCCAACTATTTCCTAGTAATAAAAGATTTGTTCCAGACAAGAAGATGCAGCCAAGCCTCAAATACACCACTGAGAAACATTTGCAGGCAAGTTGGAAGAAGTTGGCCCTGGAAAAGGTGCCCTGAGACAAATGAAACTAATTTACTTGCACAAAAGATTTGGAGACCAGGGGAACTTGGATGTCAAATGCTACCTTCCTTCCAAAAACTTCGAGTTCAATCAGCTTGTTGCTCCATTATTCACTGCTCGGTTGAATAATGGCAGTCTTGCTCCAGATTTCTTTCACCAGGAGGGAAGTCGAAGATGTGGGTGGAGCACTTTGGAAATCTTTCCAATTTGATTACTTAAGAGCATGCTTAGCAGAAATATAGCCTCATGTGCAGCTAAGTCCAGATGCACAGAGTTACTTGGATTCCACTTACTTTGGGGATCACAGGAAAAGACCGTAGAGGTGTCCTAAGTATCCCAGAAATTGTCCACTTCTCTCTATCCCCCTGCAATTACCTGGTGTGGCCACCATCTCCCCTTCACCTCCCTCACTGGGACAGCCCCCTGGGTGGTCCACCTGCCTCCAATCTTATCTTCAATCCCCATCCTATGTTTTCTCCTTGTTGGTCCCAGGGTGGTATTCTTCTAAAATGCAAGTAGGATTGTGTAATTCCCTCTTTTTTCTTTGAGACAGGGTCTTGTTCTGTTGCCCTAGCTAGCCTGCAGTGGCGTCATCGTAGCTCACTGCAACCTCAAACTCCTGACCTCAAGTGATCCTCCCGCGTCAGCCTCCCAGAGTGCTAGGATTACAGGCATGAGCCACTACGCCTGGCCGTGTTATTCCCCTGATTAAAATCATGCAAGGCTTCCCATTGCCCTCAAGATCAAGTTCAAACTGTTGATTATGGCTCCTACTTACATGTATTGCAACTGCTCCCGGCATCCCAGCCTGGATGGACAACCACTCATACTCACAGTCATAGTTGCACTTATATCCATATTCTCTGTTTCATTTCCAGTTCACAACACCATGCTGTGCTGGCTCTGGGTCTTGGCACATGCATTGTCTGTCTGTCTCTCTCAGAAATGCTTTTCTTTGCCCTCTTCCTTGCTAACTCCAGCCTATTTGTTAATCAACAAATCTTTATGGAGTCCCTGTTATATACAGGCACCACTCTAGGAAGAAAGCAGTAAACAAAACAAAGTTGCCTGCCTCAGCAGAAGTCACCTTCTACAGGAGATAAGGAAAACACAGGAATAAATAAGAGTGAAAGTAGACAGTCACTAAGTGACCTATACATGAAGTTAGACAGTGCTAAGAACTACAAAGGGAATACACAGTTGAGCAGGATAGGGGTACCAGGAGCACTGAAGGGCTGGTGCAGTGTTGTACAGCGCCAACGCAGGACAGGCCTCATTAAGGTGAGCTTTGCCACCAACATGAAGGAGGGGAGGGAGTGAGCCATGTGCATTTCTGGAGTAGGGGCATTCGAGGCAGAGGGGACAGCAGAACAAAGGCACTAGGTCTGGGGTGTGCTTGGAGAATTTGAGGACCCCTGTCTACAAGACTCACATGCCCACTCTCTTCCTTGGCTTCACTGGTGGGTTTTCACACCCATTACTAAAGCCAACTTCCAATTAACTTATGTAAAGGAGTGGGAAGGGCATGTTAAAGATAAATGCTAAAATGACAGTCAATTGAAAGAATCGCAGTCAAGACACTAGCCAAAATATGCTACAAAAGAGATTTAATGGGAACTCATTTGCTTAAAATTATGCCCAATATTTAGGAAGGTGAGTAAGATTCACAGGTACTAACACAATAAATGAAACTGCTTAGATATCTTAAATACGAACATCCTCTCCTGCCCCCAAACAGAACAACTCCACTTAGTTTAGCTTTACATGCTGGGCTTCTGCATGAACAACAGTTTCAACCTTAGGATTCAGGGAAATACAAATTGAAACCATAAAGAGATTCAATTTTATTTTCAGGTTGGCAAAAATTACAACTGGTAGGCTTCAGGTGGATATGAGGAAGGGGAGAACTCAGGCACTGCTGGGGGACAGGGTAAGTTGGTCCCAACACTTTGGAGAGACATTTGGGAACATTCAGCAGAGGTGGAGATGGACACACACCCTCCAGCCTTCCAGTTCTACTCCTGCATATACAACCTGAAGAAATTCTCAAGCATTTGCACAAAACCCATACAAGAATGCTCACAGCATCCCTGCTTATGACAATAAAAAATTGGAAATAAACTTTGCGGCCCATGCGAAGGAGACTAGAGAAGACATCTGGCATGTTTAAAGAGTGGAATACCATATAGCAGTGAAGAGAAATAAATCATCATAAGGCCACAGAGGGAACAAAAGCAGTTTATAGGATAGCAACAGAATGATAGCATTTAAATGAAGCTTAAAAACAAGCGAAATAGCACTGTATGTGATTCACAGATAAATGCAGCAAAAAGAAAATGCGTGCATGAGAACGAAAAACATCAGACATAAGATAGTAGTTATTTCTGGGAACTTAAAACTTTATTCCTTAAGCTGAGTGGTGAGCACACAGAAATTCATTTTGTTAGTTTCTGCATTTTTTGTGTCCTCAAACTATTTGACAAATACTTTTTTTTTTTTTTAATTTAAAAAAGCTTTCCCTCCCTGTAGGACAGCAGGCCACCTCTTTTCTTCTCTGCAGGCTTCAGTGATTTGGGTCTGCACAGTACAAAAAAGCAGGCGCTGGGGACGGCAATCCTTCATGGTGTCTGGTGACAGGTACTAAAAAAGAAAAATAAAAGCCTCTCCTGGTGCAGTTCAAGTATCAGTGGTTTGGATTTAATGAGACCTTTGCTGGCCCCCCTCGTTCTCTCACATTACCCGAAAAAATCTCAGGCTTCAGGTAATCAGCGTTAGTGTTGTGCGGTCACAATGAATAATAAAGTTTAGGGGCACCGGAATGGTGTGCCTTTCACCAGCTCCTACCCATGGCACACTCAGCACCTCTCAAATGTCACCCGAGGCTCCGTGAGGATCCAGGGGACCCAGGACTTCTAAACCCCTTCATCACTGGGTTTGGGCGGGGAAGGGGTGGTAGAGAATTCTAGCACTGCTCTGACTATTGGTTAACTACGTTCTTATTTGTACTTTATAAAAAGGAACTGGAGTGGACATTTGCTGTTCAGGATTTTTAAAGACACATTTCTAAGGCTGGAGCTGATGGCAACCACCTTGGCCACGACACTGGTAGAGTCTGAATGGGAATCAACTTAAACCAGTAAAAAGCACCGAAAGATGGCAGGTCAGATCTCTGGTGACCTTACCTGGATCCAGGTACACCTGACTCTAACCTTGGACAGTTTAGTTATTAAGCCAATAAATTCCCTTTGGCTTAAGCCAGTTTGAAATGAATTTACAACTTAGCAACCAAAAAAAGAGTCCTAACACAAGTCATAAAAATATGTCTCTAATCATCTTGGACTCCTCCTGCCTCTCACAATTACCTGATTCATCCAGTGAAATGCTCACTGAATCCATTCCTTCTGTATTGCTCACTGCTATGACGCTGACCTGAATCCTCACCATTCTTCCACTTGGGTAGCTGGAAGAGACACCAGACAACATGCAGGGCAGAGGATTCCCTACCTGGCCATGCACCATAATCACCTGTGGCGTTTGTTAACATACAGACGCCATCCTACAGGGATTCTGATTCCGTGGGTCCCCAGCAAGGCCCTGGAGTCTGCATATGAACACACTGAGCTACACAACACCCGTAGTTCAGCTACAGTCAGGAGCCAATGATCTGGGCTGACCTGTCACCGTGCCTCTCTCCCAAACTTCCCCCCCCCCCCAGGAACACCCACTCCACCCTCAGCCTCTGCTGGGAGTATCCTCTTCAGTTCTGCCTCAATGAGAACTTGGCTGCCTTGTGAGGACACCCCCTTCCCAACTGCCCTCCCCGCCCTTCCCCAGGAGCCTCAGGGCAGCAGATGGGGCTGACGTCCTCCTTGCTGCTCCGCTGCCACACCTAGACACGTAATAGGTCTTGATAGTGAAGTCTGTGTCGTGAAGCTCCTCTGTCTTCTCCCTGTCCTTGATGGTGTCATCTGTCAGCTCCCTGGCTACGCCTCCTCATTCACTGGAGAGTTTAGCTCCTGGATGACGTATTCCACCCCAATTCCTGTCATCGTTCTTGGGCACTTCAACCACTACTTAGCTTCCTGACCCTTCAATTCTGTGACCTCCACACCCACCACCTGTTCCTTCCTTCTACCGGAGACACCTAATGCTGTCTTCATATCCTAGACCTTTACACAAATCGTCTCTTCAGCCTGGAATGTTCTTTCCTCACTCTTTGCATGGCTGTCTCCTTGTCCCTGGACGAGAGAAGGCAAAGAGGCCTTCCCTGACCACTTCATTGAAGTAATATCCTCACTTTTGTTTTCTATCATGGTTCTTGTTTATTTCCTTCCAAAAACTTACCTCAGCTGGTGCTCACAAGCTCTTTCATTGTAATTTATATCAAGCATATAACATCATATATAATTTATATAAAACAATGCAAATAAACAAAAATCTCTATCTTTACAAACAGATTGGAATAAAATACACAACGTACATTTTAAATTGAAAAATATAAAACATCAATGTATTGAAATATTAAAGTTGGTAAACAAAAAAACAATCTTGCCCCATAAAACTTTTTGTTTTTTGCATGTTACATTCTGATCTTTATTCAATTGAATACATATTTTTACAACTGCATTAATAGTACACATACAGTTTTTAATTCTATTTTTTTCCATTTTATTCTTTTATTTTTCTTAGTACTTTTGAAGTCTTCATAACCATCATTTTTTCCTCGCTACCTACTATTCCATCCAACTAAAACACCATAACGTATCATTTCCATTTTGTCGGTTGTTTCCAATTGTTCTCAAGTTATTAAAAAAATCTTGCAGTAAACATCTGTGAGCCAATAGATTTTTTTGTTCTTTTGCGTTATTTCCTTAGACTACATTCCCAGAAATGCAATTACTGGGTTGATATGTATTACCTATCAAGAAAGTAGCAATTTTGATAGTTTCTCAAATTTACCTGGGTTCTCCAGGAAAATAACAGACCATGAGAACAAAACAAAACGCATAACAAACACCACCACAGCCACCTCTGAGTAACTTGTATGACGTAAGCACGGAGCTGACTACTGGAACAAGACGACAGGGGCTTGCATACGGCACAGCGCCTCCTAATTCCATGTATTACAAAGGGGTGATGCACAGGTGGTAGTTCACATTTAGATACTGCATCAAATAACACTGAGTCACACAGTGAGAAAGTTGTTCCATTTTCAGTTCTTTTTCAACAATAGAAACGTCTCAGCTTGCTGCTAATGTCTTGGACACCTTTCTAATATTGCCTAATCCCCCCTTTCAAAGGAAAAGACAACAGACCTCAGGTGCAGAACCTTCAGCAGGCAAGAATACCAAGAAATGAACAACACTGCTTAGTTTTCTTAGTGTTTGATTTGACAATTACCTTTTGTTTATGTTAATTACTGACAATTCCTAGCAGGGATATGAAGTGTCTTTAAAAAAATAAATTTACTTAGGATATGCAGAAACTGGAACCCTCAAACATTGCTGGTGGGATTATAAACTGGTACAGCCACTTGGAAAAACAGTTTGGCAGGTCCTGAAAATATTAAATATAGAAGGTACCATATGAGCCAGAAATTCCTCTCCTAGTTATATACCTACAAGAATTGGAAACATATGTCCACATAAAAACTTATACACAAATGTTCATAGCAGCGTTACAATAGTCAAAAAGTCTAACCTAAATGTCCATCAACTGATGAACGGATAAATAAAATGTGATGTATCCATACAATGGAATACTATTTGGCAATAAAAAGGAATGAAGTACTGATGCATACTACACGCATGGACCTTGAAAACAATAAACCTGTGAACCTCATGAAAATGCAAAAGGCCATGTATTTTATGATTCCACATATGTGAAAAGTCCAGAATAGGCAAAGCCATGGAGACAGAGAGTAGATTAGTGGTTATCAAGAACTGGGGGGAGAGGCAAATGGGGGGAGAGGCAAAATGGGGAGCGACTGCTTAGTGTTAATAGGTACAAGGTTTCTTTTCGGGGTGATGAAAATGTTCTGAAATTTGACAGTGGTGATGGCTGCACAGTTCTTTGAATGAAATAAAAACCACTGAATTGTATACTTTTAATGCATATGTGAATTAAATCTCATAAAGCAATTATTAATAAATAAATGCACTTAAATTTATGACATGGATAGATGTAAAAATTTTTAAAGACCGTAGTGGGAGTGTAGCAATATTATAAGAATCGTGACGCCTGGTGGGAATAAGTGAAGTTTGGAAAATGCTGCCCCAGTTGTCCTGGCTCAAGCCCTCTCCGCGCTCAAATGAAAAATGATCTTCAGAGTAACAGAGGAGGCGCAGAGGGAGAAGCCGCTTCCACGCTTCCCCGGCATGGTGCCCCAGACGAAGCGTCTCCTTAATCGCTTAAAAGTCTCAAGCATGTGACTTAATTAAACTTCAATTTCTGGAGTGTATAAATAATGAAATACAGCATTTATGTGTAGTGCTATTTACTTTGTAGCCTATTACTGCAAAACACACTGAATTATTAAAGCGAGTAATTGGTTCTGCTCAGACCCTCTTTTCTGCCGTCTCCTGCTACCTCGCTTATCAGTGCTTCTCCTTAACTGTCAGGCTCAATTAACTCAGGTAAACCTGAGGCTGCCGTGTGGACCAGCAGGGTAAGCTGAACAGAAAATCCGCACTTCTTTCAAATACAGCCCCAAGCCGTGCTGCTGGCAACTAGTTTCAGTTAAGGAAGGAAATACAGAAATATTTAGAAAAAAATGGTAGAAGATGGATTTGAAGAGCTTGAATATGCTCACCTTCGGGGAAGAAGAGATTAGTAGAGTCCCCCTTCTTAGTGCAATCTTTTGTAAGATGAAACTGTTTCACTATTTTAATATGGAGAAGGTCTGCAAATGAGGCCAGAGTGGCAGTTAAGGAGGTGGAAACACCTTGATACAGCCCTTAGTGGAAGAGTCCGATGATGGGTAATTATATCCACATTGCGTGTTGGCAGCAAGAGTCACTACTAAAGTTCCCCGCAAACCACAGGTTTTGAAAGGCATGAATCCCTTGACAAAAAATGTCTCCATTAAAGCCATGATTAGAGCCTTCCCTCAGAACCCAGACGTGACACTAAGGACTTTGCTAGCAGTTAAATCACTTTTAATGACCCATGGTTTGGAGTTAAATCAAGTATCATTAATCTTTCAAGACAGACAGAAAAGCTGGCATTTGCCTTGAAGTCATGGTATTATATGAATAATGTCAACAGAGTGCCAAAAAAACGCCATGGGTGGGCGCTTAATAAAATTATTTGATAAATGCATTTAATTTTAATGCATGTATTTCATTAGGTTCATGATATCTGAAACATGGCTATGTTCCTAAACAAAGTCTAGGTCTAATGCATGGTAGGTATTCGATGTCCAAAGTTGGTAGTTATGGTTATGTGTGTATATGTGTGTGAGTTTGCTTTACTGGACACATACATAAGCTCTAGGATTAGTAAGTGTCACAACAAGGATTCAAACCCAGGGAACTGGACTTAAGAGGCCACGCTTGTAATCATTAGGCTATATGGGGGCCATACACAAGTGAGTTAGAAAAAGAGCCCTCTCTGGGCAGATGAAGCCTCTACCTGGGGCTCCTGGCATGGATTGGATTTCAGTCCCCCACTCCCAGCCTCCCTTGGTGCCCTCGTGCAGGGAACGATTCCCACAACAGACCTTCACCAACTCCACCTTCTTAATCCGTCCATTCGCCATCAGCTGACGTCATTCACATCTGTGTTTATTTATTCTCCTTCCAGAATTCTGTGATGGTGCCTGGACTAATTCTCATTCCATTTTTCCCCCTTATGATTGTTCCTGACGTACAGGAGATTCTATTTCTCCATCTCCCTCTTCTTTTCAAATTAAGATGTTATTGAGATTATAAAATAGGAACCAACAGTGCTAGTTTGAAATAAATGGCTGTTGACATACAGGGGAGGAGAATAGGGTGAGGATAACACATTCTGCAAATGAATTTCTATTTCATTTCCCGAAAAGAAGAACGAAAGACTTACAGCTTAGAGGAAAAGAGAAAAATTGTCTCCCAAACTAATTTCCAACCTCCTAAGCCTCAGGCCAATAAGAGATTTTTAATTTTTATGATAATTTATATACTTTAAGATGTTTTATAAATTATATAAGTAATCCATATATTTATATATTTAGGAAAAAGCAAAAGCACGAGGCACCCATAATTCTAATTTCATAACCACTGTTAATGTTTTGGTATACTGACTTCCAGAGTTATACCCAATACATATGGGAGTGTGTATATAAATATGTAAATACATAAAAACTTTTTTAAAAGCCTGAAATGGGATTTTTATAAGTTGTTTTTTTCCTTACAAATATGAACAATCTTTTTTTTTTTTTTTTGAGACAGAGCCTTGCTCTGTTGTCCAGGCTACAGTGTTGTAGCATCAGCCTAGCTCCCAGCAATCTCAAATTCTGGCTCAAGCGATCCTCCTGCCTCAGCCTCCCAAGTAGCTGGGACTACAGGCATGCACTACTACGTCTGGCTAATTTTTTCTATTTTAGTAGAGATAGGGTCTCGCTCTTGATCAGGCTGATCTCAAACTCCTTAGTTCAAGCAATCCTCCAGCCTCGGCCTCTCAGAGTGCTAGGATTACAGGCGTGAACCACCGTGCCCAGCCAACAATGTTTAATTATAAAATTAGGGAGATTTTTATCAAAGATACCTTTTTCAAAGGAATTCTAGAAAGCAATCAAACAGTTCAAATTTTGAGATTTGTTCCCAAGTACTTCATCGTGGTTAGCAATTTTACTCTAGAAGCACATGGACTTGGTGTCAAATTCTAGGTCTGTCACTTGGCTGTCCCATCTTGCACAAACACTTTAATCACCCCTAACCTTCAGTTTCCCCATCTGAAAAATGGGCATATTGATTATATTGGATATCTGCTTTTAGTTTTGGTGTTTCTTACTGGTATCCATTTCCAGGACTTTTTGGTAAAACCACCTTTATTTTCTTTTGGGGAAACCACTCTTATTTGGTTCTCAGCCCATGAGGTTTGGAGAGGCTGAATCATCCACCCTCACCCCACAAGGCACGCGTCCCAGGTGTAGCCATCGGTGATGGGATACGCATGCGATCCAAGTTGGGCCAATGCAGGCAGCCCGGGGACTTTTGCCGGATGAAATTTTTCCCTTACGAGCTATTAAAGGAGGAGGAGGAAAGCCCAGACCTGTTGGGAATCATTACATGGAGAAAATCCACCTGAGAGTGCGGCCCGCACAGAAGGAAGCAGAGCTAAAAGGAGGCAGGATGGCTAGCAATCCTGCATACACCAGTGACTACAGCTTTACCTGCCTTGCACTTTCCAGTTTCATGAGTCAGTAAATCCTCTTTTATGATTAAGTGATAAAAACTGATGAGCTGGCATTCTATCACTTGCAATTGAAAGAGTTCTTACCTATCGAATAACAGCACCTACCTCTTAGGTTGTTACGAAGATTAAATGAAATAATGCAGGGAAGTGCTTAATAAAGTACCTGGCATATTTGAAGTTATCATTAAATATTAGTTGTTATCATCATCATTATTATTAAACATTAACTTGAAATTCAGCAGAAGCCTTTATTTTTCTCTAAATATGCTATATCCCCAAAGCAGGCTAGGCAGGGTGGCAAAAAACACATATTATATTAAGTACCAATACTCTACCTTACTGCAAACCAGATTTGAAGTGCTTGTACACTTTTTTAAAATGCTCAGACTTTAATACCAATTTCCATTAACCCATTCTCCTCGGGGGATAAAATCTGAGAAGTGGATGCTAAGGCTAGTTACTATGGGGCCAGTGGTCAGATAACTGGGGTCCTTGTAATTTTCACAAAACTGGGAGGAGGAAAATGGAAAGCAAAGTCTCAAGCCCAGCTAGGCCCCTAAGTAGCAGTGTTCCCAGACAAAAATCCTTCTGAATGCCCAGAGAATTCACAACTCACTCCATGCTTTTCTAAGCTGGGAAACAACAGTTCTCTGCCCTTGAGTAGGCATCAAAGCTAAAACTGGCCAGCACAGTGGCTCACACCTGTAATTCTAGCACTTTGGGAGGCTGAGGTGGGAGGATCTCTTTAGGCCATGAGCTCGAGACCAGCCTCAGCAACACAGTGAGACCCCAACTCCACAAAAAATAAAAATTAGCTGGGCATGGTGGCGAGCACCTGTAGTCCCAGCTCCTGGGAGGCTGAGGCAGGAGAATTGCTTGAACCTAGAAGTTTGAGGTTGCAATGAGTTATGATGACACCACTGCACTCCAGCTTGGGTGACATAGTGAGACCCTGTCTCTAAAGAAAAAAAAAAAAAAGAAGAAGCTATAGATGTCTAGGTTCAGCTAGTTAGCTGAGTCTAGTTGTGGTTCAGTTCCTAACTAACAAGGCAATGAAGGACAATAATAGTACTCAGAATAGTGAATCATTTGGTGAGTGACTCCCGTGACCTAGCCCTGTGCTAGGTGCTTCATGTACATTATTATTTTATCTTTCTGGACTCAGGTTTCTCACTATGAAAGGGAGTCATATGGTGGATTCTGTGTTTTATATTGTCTTTTACTTATATGTAAAGCTTGGATTCTAAATTGCACCATATGAATTTCTATAAGATTATAATCTTTCATGTTGCTAAAAGAGAGGGAAGGTCATGGAAAAGTGACCTTTAACTATAGCAAAGTCACGCTTTGCTGGCACACAATCAGAGATTCCAAATAAAGGCATCAAATTAAGAAACTTCTTTTTCCAGGAGTGTTCAGAATTTCATAATCTGAAATAAATCAAATGCTCGGGAATATTTAGGAGGAATGTAAAATAAATTCCATCTTCAGTGGAAGTCTTATCTTTTATTATTTGTAAAATTGTGGTAAAATACAATACACCATAAAATTTTGTCTCTTATTTTCTTACAGTGAATTATACATAAAGAGAAATATTTCCAAGGAAAACAAATCTGTTCTCAAATTTTCTTCCAAAGACTCACCTGTGAGTTTGTATAAGGAAAAGTGTCAATATGGCCACTATTTACTGAATTTAGTATAGGTGCTAAAAGAAGGTGCTACATAACCAAATTAGTCAAGACTCTTTGGTGGAAAGCGACAGGAATGCAAGTCAAATTGGATTATGAACAAAAGGGGAACTTATTACATCATGGACTCTAGAAAAGGCTGGAACAACACAGCCAGCGAAAGGCAGAAGCTGGTCCTGGGAACAGAGCTAGGAGCTGGCCCTGTCCCACGCCACTCGCTCTGCCTTGCTTCTCATCTCTCCACATCATCTTGGTCTCCACGAACTTTCAATGCAGACCACCTTTCTCCACATCGTAGAAACAGGGTTGCAATCCCTGAGTTTCACATCTTACAGCTTCAGTCACTAGAAACAATCTGCCCTTTTGCTGTTCCCTTAGGTCTCTGATCCCAATTTTTAAAAATCCCTAAGAAAGGCTCTAATTTGGCCCAGGAACCTACCCCTGATAAATCACCTGCAGTCTCTGACAAGGTCAAGTGCATACAATAGCTGCTCCAGAGCACGGTGGATGCTCATGTCCTGTGTGCCCTCTGCAACTATTCCCCATTCTCTCCTCGATAGCCCCAAGATTCTGATTTAAAGGGACAATCTGGTTCAGCTAAGATGATTTGGGATGTATATAACAGAAACCTCAACTCCAAGGCATGTAACAGAAGGGCCCAAGACACGGTAGACCTCAGGATTCATCGAGTCTGGGGCTCAGTGGTGTCCTCAAGGAATCATATTCTCTTTCTTTCTCCACTCTATTGCCCAAAGGGATGGGTTCCTCCTAAAGCCGGTTCCCTCACGATCATGGTAGCAGCTGGGGCTATTTATTTCCTTAGTTATATCTGGGATATGGAGTATTTTGCCCAATAATGTAAAATAAGTCCTTCCCTTCTGGCCGATTGGTCCAGGTTGGGTCATGTGACACCTGTGGACCAGGAACTTTGCCAGAGAAATGAATGTATTGATGGCTTGTCCTGGATACCCAAAGCTGACACTATGAAAGGGATAGATCACCATGGTGGGCTCAGACCATCCCTCGGAGCTGTAGTCCACTCAACAACTGCACAGTCAGGGAGGGAGAGAAGTCAGGAACCAATTACAATGTCTACCACACCAAACTCCCCCAAGTCTTTGGGGTGGGAGGCTTGGCCTTATCCCTAACTCAAGGTGGACCTTGTTTAGTTTAAGTTAATCAGCTGATCTGATCCCAGCCCTCTACTCCTTCTTAGTCGCTCCTCCAAATTACAGGCATTTAAACCAACCAAAGCCAGTGTGATGGGAGAAAACTTCTGCCAGGCTTCTGGAAAATAAAAACATTCCCTCTCCCAAACAGGCAAGGAAAGGAAGCTAGAATGATCCATGTGGCAATGGATTAGAGCTGGAGACATCAGCATGAACCTAGGTTTAGCTCAATATAGACAGGGATGGTTATATATGGAACATGTATAGTTATATGCGTATATACAGGTTAGTATAATGTATGTATGTTTTGCTCTGTCAGCTGTGAGGGCCTAAAAGATATGACACTCCTGTAGCAACAGACATGCCTAGTGCCCAGGCATTGTTGAGTCTGGGCATTTGTAGTGCCCAGATCTTGGTTTCTAATGACATTCTCCAATAAAAGGAAGCAGGGCTCCTTGAAGAAACAGCTGATTCTAGGACTGGGGCAGGAAATATACAAGATGAGCCTGGCACATCTTACAGTGCCAGAGAGCAAGGAAGGGCTCAAAAACAAACAAAAAACAAAAACCCAAAACAAGGATGAAGACAAAAACCAAAAACACACTGATGAGAATATGTCAAAGGAGCACAGAACCCAACTGAAAGAGCTCCTCGTGGCCAAAACGAAAATACTTTCAGCAACACAACATAATAAAGTCATATTGGATCATAACCCAAAGTATAGAACAAATATCCGTGAGTCCATATGAATATAAATAAATTATTGAATAAATTAATAAATGGGGAGAAGAAACAAATCTCCCATGCAGAAGAATTTCAAATAATTTATGTAAATACTCCACCATCAAGGAGGGGGAGCATGATTTAGGGGTGGGCTGTGCATAGTGACTTCCTTCCGCAGCGCACAGTATGGAAGGGTTTTGGAAAAAAGAGTGACTTTACAGTGGAGAAACCTGACAAACACTGCCTCAGGCAAGTGACCAAGGCCAAGATTAGCAGTCCTAAACCATGTCGATAGTACATATACTTGATATGATGTGACGGCAATGGCAATTTACCTGTGGTTTTCCTCCCAATAATCCATAACCTCAGTATTATCGTGAGTAAAACATCAGACACGTTCCAACAGAGAGACAAGGCATCCTACAAAATAACTGACTAGTACTCTTCAAAACTGCCAAGATCCTTAAATATATACAATAGAAAACAAAAACAAAAAACAGAAAAAGAAAAGAAAATTCAAGGTCACCAGAAAAAGGAAAAATTTGAGAAACTGCCACAGTTAAGAGGAGCCTAAAAAAGGCCATGACAACAAAATGTAATGTGGTGTCATGAATGAGATCCTAGAACAGAAAAAGGACATTAGGCAAAGCCAAAGAAATCTAAATAAATTAAACATTAATAATAATGTATCAATATTAGTTCATTGATTGTAACAAATGTGTCTGTTACACTTCTGGAAGATTTTAGTAATAGAGGAACCTAGGTGCTGGGTATATGGAAATTCTCTATACATTCTAGATTTTTCTGTAAGTGGAAAACTGTTCTACAAAATAAAATCCATTAAAAAGAAAAAAAAAATTTTCTCTCTTTTGATGGTGTTACCCTTAAAGATCCTCACTATTCTTCTAAAGGGTGTGGGACTGTTTTGGATATTATCAAGTAACAGGAAGGTAGTAACATAAGTAAAGCCCTAGCATAGTGCTGACACAGGCAGGGTGCTGCATTCGTTCATTAGTTCATCCAACAAATATTTTCTTGAGTACCTTCTATGACATCATCTCTGTTCTGGGAGCCAGGGATACAGTGATTAATAAGACATGAAGTGCACATGAAGGGAGAGAAGCAAACAAAATACAATATTCATATAATGATGGGTGCTATAAAAACCAAACACTAAACAGGGTAAGGGATACGAGAGTGCTGGGAAGGGCCTGTGTTCTCGAGCAGCTAGGAAGGCCCCTCTGAGGAGAAAACATTCAAGCACAGACCTGAAAGATGCGAGGGAGCTGGCCATATAAGGATGTGAGCAAAGAACATTCCAGCACGGGGAACAAGTGCAAAGTGCCGAGGCGGGAACAGGCTCGGCATATTTGAAGGCCAGCGTGGCTGAAGCAGAGTAAGTGAATGGAGAGTGGTCGGAGACAAGGTCAGAGAACGATGTGGGACTGAGATCAGGCAAGGGCTCAAAAGCCACACCAAGAAGCTGAATTTTATTCTTAGTGGGATGGCAAGTCAGTCACTGGAGGCTTTAACCAGCAAAGTGACCCCATCTGGTCTACCTAGTTAAGATTGTTCCAGCCGCTATACGGAAAATGGACTGTAGAGGGCGCTAGAGTGGAGCCACACAAACCAGAGAGCAGGCTACTGCAGGGATCCCCCAGCAAATGATGGAGGTCAGACACTCAGTAGTAACCACGGTGGGACTGGGGACATATTTTGAGACAAAACCAACAGGTCTTACTGATTGGGTATGCGTGGAGGGTAACAGAGGGGACTCATGGACCAATCAACAAAAATGAATTGTGAATAGAATCAACGCTCATAGCTACATACTATCACAGATGGTACCCAAGATCTAGAGATCTTTACTGTGCTCTGGGGCCATCAGTTAATATATAGGACAGCCATACGCTTTGCATTTTGCTATGTAACACCATCCCTTTTTGGCGAGAGCTTTATGCAGCCTTGGACATTCTGAGAAGATTTATCTCGGAGACCAAAGGGAACTGCAGGAAGTGGTATCTCTTGATGAGCAAGTACATGTGCTTCCTCTCATTGGGGCAGCTGGGGAGGCTGCCAAGTGTAACATGTTTCTGTATTGTCTCTCCTCCTCCCACAATTCTGGGAGGGCAGCAACCTCATTCACCACTGTACAGTGAGTGCCCAGCAGAGTAAATGCGCAATAACATTTGCTAAATGACTGTGGAACAAAATGGCAGAGGAACACCACAGGCTCAGAGGTAGCCTAAGTCTCCCTAAGAAACCATATTTTTAGGAGAAAACAGAAATATCCAGGCCAATACAGAAGAAAAAGAATAAAGTTCAGGAGAGGGTTGAGGTTGAGTAATCAGTCAGAGCTTCTAGGATGGAGCCAATAAATGAGAAACAGTGATTTTGCAAGAGACAGCACAAAGGGCCATGTAATAGTCATTGTTGGGATTTTGCTGTTAAACTTGATGATCTCATCACAGGACCATCAAGTGTCAAAGCTGAAAGATCTCAGAAAACTTTTGGATTGATTTGCTCATTTTACTTTAGACTACAACCCAATTTGCTGGACTCCAGATGCCAAATTCCTTTTTATATTGCACTGATTAGCAGTTACATTAAACTTCCTTTTCCACATGTAGGCTCTAAGAAGTTTTCAGAAGCAAGCTAGAGAGATCGTCTTCTAAAGTCTAAAATCCATTCCCAGGTAAAATTCTCATTTTGTAATTCAGTTCCATGAAAAAAAAAAATCTCTCTTGATAAATGTTTCCTCTTTATTCAGTAAAAATGAGGTAGCCCATCAGGGTTCCCTTTTTGACATGGCTGCCAGGAAGCTTAGAGCTAAATTTAACACTTAATCCTATTAACAAAAGTACTGTTTGTTTTTGACAAACCATACTTCTTTCTCCCTCCTCTTTATGACTTTTCTTTTTTTAATAACTCTTTCAATGGCCTTATTGTATATGTGTCTTTTACTATACATCGTCTCAAATTCTTCCTGGATGTCAGCCAGGTGTAAATCACCAATAAACCAAAATAGAAGGAAGATTTCATTTCTCTTGTGCACTGAGACTGCCACTTCCAGTATGGTGTCCGTTTTCAGATTGCACCCTTGACCCAAAAACTCAGACCTTACCTCCTGGCTTTATATTTATAGAGAAGGAGGCCACCACAGGGCAGATTGCATACAAATGACCAGTTATAAAATTGTAGGGTCTGCCTGCTAACTAGGCAAGTCCTTGGAAACTTCTCAGAAATGAAAACAAGATGTGGAAGGAGAGTGCTATGTTTCCTGCGTTGACGTGGCAGAACTTCGCTTACAGCGGTACCCTGGGGGAGGCGAGGCAGCCCAGGCCGTGGATGGTAAGCAGGTGGCGGACTATGTCACATCCAACTCCAAGTTTTCAGCTAACTTCAACCACAAGTCTTACCCTCCCCAGGCCAGAGAAATGAGATCACGAAGTCTTCATCTCTTCTGGATTCTAGCCACGTAAAGAGATTAAAGCACTCGTTTTCTGAAAACACGAGGCTGTCTCTTCCCTCCCTAAATGAAATTCCTCCTAAACCACAAAAATTTAACTCAAACAGAACTAGGAAAGCAATAAAGGAGTCTATGCAGAGATCTTTCCTCCTGCTCCCATACTACTTCAGAATCTTCTGTTGCCATTTCTGTCGAGGTAGCAAAAGAAATAATAAATAAGTCCCAGAAAATGTCAACTGTTTATGCATTTGAGCCTGAGACTTCCTGTGGCTTTTGTTTTTTACTCCTTCCCAAGTTTCAAAATTTTGTTCTTTATTCCTATGGTGTTTGGCCATGATTTCCATGATAATCTAAGAGATATGTTCAAAAGAAAAATGGCTTCAAGGGTACTGTTGCTCCTGGAAATAGTCCTTCCCTAAAACATCCATTTGGATTCCGTTCATGATCTCCTCCTAGTCAGAGCCAATTTGTTCAGATAGAGACAAAAGATGCTGCTCTGATGTTCCCAACACCTTGAAGAATGAGACAGTTCCAAAAATCTATGATGTTTCTTTAGAAAAATCTCAGTAAAATTGAAAATCACAGGCAAGACTATTGTATGACATCAGTATAGCAAGTAAGTGCTCAACCTGAGCCCACAGTGCCTGGATCTTTATGCTTCTCTACAATGTTACCTATGAACCTGGGACAAATTGCTAATCCTTATGCAATACTTTCCTCATCTGTAAAATGGGGATAGCATTAGTGCTTATTTCACCGAGCAGGTTCTCAAACTTTGGTGTGCATCATAAATAACGGCGGGGCTTTTTAAAACAGATTACTGCCAGGCACAGTGGCTCATGCCTGTCATCCTAGCACTTTGGGAGGCTGGGGTGGGAGGATCCCTTGAGGCCAGTTTGAGAGCAGCCTGAGCAACATAGCAAGACCCCTTCATCTCTATAAAAAAAAAAAAAAACACAAAAATGAGCCAGGTGTGGTGATTCGTGCCTGTAGTTCCAGCTACTTGGGAGGCTGAGGCAGGAGTATTGCTTGAGCCCAGGAGTTTGAGGCTGCAGTGAGCTATCATGACACCACTGCACTCTAGCCCGGGCAATAGAGGGAGACTCTATCTCAGAAAATAAATAAATGAATAAAAATAAAACAGATTACTGACCCTACCCCCATGGTCTCTGATTCTGTAGGCCTGGGTTGGGGCCTGAGAATCTGCATTTCTAACAAGTTCCCAGATGATGCTGGTGCTCCTGCTCTGGAGTCCACACTTTGAGAACCACTATCAAAGGGTTACAGTATGGATCACATAGTCGCACATGTAAGGGTTAACAGCGGCTGTTTATGTGATGCCCTTAGCACCGTCCCTGTCAATAGATTAGCTTTGTTAAGTGGAGTCAGTTCTTGTTATTATCTTACCAGTGTCCCAGCAAATTCAGAAATCATAGTAGACTTGCAGTTAAACCCTAATTTAATCTATTATTAGAAAACTCTGTGTAGAGGAGGTGAAATCTTATTAAATTCCCAACAGAAATATCCTTATTTTATTTTATTATTATTATGTTTTTAGAGACAGAGTCTCACTCTGCTGCCCAGGCTGGAGTGCAGTGGTGCAATCATAGCTCACTGTAACCTGGAACTCCTGGGCTCAAGCGAATGTCCTTATTTTAAAGACTATACACTGAGCCAGGGTTGTACTGTAATTCCATAGATGATTCGGCTTTTCCCCTAAAACTTGTCAGCACCCATCTGTACATTTATTATAAGGCAGAAGAGAAACAAAAGCTGACACAGCTACTTTTTGAGGTTTCGTGTCTTTTCTCGTAGTTACAGCAAAAGCTCCAAACAGATTTAGTCATTATGGTCAAAAGGAATTCTTCAACTCGGTTTCAAGTAATTAAGGAGCCCAGCAAACGTGGACGTTGCAATGGCAGTTACAAACAACAGCTTTGAAAGGGCAAAGGAAACAGATCCGCTACAAGACAAGCAGATTGTTAAAAAGCTCTCCACAACAAAGGAAACGAACGCAAATCCCCAACCTGCGGGCGTTCCAGCAACCCTAAGGCCAAAGATAAAACGCTCTGAAGAAAAGCCGTGGCGTGTTAAGCTTTGTGTAGGGAAAGAGAATATCAAACATAAGGTCGAAGGTTAAGATGTTTTCCTTGTAGGACCCTTTGACCATACTTGAGCCTGAAGCAGAATGAGGAACAGGAAACCCCCACTCTGTCTCTCCCGTGCCACGCATCACTCCTTCCAAGGAGAAAACTTCTTTTTAACAAACTTAGGTCAAGTGCCTCTTGTTCTAAGCACAGGGGTACTCGAGGTTCAATGAGAGGCAGCCAGTCCCTGGCAAACATCTAACTTTTCCAACTAAATCTGATCTAAGTTTTCGTTCAAAATTCTCCAGTGAAACATGAGACTTAGATAAAGCATTCTTGCACCGGGATAGCTTTTGAAAAATTAAACAAAGGGCGCATGTTTGCAAGAATGCAAAAATACGCCTTGCCTTGACAGTTAAAAATACAAACCTCTTTCCCTGACACTTCTTCAGAAACGTACGTGATAATCGGCACTGAGCTGTTAGGACTCCACAACGTGGGTCTTCATGTCTAGCAGGGTAAGAAATAGCTGGGGGCACCCCGTGGGTGAAACTTGGAGTCCGTCCCTCCAGCCCGGAGCCTCCCCTGGACTTGGCACGGGTGAAGGGAGGGAGACACGGGTCCCCAGATGGGATTCTTGGGTTGCCACGACTCACCTCGCCAACTTCTCCGGTCTCGCCGCGCCCCGGCGGCCCGCTCGGGGGCGCAGACGCGGGGGCCGGCGCCTCCGAGCGCCCGGGCTGGCCCCGGGGAGGGCGCCTGGACCCGATCGGCGACCGGGGACCGGCGCGGGGTGGCGCTGCGGGGCGGACGCGGGGCGCGCGGGCGGCGCGGGGGGCTCAGCGCGGCCGGCGCGCAGGGACAGCAGCGCGAGCAGCAGCGCGGCCAGCGCGAGCAGGAGCAGCGCCGCCGCCTTGCTGCGGAGCTTCATGGTGCGGCGCGGCGGCGGCGGCCCCCGGGCGGCGCGGCCCCTCTGCGCATCGCGGCGCGGCCGGCGGCGGCGGCGGCAAGAGCAGCGCGCGGCGGTCGCCTCCTCCGCCCGCCCGCCGGGGACTGGGGTCGTGGCGGCCGGCGGGCGGCCGGTGGCGGCGGCGGCGGAGGAGGAGGAGTGGGGAGGAGAAGGGAGGAGAGGAGGGAGGGGAGGCGGCGCGAGCGGGGCTTCAGGGGGAGCAGCCCGCGCCTACCGTACTGTGTGGAGTAGCCGCCCGTCCGCCTACCCGCCAGCCGCCGGGCTCTCGGGCTGCTCTGGTAGCGCAGACTCATAAACCACTTCATTCATTCATTCACTGACATTCATTCGTTTACTTCCTCATGCACTCACTCATTCACTCACCCACCCATTCCATCCACTCTTCCATCTCATTCCCCCAAGCCATGATTCCTTCATGCGTTCACTTATTCCATGTGTTCCCTCATCGTTTATTTTATCCATCTATCCACGCGTTCACGCATCCACGCAGGCAGGAACATCTCCGTCCTGTGTGCCCAGTGCAGGGCCCTGCACACTGTGGTGCCCAATAAATAGCTGTTGGATAAAGTCACTCCAGATCCATGAAAAGAAATTGTAGAATAAGTTTCAAAGTCTGAATTTGTGATTGGACACTGTCGCTTACTGGCTTGGTGATCCTGAGTAAGCTGCACAAGTTTCTTACGCCTTAATTTCCTTACATGCAAAATAGGAATGATAATATTGCTCACTACAGAGCGTTTTCAAAGAAACTAGCACAGTACCTAGCTCATAGTAGGTGTCCAATGAAAGTTCTGTGATAGTTACTATTTATGATAAGCTTATCAAATATACATAAATGAAAATTTTATTTTCTTTCATAGATTTGAGATAGAATAATAACTTCACAACCCAATGTAAGAATGGATTCTTCAGAGACTTTTGACAGCCACGATCACCAGATCAAGGTCAGAATTTCCCAACTCTTCTCCCAGGGCATCCGCAGTCACAAATCTGAAACATTAGGACACATCTTCTTCTTATTCTCCATGAACTGACAGCCAGTATTCTATTAACTCTCTTTTTAGCACACCACAGAACAAAGAATGCTAGTTATAATAATGTCCCTGAGTTTCTACAAGATTCCATGTTGCTTTATAAATCACGTAAAATTCAACTATAATCTGAATCATTCTTATACTTGCATTTTATTTTAGTTCTTTGAGAATCCATTGTATTTAAGGTTCTAGGAATGAGAACATTTAATAATCTGGAACCTCCTGCCAGGCAGGCAACTAGGAAATGGCAGGGTGCAAACTCAAAGTATGGGTGGCAGATGTTGCAGGTGAGTGAGTACAAATAATCCACTGGTTCTCAAGGATAGGGGGGTACCATCCTACAGAGAAGCATCTGGAATTGTGGGAAAGCTATTTGTGGTTATCACAATGACTGCAGTTTCTACCAGTATATGCAAAATCAGCTGCAATGCTCAGAACACTCCAGTACAACAAAAAATTGTCCTGGGCCAAGTACCAACATAGAGATCCTGTTGAGAAACACTGAGCCAGGCTAAAGCCTGGTGTTTAGACCTTTAAGATTTAGAAATGGCCACTGTTGTATTGGTATGTGGCCCAGAGAAGCAGGCATTCCCAAACTCTGTCTTGCTACTTTCCTTCTTCCTCAAGGAGGACATATGCAACAAGGATCAAATAAGGCAAAGCAAGTATAGGAAACACTGGATTAGTAGCTGGGGTTTTGGCCTCAAAGTAGAACTTGAGACAGCTGTCCTGGACCAAACAGAGGACTCAGTTTTCTTAAACTCCATTGAAGCAAAAGGAAAGGCCTGATTTACCTCTTTCGAGTAAGTCCAAACCCAAGTTTTGGATTTTACTGCTCTGATTGGTAGAAAACTACAACCTCAAATGTCACATAAAAGAGGTACCAGACTTTTGTATCCATGGCTTACCCAATATCTTACTTAGATGTCTGATAGATGAAATGCTTGTTTATTCCCCCTACCCTCTGAAATCTATTTCTCCCCCTGGAATTTTGGCATCTCTAACTACCCAGTTGCTCAAGAAATTAGGTAAGAACCATCCTCTTTCCCTCGCCTCTTACATTACTTATCTATTGTTGCATAACAAACTACCCCAAAGTTTAGTGGCTTACGATAATGCACATATAATCTCATAGTTTCTGTGGGTTAGGAATCTGGGCACAGCTTAGCCGGGTCCTCTGCTTTACAGTCTCTCACAAGGCTGTAATCAGTGTTGGCTCAGGTCTGTGGTCTCATCTGAAGGCTCACCTGGGGAAAGATCTGCTTCTAGGCTCACTCACGTGGTTATTGGAAGGATCTTGTTTCTTTCAGGTAATAGGACTGAGGGCCTCAGTTGTTCACTGGCTGTTGGCCAGAGGCCACCCTCAGTTCTTTGCTGGGTGGCCCTTCCTATCAGGATAAGCACAGAGGAAGAGCCAGAGAGATGATGCCAGCAAGATGGAAGTCGCATTCTTTTACAACCTAAATTCAGAAGCAACATCCCATCACTTTGCCATATTCTGTTTGTTAGAGGCAAGTCATTAAATCCAGCCCACACTCAAGAGGAGGGAGTTACACAAGGGCTTGAATACCAGGAGGTGGGAATTTTTGGAAGCCATTTTAGAAGGCTGCCTCCCTCACCTCCCATATCCAGCAAACCAGCAAGTTCTGTCAAGTCTACATCTAAAACATAATTGGCATCTGTCCACTTTTCTTCTGAATTGCCAGTAGTGATTGCTTGACAGGGCCAAACCTTGCTCAATTCCTAGTGGCCTCATTCTCATTGTATTCCATGTAAATTTCCCCCCACTCCACCACCTCCCTGAGTTGGGTTGTGTTGCATGATGTGGCTGTTCTATGGCCTAGAGCCTACTGCAATTACCTTCTCATCCACCTCATTGCTTCTCCCCATGCCTTCTTTCAATCCTTAAACCAGAATGATTTTTTAAAAATCAAATTGAATCCTATTTCTCTCCTGCTTACAACTCTTCAATGGTTCTTCATAGCTTTTTTTTTTTTTTTTTTTTTTGAGACAGTCTCACTCTGCTGCCCCAGCCTAGAGTACAGTGGCATCATCCTAGCTCACTGCAACCTCAAACTCCTGGGCTCAGCGATCCTCCTGCCTCAGCCTCCTGAGTAGCTGGGACTACAGGCGTGTGCCACCACATCTAATTTTTTTCTGTTTTTGGTAGAGACAGGGTCTTACTCTTGCTCGGGCTGGTCTTGAATTCCTGACCTCAAGCAATCCCCCTGCCTTAGCCTCCCAGAGTGCTAGGATTACAGGTGTGAGCCACCACACCCAGCCCTTCATAGCTCTTTAAACAAGTCTGAACTCCTCACTATGGCCTCTAAATCCAGCATGATCTGGCCTCTGACTCTCTCTCCAGCTGCATTCATCCGGGGGGCTCACTGCACTCCAGCCCCACTGGCCTCTGGTCACAGCCTCTAATATTCCTGGTCTCCTGGTTCTAACCTGTCTCAGCAGCTTTGCACTTGTGATTCCTTTTGCTGGATTCTAGGCTCTGGAAGATGCTTCCAGCTTTATGTCTCAACTTAAA
The DNA here is from genome assembly GCF_041146395.1 of Eulemur rufifrons. NCBI lineage: Eukaryota > Metazoa > Chordata > Mammalia > Primates > Lemuridae > Eulemur > Eulemur rufifrons. The sequence continues at coordinate 176,983,587 of NC_090989.1, read as the reverse complement.
GCTACCTCCTGGTCTTTTCTGACCACCCTCTCTTAGGAGATACTGCTCCTCCCAGTTTCTCTATTTGCCCATTTTGTTTGCTGCACAATGCTTACTACAAATTGCATGTGCGTGTGTGTGAGTGTGTGTGAATGTGTATATGTGTGGGTATTCACGTGCACACACATACATATATATACATACATATATATGCCTATATTTTAGTTAGTTTTACTAGCATATAGTTAAGGCATACAGTTTCTAAGTGTATAGATTATACACCATGAAGATCATGAAATAGAACATTTCCAGCATCTTAGAAGGCTCACTATGCCCCCTCCCAGTGGTTATCTCCAAGGGTAACAATGCTCTGATTTCCATAACTATAGGTTAATTTGCCTGCTTTTGAAACTTCATGTAAATAAAACTATGCAATATGAACTCTCATTCAACATTTTGTCTATGAGGTCCATTCAAGTTTTTCCATATATTGGTAAGTTTGGTTTTTTGCCAGATAGTATCCCATTGTATGAATGTGCCAAAGTTTATTATTTATTTATCCATTTTATTATTGAGGATATTTAGATCTCTTCCAGCTATTATGAATATACTGCTATGAATGTTCTTGTACAAATCTTCTGATGGACATAAGCACTCATCTCTTTTGGGTATATCTGTCCAAGGATGAAAAGTTTGGGCCACATGGTCAGCTTATGGTGAGTTTTTAATGCCAAAATGGTTGTACCAATTTATACTCCCACCAGTGGTGCCTAAGTGCTCCAGCTTATTCTACAGCCTCCCCAATACTTGACCTTGTGTGTTGATTTAAGTTTAGGCATTCTCGTGGGTGTGCAGTGATATCTTTTTATGTTTTAAATTCTCATTTTACTGAAATGTTGAACACTCTTTATATATTTCTTGACCATTTGGACCTATTCTTTTGTGAAGTGCCTCTTCAGGACTTTTGCCCATTTTGGGGGGTGAGGTATCTGTCTTTCTTATTAATTTGTGTTAATTTTTGCATATTATGAATATGGTCTTTTTAAATGAAGTCTAACTTATCAGTCTTTTTTTTTATGGTTAGCATGTTTGGTGTTTTGTCTAAGAGATATTTGCTTACCTCTTGGCCACAAGAAATTATTTTCTTTTCTTTCAGAATAGAGCTCTCTGATAGAACTTTCTGTGATGATGGCAATGTTCAATATCTGCACCATCCAATATAGTAGCTACTAGCCCCATGGGGCTATTGAGTGCTTGAAATGTGGCTAGTACAACTGAGGAAATGAATTTTTAATTTTATTGAATTTAAATAGCCACAAGGGGCTAGTGGTTGGTGTATTGGAAAACACAGTTCTAAACACTTTATTGCTTTAGTTTTCACATATAAATCTACAACCCATCATGGATTACTTTTGTGTGTAAGTATAATATAGAGGCCAGGATTAATACTTTTTATGTGGATATTTAATTAAACCATTTGTTGAAAAGACCATCTTTCCCTTAGTGAACGTTTGTGATATTTGCTGTAAATCAGGTGACAATCTATGTTGTTATAGAGTATTATACAGCTTTTAAGAAAATAACGTATTAGAAGGCAGAAAAGTAGTTAAGCTCATGTTCTGGGGTAAAATTTTTTAGCGTCAAATATTAGCTCCATTCCTTACTAGCTGCACACTTTTGGGCAAATTACTTTATCTTTCTAAGCTTCATTTCCTCATCTATAAAATGAGGATAATAATAGCACTCACATTGTATACTTCTTGTGAGAATTAAATGCAATAATTCTATAAAAAACAGGTCAGGCGCAGTGGCTCACACTTGTAATCCTAGCACTCTGGGAGGCCGAGGTGGGTGGATCGCTCAAGGTCAGGAGTTCGAGACCAGACTGAGCAAGAGCGAGACCCCGTCTCTACTAAAAATAGAAAGAAATTATATGGACAGCTAAATATATATATAGAAAAAATTAGCCGGGCATGGTGGCGCATGCCTGTAGTTCCAGCTACTTGGGAGGCTGAGGCAGTAGGATTGCTTAAGCCCAGGAGTTTGAGGTTGCTGTGAGCTAGGCTGACGCCAGGGCACTCACTCTAGCCAGGGCAACAAAGCGACAGTCTGTCTCAAAAAAAAAAATAAATAAATAAAATAAAATAAAATAATTCTATAAAAAACAAATGGTTGCCATAAAGCATTCAACACATGTCAGCTGTTAGCTGTACATACTGACTTGGCCCAATCTTGAGCCATATCTAGCAAATACTGGTTCAAGAAAGCAATTGAGGAGTAATATATATTTACTGGTATTATAAAGTATTTATTATATCTGCTTATATATGCACACATATATTCCTATTTTTGTAGTTAAAGCATAAACACACAAATAAAAATAATAGTAATACTTAACATTTATTATGTCTTACTAAATGCTAGTTGCCATTTTAAGAGCTTTACATGTGTTAACTCATTTAATCTTCATAACAGCTCTTAGCGTTAGATACTATTAGTATTATGTCATTTTATTGATAAAGAGATTAAGGCACAGAAAAGTTAGGTAACTTACACAGCTTGAAAAAAGCAGGTGGGACTTTTGGTTTCCAGTCTGGCAAATAAGAACCTTAAACGTCATCACTCCGTGCTAACAAGTGAAAAGTTGGAAGAACTGAAAATCAACAACTCTTCTTAGATTCATCAGAGAAGTAAGGTCACAGGGCAAACTACTGTCCCCAAATTTGAAGCTCAAGGCAAATGTAAGGAACTAACTGCAACTTACTGGAGCAGAGACCTCTGTGGGAACCAGTACCAGGATAGGAGAACCTAAACTGTAACTGACAAATTGCTGAAGGCTCAGTGTGGAAAAGCCTGAAAGTTAAAAACTCTTGGGGACCCCACTGTTGTGAGTTTATATCCAGGGGCTCTACCAGGTTCTCACAATGAACGTCTCCTCCTGCTTCCGGAGTGGGGAGAGGAAAAGCAACCATTTTGAAATACATCAGGTCTTCTTAACAAGGTCTGCCCTCAAGAGAAACTATTTTACTGGAGTCTAACCTATTGGGGACCCAACCCACTTGGAGAAGGGAAATACCCACCTTCAGCTTCCTCTACACATCCTGTCCCATGTGCTTGGGGGGAGGACTGAGAAGTACTTGTGAAGTTCACAGCTGAGAGCACAGGCTCACTACAAAACTGAGACCTAATTGTAGGACTATGAAACATGTCCCCTCCTCTCCACCTCACCGCCACATCGCTAAAGACCTATTTACTGCAGTTTCTTTTCTCTAGTGCATTATGTACATCATGCAACAAAAAATTACATGGCATACTAAAAAGCTAAAGCACAGTTTGAAGAGTCGATGCAAGCACTAGAACCAGGCTAGATATGCCACATGATGTTAGAAATATCAGAATGGAAATCTAAAACAGCTATGATTAACGTCCTAAGGGCTCTAATGCAAAACAGTGGACAACATGCAAGAACCGATGGGTATTGTAAGCAAAGAGATGGAAATTCTAAGAAAGAAGCAAAAAGAGTTGTGACACATATGAAGAGTGCCTTTGATGGATTCATTAGCAGACTGGACACCACTAAGGAAAGAATCTCTGAGCTTGAGGGTATTTTAATAGAAACTTCCAAAACTGAAAAGCAAAGAGGGAAAAAAATGGAACAGAATATCCAAGAAGTGTGGGACAACTTCTATGTAACTTGTATGTGTAATGGAAATACCAGAAGGAGAAGAAAGAGAGAAAAAAAGAGAAGAAATATTTGAAGTAATGACTAAGAATTTTCCCTAAATTAATCTCTGACACTGTCTTAGTCCATTTTATGTTGCTAAAACAGAATACCTGAGGCTGGGTAAGGTATTTTTTAAAAGAGGTTTATTTAGCTCACAGTTCTCTAAGCTGGTAAGTTCAATGGCATGGCCCTGGCTTCTGGTGAGGGCTTATGTGCTCTGTCATAATATGAAAGAGAAAGTCAAAGGGAAATCAGACATGTGGGAAGAATGAAAACTCCAGGAACATCCTGGCTTTCTATCAACCCACTCTCAGGGGAAATAACCCATTTCCTCATGAACTAATCCAATCTCACCAAAATGAGCACTCACTAGTGCAAGAATAGCACCAAGCAATTCATGAGGGATCTACCCCCTAGACCCACTGCCTACTAGGTCCCACCTCCCAGCATTGGGGATCAAATTTCAACATGAGTTTTGGCAGAGACAAACAAACCACATCCAAACCATAGCAGACACCAAACCACAGATCTAGGAAGCTCACAGAACACAAAGCAGAATAAATGGAAGGAAATTGTGAAGCTCACAGCTGAGGGCACAGCTGTGGAGAGAGAGAGAGAGGGAGAGAGAGAGAGAGAGATATTATATCTAGGCATATCATATTCTTAGATAACTTCATAAAATCAAAGGTAAATAAAATCTTGAAAGAAGTCACAGGAAAAAAATATCTTAACCACAGAGGTGTAAAGATGAGAATTACATCCAACTTCTCCTTAGAAATCATGCAAGCAAGAAAAGAGTAAGTAAAATTTTAAAGTGTTGCAAGAAAAAATCCACCAGCCTAGAATTCTGTATTCTGCTAAGTTATCCTTCAAAAGTAAAGAAGAAATAAAGAATTTCTTAGACCAAAAAAAAAAAAAAAAAAACTTGAGGGAATTTATTGCTAGTTAATCTGCTTCACAAGAAATGTTAAAAGAAATTTCTTAAGGAGAAGGAAAATGACATAGGTCAGAACCTTGGATCTACATAAAGAAAGGAAGAGAATGAACACATGAAGATAAAATAAAAACATTGATTTTTCTTATTCTTACTTGATCTAACAAAAACAGTATAAAATAATAATAACAATGTATTTGATGATTAAAGCTTATGTATAACTGAAAGGAATAACAGTAGTAATACAAGGGATAGGAGGGAGGTATTAGGAATACTTTGTTATTATAAGATATTTACACTACTTGTGAAGTACTACAGTGTTATAGGAAAGCGGATTTGGATTAGTCGTAAATGTATATTGCAAGCTCTAGGGCAACCATTAAAAAAATATTTTAAAAAAGTATAGGCCAGACATGGTGGCTCATGCCTGTAATATTAGACTCTGGGAGGCCAAGGGACGAGGATTGCTTGCGCTCAGGAGTTCGAGACCAGCCCGAGTAGGAGTAAGACCCTATCTCTACTAAAAATAGAAAAATTAGCCAGGTGTGGTGGAGTGCACCTGTAGCCCCAGACACTCAAGAGGCTGAGGCAGGAGGATCGCGTGAGCCAAGGAGTTTGAGGTTGCAGTAAGCTGTGATGATGCCACTGCACTCTAGCCAGTGTGATAGAGTGAGACTCTATCTCAAAAAAAAAAAAAAAAAGAAAGAAGAAGTATAATTGACATGCTAAGAAGGCAGGGAAAATGGAATCATAAAATGCTCAAATAAAACCACAAAAAGCAGGAAAAGAGTAGAAAAGGAACATAGAAATAAAGAACAATGGTAATAAATTTAAAACAGTAACAAATAGAATAAATATTAATCCAAATATATCAATGATTACTTTAAACATCAATGGTCTAAATACACCAATTAAAAGACAGAGATCGTCAGTATGAATCTAAAAACCAGACTCAACTACATGTTATTTATAATAAACTCACTTTAAATATAAAGCCATAGATTAAAAGTAAAGAGATAGAAAAAAAAGTGAAGGGATGGAGAAAGATATACCATGCTAACACTAATCAAAAGAAAGCTGGAGTAGCTCTATTAATTTAAACAGAGCTGACTTCAGAGCAAGAAAAATCATCAGAGATAAAGGGGGCATTACATAATGATAAAGGGGTCAATACATGAGTAGACATAAAAATCCTTAATGTGTACATGCCTAACAAAAAAGCATCAAAATATGTGCGGTAAAAAGTGATAGAAATGCAAGGGAAAAAATAGATGAATCCATTATTATAGTTGGAGACTTTAACACCCACTCTGTAAGATATTGGAAGGTCCAGGAACAGAAAATATATAAGGAAATAGGTAAACTCAACTGCACCATAAATCCACAGGATATAATTTACATCTACAGACTGCTGTATCAAACAACAAAATAAACATCATTTCAAGCTCACAAAGAATATTAATCAAGATAGACCACATTCTGGGCTATAAAGCACACCTTTACAAATTTAAAAGAATAGAAATTATGGAATGTACACTCTCAGGCCACAGTGCAATTAAACTAAGAATAAATAACAGAAATAGCAGGAAAAAACCCATAATACTTAGAAATTAAAAAACATACTTTTAAATAACACATGGGTTACAAAGGAAATCTCAAGAGAAATTTAAAAATATTTTGAACTAAAAGAAAATTAAAATATAACATCAAAATTTGTGGGATACAGTAAAAGCAGTGTTTAGAGGTAAATTTTTATATATAATTTTGCATATTTTTTATATATAATATATATTTATATATTTTATATTTATATATATATATATAAAAGAAAAGAAGAAAGATTTAAAATTAGTCATCTAAGCTCCCATCTCAGGAAACTAGAAAAAGAAGACCAAACTAAATCCAAAGTTAGCAGAAGAAAAGAAATAATAAAAATTGGAGCAGAAATCAATGAAATTTAAAACAGGAAATTAGTAGAGAAAATCAACAAAAGCAGAAGTGGGTTCTTTGAAAAGATCAATAAAAGTAATAAATCTCAAACCAGGCTAATAAAGACAAAACTAACATCATAAATGAAAGAGAGGCTATCATTACAGATCCCATGGATATTAGAAGGATAATAAGGGAATATTATGAAGAACTCTATGTCCACAAATTTGATAACTTAGATGAAATAAACTAATTTCTTGAAAGACACAATCTTCCAAAACTCACTTAAGAAGAAATAGACAGGGCCAGGCGTGGTGGCTCACGCCTGTAATCCTAGCACTCTGGGAGGCCGAGGTGGGAGGATTGCTCAAGGTCAGGAGTTCAAGACCAGCCTGAGCAAGAGCAAGACCCCGTCTCTACTAAAAATAGAAAGAAATGATTTGGACAGCTAAAAATATATATAGAGAGAAAAAATCAGCTGGGCATGGTGGCGCATGCCTGTAGTCCCAGCCACTTGGGAGGCTGAGGCAGGAGGATCGCTTGAGCCTAGGAGTTTGAGGTTGCTGTGAGCTAGGCTGATGCCATGGCACTCTAGCCTGGGCAACAGAATGAGACTCTGTCTCAACAAAAAAAAAAAAAAAAGAAGAAGAAGAAGAAGAAGAAATAGACGATCCAAATAGGTCCATATATATTAAAGAAGTTGAATCAATAATTAATAATCTCTCAAAACAGGAAGCACCAGGCCCAGATTGGTTCACTGGTGAAGTCTACCAAACATTTGAAGAAGAGTTTATAGCAATTCTATATAAACATTTCCAGAAGCTAGAGTCAGAGATAATACTTCCTAACTCATTCTATGGCTCCAGCATTACCCTAATACCAAGATCAGACAAAGACATTACAAGAAAAGAAAACTACAGACCAATCTCTGATAAACATAGATGGAAAAATACTCAAGAAGATATTAGAAAATCAAATTCAATAATGTATAAGAAGAATTATACATCATGACCAAGTGATATTTATTCCAGGTATGCAAGCCTAGGTCAACATTTGAAAATAAGTAATGTAATCCATCACATCAACAGGCTAAAGAAGAAAATTCACATGATCAGATCAATAGATGCAGAAAGAGCTTTTGACAAAATCCAACACCCATTCATGATAAAAATTCTTAGCAAACTAGGAGTAGAGGAAACTTCCTCAACTTGATAAAGAATATCTACAATAAGCCTACAGCTAACATCATACTTAATGGTGAGAAACTAGGAGCTTTTGTACTAAGTTCATGAACAAAGCAAGGATGTCCCCTCTTGCCACTCCTTTTCAACATCATACTTGAAGTTCTAGCTAATGCAATTAAAAAAAAAAAAAAAAGAAAAGAAAAGGAAGTAAGAGATATACAGACTGGGAAGGAAGAAATAAAACTGTCTTTGTTTGCAGAAGACAAGGATCATCTATGTAGAAAATTCAAAAAAATTCATGTGCACACACACACACACACAAATCCTGTAACTAAGAAGCAAGTATAGCAAGGTTGCAGGTTAATATACAAAAGTCAATTGCTTTCAATGAATAAGTGGAATTTGAAATTAAAAACACACCACCATTTACCTTAGCATCTCAAAAAATGAAATAGGCATAAACTTAACAAAAAATGCATGAGATGTACATGAGGAAAAGTATAAAACTCTGATGAAAGATATCAAAAAAGAACTAAATAAGTGGAGAGATATTCCATATTCATGGATAGGATGATTCAATATAGTCAAGATGTCAGTTCTTCCCAACTTGATCTGTAGATTTACACAATTCTAGTAAAAATCCCAGCAACTTTATTTTTTGGATATGGGAAAAATTGATTCTAAAGTTTATATGAAGAGGCAAAAGAGCCACAATAAACAACTTAATATTGAAGGAAAAGAACAAAGTTGCAGGACTGATACCACCTGACTTTAAGAGTTACTACGGTAATCAAGACAATGTGGTACTGGTGAAAAAATAGACAGATAAATCAATGCAACAGCAAACAAAGCCTAGCAATACAGCCACACAAATACAGCAAACTAATCTGTAATGAGGGAACAAAATAAATATATAGAACAAAGATGTCTTTTCAACAAATGGTACTGGAAAAACTGGTTATTCACCTGCAAAACAATCAATCTAGATGCAGACCTCCCCGTTCATAAAAACGAACTCAAAATGGATCATACACCTAGATGTGAAACAAAACTATGAAACTGGAAGAGAAGCATCAGATAAAATCTAAAATGACATTTTAGATACAACATCAAAGGCACCATCCCTGAAAGAAATTGATAACCTGGACTTCATTCAAATTAAAAACTTCTGCTTTGTGAAAGACAATCTCAAGAAAGTGAGAAGACAAACCACAAACTGGGAGAAAAGATCTTCAAAAGACACATCTGACACAAAGAACTATTAAAACCCAGCAATAAGAAAATGAACAACCTGTTTAAAAAATGAACAAAAAAGATAGCTGGATGGCAAAGGAAGACACACAGATGACAAATAACCATATAAAAAGACACTCAACGTCATGTCATTAGGAAATTACACATTAAAACAACAATGAGATACCACTACACACCATTAGAATGGCTAAAATCCACAACAGTGACACCACCACTTGCTGGTGAGGATGTGGATCAACAGAAAGGCTTATTCATTGCTGGTGAGAATGCAAGATTGTACAGCCAGTTTGCAAGACGGTTTATGAGTTTCTTAGAAAGTTAAATGGGGGCTTACCACAGGGTCCAGTATTTACTCAAATGAGTTGAAAACTTATGTCCACACAAAAACCTGCACATGGACATTTATAGCAGCTTTATTCATAATTTCCCCAAACTAGAAGCAACCAAGATGTCCTTCAGTTGGTGAATAGATAAATAAACTGTGATACATGCAAACAGTAGAATAAAGAAAAGTCATGTAGGAACCTTAAATGCATATTGCTTAGTGAAAAAAACCACTCTGAAAAGGCGACATACTGTATGAGTCCAACTATATGGCATTCTGGAAATGGCAAAACTATAGGGACAGTAAAAAGATCAGTGGTTGCCAGGGATTAGGGAGAAGGATGGAGGGATAAATAGGAAGAGCATAGGGGATTTTTAGGGTGGTGAAATTATTCTGTATGATACTATAATGGTGTATACCTGTCGTCATACATTTGTCCAAACCTATAGGATATACAGTAACAATAATGATCCCTAACATAAACTATGGACTTGGAGCAATAATGATGTATAGATTCATTGATTGTAACAAATGTATCATTCTGGTGAGGGATGTTGATAGTGGGTGCTATGTCCCCTCCCAAACTCGTGTTAAAATTTAATTGCCATTGTAGCAGCATTAAGAGGTCGGACCATTAAGAACTGATTAGGCCACGAGGGCTCTGCTCTCATCAATATGTTAATGATGTTATTGTGGGTATGGGAACTCAGGGGTGAGTTCCTTATAAAAGGGCAAGTTTGGCCCCCTTTTCTCTCTTGTGTGTATGTACTCTCTTGCTCTTTTGTCTTCCACCATGGGATGACGGGGCAAGAAGGCCCTTGCCAAATGCCAGTCTCTTGATCTTGGACTTTCCAGCCTCCAGAACATGTGAAATAAATTTCTATCATTTATAAATTACTCAGTCTGTGGTATTCTGTTATAACAACACAGAACAAGCCAAGACAGGAAGCAGAGTCTATGGGGAAGTTTATCTGTACATGTGTGGGAGCAGAGAGTATATGGGAACTCTGTCCTTTCTACTCAATTTGCTGTGTAACCTAAAACCACTGAAAAATAAAGTTCAGTAAAATAATAAAGGAAATATGGGATTTTCACTCAGGTAGTCTAGCTCTACTGTTTAAGTTCTTATTCCTGCTCCTCAGGGAATGTATGTACACATGCATGTTTGCTTGAGAAAAGAGAAGGCTGTCAACTGACATATACAAGTCAATGAATAAGTCAGGTGGCGAGATGAGTTTTTGGGTTATGTTTGTATCAGTTAGAATGTTAACTTCACAGAAGAGAATATCTGAGTAACTGTGGCTTAAATTAGGGCCTTTCTAACTTTAATGATTGGATGAATTATCTGGGGATCTTATTAAAGCACAGTTATTAATTTAGTATATCTGGGCATGGCCTGAGATTCTGCATTTCTGATAAGCTATAAGCTGAAAGATGCTACTGCTGCTGCTGGTGGTGGTTCAATACTTTGAGTAGAAAGGACTTAAGTAAGAAAGACATTTTTAATCTTCCACAGTAAGAAGCCCAAAGCAGATGGAGGACAGGGGTGGAAGGAAATCTTTTCCCTGTATACCTGTTGTGAACATCCTTGTGTTTGTCTTTTGGTGAAAAGCATACACATTTCTGTTGGGTATTTACCTAAGAGGGAAATTGCTCTGTCACCAAGTAGGTATATGCTTAGCTTTAGTGGATGCTAGCCAACATTTGCCCCAACTGATTGTATCACTTACATACCCATCAGCATGTGGAAGGGTTCTGGTTGCTACACACTTTTTCCAACACTTGGTATTATTAATTTTTTCTTTTTAACCATTCTGGTTGGTATGAAGTATTTCATTGTGGTTTAATTTGCATTTCCCTAATGATTAATGATTAATGAAGTATCTTTTCATTTGTTCATCAGCCAATTAGACATCATATTTTTTGATGTATTTGCTCAAAACTTCTGTTCATTTTTCTATTTTATTTGATTTTATTTTTTAAATTTTTTTATTTTTTTGAGACAGTCTTGCTCTGTTGCCTGGGCTAGAGTGCCGTGGCATCAGTCTAGCTCACAGCAACCTCAAACTCCTGGGCTCAAGCTATCCACCTGCCTTAGCCTCCCGAGTAGCTGGGACTACAGGCTTGGGTCACCACACCCGGCTAATTTTTTCTATTTTTTTTTTTTTTTTTTTTTTTTTAGTTGCCCAGCTAATTTCTTTCTATTTTTAGTAGAGATGGGGTCTCGCTGTTGCTGAGGCTGGTCTCGAACTCCTGACCTCAAGCCATCCTCCCTCCTCGGCCTCCCACAGTGCTAGGATAACAGGTGTGAGCCACCATGCCCGGCCTCATTTTTCTATTGAGTTACTTGTCTTTTATTGGTTTTTAGGATTATCCAGAATATGTGTCAAGAATTCCTATTAATAACCACAGTTTCATTTTTAAATTTAAATCTTTGATCCATGTGGTGCTTATCCTGATTGAGGTATGGGCCCAACTTTAATTTTTTCCAGATGACCACTCAGTTGTCTTAACACCAATACTGCACAGCCTATATTTCCCACATCAATTTGAGATGCCACCTTTGTCATGTAATATACTCCCATGTGCATTTTGGAATATTTCTGGGCTTTCTATTCCATTCTATTTGTCTGTCTCCCATGTGCAAGTGCAATTTTATGTACTTAGCAGTTATAATGTGTTTAAATATCTAGTAGGATGAGTCCCATAGTTTTAGAGCTTTCCAGGCTATTTTTTATATGAACTTGGAACGAGTTTGTCTCATTCCAAAATTTTAAAAAGCTTCATTGGTATTGAGACAAATTTATAAATTAACTTATGGATAATGAACGTCTTCATGATGTTGAGTTTTTCTATCCAACATGATTACATGTCTTTTATTTGTTTAAATTTTAGCTGGTGCCCCCTTCAATGATACGTAAAGTCATTTTGATATGCATGACTGAGCTGGTGGGAAAGTGAGGAAAATGTCTGAGGCCAAGAAATTACAAGAAAGTTAGAAACCAGAAAGGTTATTCAGCATTGACACCAAACTTTTCTTAAAACAGGAAACAGCTTAGATCCCAGCAAGGTGTGAGGTTAGAGTGGAGATACTTAAATACAACAGGGTAGCACTTTGACTACAAATCTGGACAATAACTCACTTCACAGAATATGGGAGAAATATTGCCTGTGTCAACTGTATTTCTCAGAGCAGGGAAAAGGAAAAAAATGAGAGTTCCTAACAACCCATTCTCACATGGGTTTGTCTTCTGTGGGTTAAAAAAAAAAAAAAAAAAATCCAAGCCAAATATTCAGTTAAAACAGTTCCAAGTTGGTATTTCCTTCAATTTCCAAAAGCAAGAACAAATTTTCACTAGCCAAACACATTTTAAGCCTATGTGTAGTGGGTTGAATAGTGTCTCCTTAAAATTCGTGTCTACCCAGAATCCTCAGAATGTGACCTTATTTGGAAATAGGGTCTTTGCAGATGTAATTAATCAAGGATCTCAAGATGAAATCATCCTGGATTTAGAGTGGGCCCTTATGACTGACGCTCTTATCCTTTAAGAAGAGGAGCGGACACAGAGAGGCACACATGTATGAAAGGAGGCCTCATGAAGAGGGACGCAGAGACTGGAGTCATGCCGTCACAGACCACAGAATGCCATGAGCCACCAGAAGCTGGAAGAGGCCAGGACAGCTTCCACCCTAGAGCCTCGGAAGCATGACCCTGCCGGCATCTTGACTTCAGACTTTTTGACTCTTGAACTGTGAGAGAACACAAATCTGTTGTTTAAGCCACCCAGTTTGTGGTAATTTGCTATGGCAGCCCTAGGAAACGAATACACTAGGTTTTAAGGAATTTAAACATATAAAATTTCAAGGAATTCCATTTCATAATCCAAAGCCATAAAATACATGAGAAAATAAGCCACGATAAGCAAGAATGAGCATGAATAACAAACTTCAGAGAACAAACCCCAAATAGTATAGGCCCTGGAAAGGCCAGTGTGAAATATAAAATAAGTATGCTCAATAGTTCTAAAGAAACTATGAAGAAGAAACTTAGAGAAGTTATATAATCTACCCAAGGTAACACCTGAACTCATGAAACGGAGAATCAAAACCAGGCCTGACTCCAGAGTCTCTGCTCTTAGACATTATGCAAGTCAGGATACCCTGACTCAAAGCTTATGTCCATTTCATCACAGTCCAGGGGAAGAAGTTTAGTAGTCTTGTCTGAATAGAACGTGGTGGCCAGGTGTGAGATTAGAAGATGATGGAGAAAGAAAGAGGGAAGAGAGGAGGCCATAATCATGTATATTATTAATACGAATAGACCACCCAAGGGTTATTGCAACCCAGGAACTCTCTCGGTGAATTCAGAACATGATTTTGCTATTAAAATGCATGAATTCTATCAAAAATTTCCAGGATATCCATATAACTAAAATTAGACATCCTGTGATTTTTTTTTTTTTTTGGAACTGGACAATATGAAACAAGACAATGTTGAAGGAAGACTTACGTTGCTCTGTGGTAGTAATGCACTAGTTAGCTACAATAATTAAAACAAGATACTATTGGCACAGTGAAGTAGCTTGATGAAACAGTATAAAACCCAGGAAAACATTCTGGCCAATGTTAATCTGTGCTGTGCTTTAAAGAATGCTGTTCAAGTCAGTGTGGAAGAATAGCTTTGCAGTAAACAAATGCCAAAATGCATTCAGTATGGAATAAAAAGTTGAATGTAAACAATAAACCATGAAGGAACTGAAAGAGAATGGAAGTAAATCATTTTTTGATTTTTAGTTTGCAGATAGCTTTTGTGAGCATAGTAATAGTCAATGTTGTTTATAATGGCAAACAAATTGGAAATAACTGAATTATCTAATAATTAGATTTAGATAAACAAATTATGGTACATCAATTCAATAAAACGTTACTGGCACAGAAAGATTTTTTATGACAACACTAATTAAAAATAGGCTGTCAAAAAGTATGTACAATTTAGTCCTGTTTTATGGGAAAAAAGCATAGATTCTTAGGATAAAAGTGTAGACTGTTATTAACATTGTGGTTATTTTCATGTTCTGTATTTTTTTATTTTAATAAGCAATCCCCTCAGAAAAAAACAAAATTTCCCTAAGTGACTTCTCTTATTAAGCAAGGCTTACTACTTTTAAAACTTAATGGATACAGCTTTATTTCTAATAGCCAAAAAAGTAGAAGTGAATGAAATGTCCTTCAGCTGGTAAAAAGATAAACAAAACATGGTATATCCATACAACGGAATACTATTCATCAATAAAAGGGAATGAACTACTGACACTTGTTGCAATATGGATGAACCTCGAAAACACTATGCCGTCTGGAATAAACCAGACACAAAATAACACATGTTGTACAATTGCATTTATACGAAATATCTAGAAAAGGCAAATCTCTGGAGACAGAAAGCAGATTAGTAGCCTGTTGCTGGAAGGTAGAAATAAGGGTTAACTATAAATGGGTAGAGAGATTTTATTAGGGTGCTGGAAATGTTCTGAAACTGGATTATGTTGAAGACTACACAACTCGATACGAAAAATCACTGAAGAGTACATTTAACACAGTGAATATGATGAAATGTAAACTACACCTCCATAAAGTTGTTTTAAAAAACTTAATGGAGAATTTGGTTAAAGTTCAGAGACGAAAAGGTTTAGAGGTTTTGTTTTCTTTTTACTATGAAGGGAGAGGAGGAGGAAAGACTGATAGAGACTGTACAACTACAAAATGAGAGAATCTGGCTTTAAACACCGTAGTGTCTGTCTGTACAGATATTTAGGATGGACAAGCCACAGCATTTTTAATGCCAGAGGAGAAGGCCTATCTAGACTCAGGCACAGAACCGCGATCCTGCTTCCCTCCCCAACTGTGGGCTCCTGGAGAAAAGAAACCACAGCTTGGCCTTGAGTATTAATATTAACATCTCCCACCAACCAGCTCGGTCACCCTCCCCAGACACTTCATTTCTCTAGGTTTCAGTTTCGTCTGTTAAAAAAAAAAAAAAAAAAAAAAAGTGCGTTGTATTATAGTTCTGTTCAGTTGTACAATTATTTTCCTTGGCATTCACCACCCTCAGCAATTTGTGCTAGACTCCTTTCCAACACTATCGCTCATTGCTTCAGCTCCTGCGTCCTTCACATCAGATAAGGGGACCCGGTTCTACCCCATTTATCTGAGCCTTTTCTCCCCAGAGCCTTTGCGCAGGCCCCAGACTTTCTTATCAGAAATGAGATTTTTCTAATTGTTCCAGCCCCCAAGCATTTCTCTATCTCTGGATCTCTCTGACATTATTTTGTACACTCTGGTTTTTTTTTTTTTTTTTTTAACGGCTGCTCCATTTATCAATTGCTACATGCTAAACCTCCCCCAAACCTACTGACTTAAAACAACCACCATTTTCTTATGCTACGTTGTGGATTCGGAATTAGGTCAGGCACAGCGGGGATGGCTTATCTCTCATGTGACATAACTGGGACCTCCGCTGGGGTGGCTGGGCTGGGGCCGTAAGCCTGGAGCCTTGTTTCTGTCCTGTCAGCTTCCTTCTTCCCCGTGTAGCATCTGCCGGGGTTCGAATGTCCAAAATGGCTGCTTCACTCACGTGAATGGCGCCTGGGCTGAGACGGCTGAGACAGCTGAGACAGCGGGGGTGGCCACACAGCCTCTTCACGTGGCTAGGGTGGGCCTCCTCCCAGCACGGCGGTCTGCGGGTAGTTGGATTTCTCACAAGTGTGCTGGCTTCCCCCAGAGAACAGTTTCCAAGAGTCCAGCGTGGAGGCGGCAAGGCCTTTTACGACGCGGCCTTCAGAAGTCACACAGGGCCCTGCACTCTATGCGCCTCACGGGGCCAACCCAGACTCATCACGGGAAGGCACCACACGGGGTGTCGTCGGTGGGAGGGGCAACTTTGGAAACCGTTCACAGCTGCTAATCCTTCTGTGTCTTGTCTTTATAACTAAAGTCTAAATTATTTCAAGTTAGGAAACATTTCTTTCATCTCTTATTTATCTCTCTCCTCCTTCTCTCTTTCCAGAGCATCAAGAACAGAAACGTGTGTTTTGTAGACAAGAGACTGGAGGCAGGGTAAGCTCAGGGGTCCCAATCCTGGCTGCATCATTTATCAGCCGTGTGACTTGGGCCAGCACTGAACCTCTCTAAGTCCGAGTTTCCTCATCTACATAATGGCACTGGTGATGTGATATAATTGCACTTTTCCTCAGAAAACTGATGGGAGATGAGATCATGACACTGTTTGAAAATCACTTAAGAAAAAGGCTACTGTATAATAAGCAACCAATAAGTATAACCTATTATTGTTGATTTAATTTATACCACAAATTTATCATGATTTGGGGGCAGTGCGGCCCAGAGGAAAAGGGAAGAACCCAAGCATTGTTTTCTAAAATGAAAAAATGTATATTCCATGAACTGTAATGATGGAGGGACTGGCGCCATAATGCTATTTCAGGCACTGTCCTATTGGCTAAAGATTTCTGAAGCCAGGAAGATGTTGAGTTTAAATTTTTTAGTTTCTTCATGTCCTATCTAAAGAGATAGTATACCTAATTGGCTATGACTTATAATTTTAAAAAATCACAACCAAATTGTTAAATACTGAAATGACCATGAAAAACAAATGTAAATAAACAAAACTTACACAGCAAAAAAAAAATTGATGCGAAACAAAGAAAATGTCAATTCAGGAGAAGAAGTGTAAGTAAATGGAAGGATGAATGATCACTTGCAGAGACTATGCAAAAAACAGAGTGGATAATGGAGCAAAAAGCAAAAGGAAAAGATTGGAAGAAGGATCCAAAGCTATGTTTTGGTTATGTACAATTGACAATAACGTAATTGCTACCAACACTAGGGCATCTTGGTGAAAGGATTTATCTTTATTTTGGAAAAAAAGCAACTATTGTGAACTCTTCTGGGAAAACAATATAAAACAAGCCAGTTATGCTATTTTAACTTTACAGAGAAGTGCCTGTAATGAGTTTACAATACATGTAATCAGCAGAAATAGTTTCAAATTGCAGGAGGGCTTAATTTTCTCCTACTTAGAGCTCATAGTTTTGTCGGTTTTTTTTTTTTTCTCACAAGATTAGTTTTCTTTTGGGTGGCTGCAATAATCAAAAGGCATTTTGTGAACTTAACCATGAATTAGAAAAAAGTAATAATCAAAAGGCATTCAGAAAGATAGAGTCCTGGCCATGGATTTTTAAAGTAAGTCCATGCATCACTTGACGATGGTATACATTCTGAGAAATGCATTGTTAAGCGATTTTGTCATTGTATGACCATCACAAGAGTGTACTTACACAAACCTAGATGGTGTTGCTTACTACTCACCTAGGCTATATGCTATGGCCTATTGCTCGTAGGCTACAAACCTGTACAGCACGTCACTGTACTGAATACTGTAGGCAGTTATAACACAATGGTAACTATCTGTGTATCTAAACATAGCTAAACATAGAAAAGGTACAGGAAAAACATGGCATTATCTCAGGGGACCATTTTCATATACGTGGTCCATTGTTGACTGAAATGTCATTATGCAGTGCATGACTGTACAGGCAAACTCATGGCTTTAAGACCTCTCAGTAAAGAAATGCCAAGAGATGACACTGCAGAAAAATCAAGACAGAGGCTGTAGAGTTAATTTTGGGCATTTCAATATTGAGAGGAAGGTCTGCATTCCAGTCTATTTGGAAGGACAGATGTGTAGCACAGATGGTGTTTTAGATTGGAGCTCCCGGAAAGAGACTCTAAGGAGAGTTGTGTGCAGATGGTTTTGGGGAGATGCTCTTGCAGCTACACTGATAAGAAGAGGAAGGTGGGGCTGGACATTTCAATTGCAACCAAGGCCTGTGCCATTTCTACAGGGAGCTCTGGAGCAGCTGGGATGGCTGTTTCTTATTTTTTTTCCCTTCAGTATTTAACAGCCTTTTCAGAGTTGTCTCATATTAAGGCAAAGAGCAAGGCCTTTGTGTTTATATTAGCCCTCTGGAGGGGGTAACTTTGGATAAGGCAGTTCTCTCCAGCTAAGGGTGAGCCAGCAACAGTCTCCCTTCCCAGAATCCGGATTCTGATTGCTGCCCAGGCATCCACAGATTCTTTTTGTATTGAAATATTACATGAAGTGCACAATAGCTCTAGGAAGTTTTACATATGTGTACACCCATGTAATCCTCGGCTGGGCACAGTGGCTCACACCTGTAATCCTAGCACTCTAAGAGGCCAAGATGGGAGGATCGCTTGAGCTCAGGAGTTTGAGACCACCAGCCTGAGTCTGAGCAAGAGTGAAACCCCATCTCTACTAAAAATTAGCCAGGTGTGGTGGCGCATGCCTGTAGTCCCAACTACTTGGGAGGCTGAGGCAGGAGGATGGCTTGAGCTCAGGAGTTTGAGGCTGCTGTGAGTTAGGCTGACGCCATGGTACTCTAGCCCAGGCAACAAAGTGAGACCCTGTCTCAAAAGAAAACCCCCAAAACCAAAAAACGTGTTCACTCTGAATCAAGGAAAATATTAGTTATGTTCAGGATAGCTAGACTATAAAAACTTCTTTGAAACTAAGATTCAAAACTTGCGTCAGGTATTCTCCATGGATGTTGTAGATACTTTTCTCCAGTAGTTCTGCCCAAGTGTAGAGAATGTTAAAGGGCTCCTCAAGATGCGGTCATAGGTCAGGTTCCCTAGAAGCAGAGTCTGAGGGATTTTGATGCATGTGGTTTGTTGAAGAATGGTTATCTGGAGAAACTTTTTAAGGAGGAAGTGAAAGAGGAGAGGGAAAAGGGAAGAGAAATATGTGGACTCAGGGAAAATCTAGTGTTGGCCTGATCCCATAAGGAATCTGGAGCAGAAGCTACACCACAGTCACCTTCCCCTTTGGGGTGCTTTTCTGTATCCCACATCATTCCTCATGGCTGTGGGCCTGAGGGTTGGGTGATGATGGTAATTACTACCTGGAAGCTTCCATTAATCTACAGCAGTTGTTCTCAACCATGGGCAATTTTGTCCCCTAAGGCTGTGGTCCCCAGCCCTCTGGGCTGTGGAGTGGCATGAGTCGGTGGCCTGTTAGGAACTGGGCCACACAGCAGGAGGTAAGTGGCAGGTCAAGAGCGAAGCTTCGTCTGTATTTACAGCAGCTCCGGGTGTCACTTCCATCACCGCATAAGCTCCGCCTCCTGTCAGATCAGCCGGGGCATTAGATTCTCACAGGAGCATGAACCCTACCATATACTGCGCATATGAGGGATCTAGGTTGTGTGCTGCTTATGAGAATCTAATGCCTGATGATCTGAGGTGGAGCTGAGGCGGTGATGCTAGCGCTGGGAAGTGGCTGCAAATACAGATTTTCATTAGCAGAAAGGTCTGACTGCACAATAAATGTAATGCACTTGAATCATCCCAAAACCATACCACCCCCCACCCCGGTACATGGAAAAATTGTCTTCCATGAAACCGATCCCTGCTGCCAAAAAGGTTGGGGACCATTGCCCTAGGGGACATTTGGCAAAGTGTGGAGATATTTGTGGTTGTCACACTAGGTGGCTTGGTACTGGTATTGAGAGATTAGAGGGAAAGGATGCTGCTAAACATCCTACAAGGCACAGGACAGCCTCCTACAACAGAGAGTTATCCTGCCCAATACTAAGGTGGGGAAACCCTGGGCCAGAGCAGTTCTTTGGTGAAGGGACCAGTGACAACAACAACATTCACTGCAAGTGACAGATGGGCTCCTGGTTCCACAAGGAGCACCTGGGCAGGGCATCAAAATAGCACCTTTTCCAGATGTCTTTTAAAAATATGATATTAAACAACAAAGGAAACTCGAAATGCTGTTCTGTGAGCATTCCTTTGTGATCCTGCATTTCATTTAATGGGATAGGACTGGCATCTTTAAATATATGTTGCTAAGCCCTTAGGTACATTGCACAGAAATGTTGTCAAAAACACTCTGATATGAAAATGGCAACAACACTCTGATGTCAGCTGTAGCCATTTGGGATTTTTTTTCAGAGCTTTCTGAGCTTGTGTAAAATTGGAATTGGACTAAATCATACCTAAAATATCCATTACTCTATGTGGCTGCTAACACTGTATTCCTTAACAAGTTTAGTTCTAAACACTGTAACTTGAATGGGCTGAAGGATTGGGGCAAAGGACAAAAATCACTGTACTTAAATCTAAAGGGGTTTGTTACATTGGAGATATGACCAGTATCAGATCCATGGTCTGCCTAATCTACATTCTGTTGGGAGTATCCCTTAAACCCTTTTGCAGTCCTGTATTTATCTGGCAGTTATCCATGAGTTTATCCGTGGATAGAAGGAGTTTATAGCCTGGAATTACAAAACTCAGGATATCTAGTCCCATTGTATTTACCAGTGTTATACAAAAGGATATATATTTTTTTCAAACTTCAAAATGTGTTATCTAGTTTGTATTCTAACTTTTGTATTTTTATTCTAGTTTTGTGATCTATGTTTATGATCCTAGTATTAGTTTCGTTTTTTTCTCTCTTAAAACAAATCATCACCATGTTCAGTTCTGCTTTTAGTTTGGTGAAGGGACCAGTTATGGATAAACATATTCTTGGGTACAGTTGTGGATAAACATATTCTTGAGAAAAGATGTAATCAAATGGAAATATTGTAATGCTACATTAAGTGAATAAAGTAAAATATAGAGTATGATATCATTTTTGTTTAAAAATCTTTCTATACTTTTGTGAATAGAATTAAGAGTCTGAAAAGGTATATACCAAGATAATAACAGTGATTAAGGTGAAGTTTGCAAGTTATGTGTAAGATTCTACCACCTCCCCAAAATGGCTCAGAGAATTAACTAGAGCTATAAATCGCTTATTTAGGAAGCTATTTTCCAGCATAGGTTAAAACTGTTCTTTTCGACGTCTTAATTTCCTATACACATGCCACCTTCTGGAAACAAGGAGTATTTCACCATTACAAGACTTCTAACAATAGAATTTGGTAATAAAGCTAAAATTGTTACAATTGGAATTGTTTATAAAAATTATTTTTTTAATTTAACATTTAATTTTGAACCTCATGAATCACAATCATGTTTGTTAGACCAGGAGAGGAACTACTTTAATGCAATTAAAGATAACGGGTTACATACTTGTCCTCAATAAGTTAGTTATGGAAAAAGCTATTTTTAAAAGTGAAAGGCCATCCAAAAGTAAGCCTTAAGAAAATGGAAAAATAAAAAAATAAATACTGCAATCTTTGAATTCTCAAAAAATTATGAAAAATTTCATTTGTTTTTCCCCTGTAAACCAGGGCTAACATAAAATAATGTCTTTATTCTCAAGCAATGTCTGTATTCAGAAATAGGAACTCAATTTGATCTATGAATCAATATAGCTATGGCTCAAAAATGTACAAAAGTAGGAAAAAAAGCAAGTCTCAGAATTACATTTATAATGTAATAATGTGCCCACAATAAGTGGGTCTAAACATAACAGGGCACATAGAAATGTATGTCGAAACATAAAAGGGTTCGCAATGATAGCTAGAAGGATCATCTTTGGGGAAGCAGGAGAGAGAACCAAAGTTGTATGGCAGTCAAAGGGAACTTTATATTTTCTAAAAAGAAGAATGAATTTATAACTTGTGTAATTTACCACTAATTAGAAATGCAAAAATAAAGAGAACTATTGCTTGCAAAAACAAAAACAACCCCCCAAACAACAAAACCTTGTATATAGTTGCAACTATCAGTATTTTGTGATACAGAAGATGTAACGTATACGTATATTTCTTATAAATAACAGCAGCACTGAACCATAGTCTGTTTTTCTGTGTTGCAGTCCTGCATGTGTGGGCATGTGTATCACTGAACACATAATAAAATACGCAGGAAATGTACAGCTCCAGTTTGTAAAGTCCTTTCAATTAGAGTTTCCTCCTGGATAGCATAACTTGGTCAGTTAATTCTCTGGCATTAATAATTTAAAAATATTAATGCTTGTGACCTACAGGAATGAGGTCCCATGGTAGATGTAAAGGTTCTTTCCCGAGAAGCTAATTTGGAATACTTTAGTCAAAGGCCTATCTCAAGGGAGCTTTTGAGGGCTTACTAATTCCAGGTTGGCATCGATTCATTGTCAATATTGAGTGCCTATTATTTGTAAGGCTCAGTGTGGTATAAAGCAGGCAGGCTTGGCCTCAGAAAGTGAACAACGGGAATAGGTGGTAATATTAAAGTGAGTCAATTCTGTAGTAGCTTACAGCCTGGACCTAGGAATCAGATTCACTTGGGTTTCAATTCCCATTGCACCACTTACTAGCTGTGTGATCCTGTGCGAGTCAAGCGAATATATAATGCCTACTTCATAGAGCTACTGGGAGGGGAAAATGTGATCGTTATAAAGGGTTTGCTGCAGTGCTGGCACATAGTAAGTATTCAATTAATGTTAGTTCCTCTTAATATTTTTTCTGAGTCCTAATTAAGTTTCAAGACTGTTTCCTTAGAATCATAAAAAAATAGGATGTTGAAAAGACTTTTCAAGTTATCTGGTTATCTCCACTGTCCTAGGAGATGACTTCCATTCCTTTTCCACCAACATTTAAAACAAGGAATAAATACCACAACTGTACTCTTCTAATTACTGGTGAAATGATAGGAAATAAAATCAGAGGGAAGGCCAAGGGAATATGTAAGGAAGGAGGGAGACTAATGGGAGAGGCATTGAGAGAGTATGAGGAGCACAGGCTAAAGGGAGAAAATACAGGGAAGGCAAGTAAGGAGAAAAAGAAAAGATGGCCTTGGACAAGTGTAAAGAGAAAAGTGAGAAAAAAGGAAAGAAAGAAAATACAGAGGGGGCTTCAATGCAGGCACTGACGCGGTTTAAGCTTCAAACGTTTTGAGTTCTGATCATTGTAAGGTGTACACATTGCTTCACCTCTTGGAGCCCAGTTTTCTTTTGGAATTTGTAGTGCAGATTAAATGAGATTAGTAGGAGGGACACTCTGTTAATGAGAAAACTATTCAAATAAGGGATTCAGAATGAGAGAGAAAGCTCCAGGAAAAGAGAAATGGGAAGAGTGGGAAGGGGGGAGGGAGAGAGAGAAAGAGAGAGAAGGGGAATTGTTGACAAGGCAGGTGAGAACTAAGGAAAACCACAGTAACGGTGCTGCTGTGGCTACTGTGGTGACTTCTCCAACACATCGAGTGCTGACAACTTGACAACTTGCCAGGTACGTTGTTAGACTTCTACATGCATAATTTCATGTAATCCTCCTAGCATCTCTATGGGGCTAGAATCTAGTATTATCCTCATTTTATAGAAGAGATATCTGAAGCAGAGAGAGGTTTTGTAATTTTCCTAAGGTCTGTGGGAAGTGGTGGCCGGGAAGGGATTCAAACACATGTCTGTCTATGTGCAAAGCCAGTGCTGTTAAAATCATCTCTAAGAACCTCGAAAGAGGCTTTCTGGGTCTCAGGTAGACCTACTCGTCCAGATTCTTCCAAGTCATCCCCGAGGTTCAACTCCAGCGCCCAAGCGTCACTCGCCACGCCCTTTCTCTTCCCGGTCGTTTTGAAAGCCCCATCTCTTCTCTAACAGCGTCCCGTCTCCATGGAGATAGGCGTGGGGTGGGACTTCCTGCCTCACGCCAGAGCACTTCCGTCTCGAGCCGGAAGCGCCGTGACTAACGGGACAGGTCTCGGCGCGTGGGGACTTCTTGGAGAGTTTAAATGGCAGGACCGCGGCGCCGGTGACAGTGAGCGCCTCCGGCACTTGCGTCCGGCTCGGCGATGCTGACCCCCGCGTTCGACCTCAGCCAGGACCCGGACTTCCTGACCGTCGCCATCCGCGTCCCCTACGCCCGGGTCTCTGAGTTCGACGTCTACTTCGAGGGGACCGACTTCAAGTTCTACGCCAAGCCATACTTTCTCAGGCGAGTTCCGGGTGCCTGGCCGTAGGAGAAGCGTATTTGGGGGAGTCACTCATCAGACAGCTGCTCTTTTAGGGAGGATGAAAGATCGAGGGAGCAGTTCTCGATTTAACGAATGCCTTTTCCCGTGATTTCCGCAGCTGCTTTTGGTGCTGAGGAAGTGCCCTCGTCCAGGCGTGTGTTCTAAGTTCTGCAGAAGCCCATTCCCTTCTTAAACCTTTCTAGAGTCCACATTCAGGAGATTGCAGAACACTTTAAAACGTGGCGTTTGGACGGTGCCAGTTTTCCAGTTTCTGTCCTGTCACTCTGGTTCTCGTCTTTCTTTCCTTTGGATCCGCGCTCGCCCTGCCAGCCTCTCCTGCCCGGGGATGGCGCGCGCTGACATGCTCGATGACTTCCCAACCTATCGGTCCTTTTGACTTTTTCCAGTGCACCTTGTTCATCGACCTCTTGGCTGGCTGCTCCCGACTTCCTGAAAGTCTCTCCTTCTCCCCTTGACACCCAGTTAGCCTAGTTCTGCTTCCCCGCTGTCTGCCGCTTCACCGTTTTTACCGCTTAAGCGTGTTTGTTTCTCTAAAGTCTTCGTCAGGGGCCGTCAGCACTTGTATGTTTAGATTTTTCTCCTTGCAGAAACACAACTATGGTAGTAGCAGCTGACACTGATCAGTTTCAGTGTGGTGGGCAAGCAGTGCCGTTCAGTGCGTTATCTTACCTAACTTTGGCAGCGATCCTTGGAGATGGGCACTACTCTTAGCCCCATTCTACAGGGGCCACTGCCAAATTATTCTTCCTAAAACATTGCCAATCCCTTGTCCTCCCCTTTCTGACTAGATAAAATCCACGCTCCTATTTATTTTTCTCAAGTGTAGTTCCAGGCTACCTTTCCTGCCAAAGTACTTTTTTTTAAACACAGTTTTGTTTTATTAAAACCAATTCAGTTCACACATATTCTTTAAAAAAAAATTTCAAAATCTACTACATCTTCCTGCCTTAATATGCAATTGGAAAAACATTTTACTTCTAAAATTGAAAATATTCCTAACTATAATGCAGAGGAGGAGTAGTAACTTTGAACGCCTACCTCTGATATTACTTACAACACTCTTATATGTCAATCACAAAGAGTCTCTCTCTCCGGTTAGATTTTCTTCATGCATCTTACATTTCGGTGTCGTTAGTATTCCTGGGAAGAGTATATGAATGATGCCCACCTAATTTAGAAGGACCTTTCATTTCATAGTTTTAATTCAGCAACAATTTGCCGCATGGCATGCCCAAGTATTTTTGTGATACAAACCTTCCCCTTCAGTCAAGCTGGTTCCTTCACTGGGCTTAAACGAGTTTGCTGAAATTTCCGTTAAACGGTAATTTGCCTACTCGAATGTACTGCATTTTCTTGTTTCTTTATTCATTTATCCCTTTGATTTATTTATTGGGCTTCAGTGTTGGGATTATAGTGCTCAACAAGACAAAGTCCTGCTGGCAGGTATTTTACATTCTAGTGGGAGAGAAAAACAGTGAACTAACAATGTAACTACAAACTGTAGTAAGTGCTTTGAAGAGAAAGAAGTGTACTGATACAGAAGGAAAAGGGGCCCGTATTTATATGAAGTGGTCAGGAAAAGCCTTTCTGAGTAGGGTATATTTAAGGCAAGACATGAAGAATAGGAATAAGATGATTATGGTGGTAGGAAACATACCGAATTCTTACTCCTACTTCAGGCTAATGCTTTATGTGGACCATCTCATTTTATTTTTAGCACAGCCCTACAAAGTAGGTTTTATTACTTACCCATTGCTGTGGACTGAATATTTGTGTCCTCCCCTCCTCCCACAAATTCCTATGTCAAAGCCCTAATTCCACCTGGTGTCATTTCCACTTTATTGTATTGATCAAAACAGCCCCAGGGCCTGCTGAATTTTAAGGGGACCTAGACCCCAAGATTGGGAAGAGTGATGTGAGATGAACAATCTTTGGAAATGTAATTTGCTACATTCCTCTCCTTGAGGAATTGAGAGTTTAGCTGGGAAGGCAAATCTATAAACAAATATGATTTCCTGTGCAGTAAGAATTTAACTCTATGCTTATAAAGAGTTTAGGAGAAGGGAGTTGGTAAATAATAGCTCACATTTTCTGAATGCTCACCTACTGCGACAGCCACTAAGCTCTTTGCATTCTCATTTTATTTTCATGGTAACTCTGATAGGTACTGTTATTTCTCCTTTTTTACCAATGAGGTATTATGATTCTTGAAGTTAATTAACTTGCCCAAAGAAAGTTAGATAGCTGGTAAATGGCAGAGGTAGGACTTGATTCAGATTCTGACACTAAAGTTAGTGTTTGTAACCATTATAACAAACTAATTTATCCATAAACTGACTCCTTATTCTGGGCTTAGAAGGGATCTTGTTTTGAAAACGCGTCATGGCTGGAGAAAACGTTGGGATCAAAGGCAACTAAGATGTGAAGCCCTGGGCCTTTTGGGGTCTGCCAAGTGTTTTTGTTTTTAATTACATTTAGTAGCAAGCAAGAGGAGGGCACAGGAGGAAAGGAGGCTCAAATTTTAAGTTTGGAATGGCAGGGAGTAGGCCTGATATGACCTACTGATGAGTCTAAATTATCTAGGCAACATCAGCCGGCCATTGAAGCTTTTTCAAATAGAAAAGTGACAATCACATTTCTGTTTTAGAAAAATTCTTTTGGGGCCTTAGTGTGGAAGACTGAACCAGGGTAGAACCAGAAGCAGGGAAATCACTTCATTTCCTTTAGTACAAAAGATGGGGGAATGCCCCATATAATAATAATGCGATTTGGGAAAAACTCTTTTGCTTTCCGATTTTTTTTTTATAAGCAGTAATTTGCCTGATGTAAGCAATTGGTTTTGTGTTTCTTTGTTTCTCATTATCTGGCTTTTTCTTCTTTTTGGAAACCAATTAATATACTTTTATTGAATACCTGCTGTATAAGGCACCAGATATATAAATAACTCTCTCATTCATTAATAAGGGGGAAGTACAGGTCGAGTATCCCTTATCTAAAATTTTGAATTTTTAAAAAAATTTTGGAATATTTTTCATATACATAATGAGATATGTTGGGGATGGGACCCAAGTCTAAACACAGAATTCATTTAGGTTTCATATACATCTTATATATATAGCCTGAAGGTAATTTTATACAATATCTTTAATAATTTTGTGCATGAAACAAAGTTTTGACTGCAACTGTCACATGAGGTCAGGTGTGGAGTTTTCCACTTATCACCGTAAGTGTCATGTCGATGCTCAAAAAGTTGCATATTTTGGAGCATTTCAAATTTTTTATTTTCAGATTAGGGGTGTTCAACCTGTACTATTATAATAATGGTGATAACTAATATTTACTGTGGCTTTTCTTTTTCAGTATCTATTTTAATGGTTCCTGGAGTTTTCAAATAGAAAGATGAATCATCTCTAATTTCTACTTTCTTAGTTGGGGAAGGAATCTAACTTATTTTGTTTGTTAAAATGTAAAAGAAATGCTTAGAAATTTCCCTTGGAAGTAATTGATAAAATTTTTTATTTTATTTTTTTCCTTTTTTGGAGACAAGATCTTGCTCTGTTAGGCTAGAGTGCAGTGGCATCATCATAGCTTACTGCAACCCCAAACTCCTGGACTGACGCGATCCTCCTACCTCAGCCTTTCAGGTAGTTAGGGCTACAGGCTAGCCACCAAGCCCAGCTAATTTTTCTATTTTTTATGCAGATGGGTCTTGCTATGTTGCTCAGGCTGTTCTCGAACTCCTGGCCTTAAGTTATCGTCCCACCTTGGCATCCTCAAGTGCTAGGATTATAGATATGAGCCACTGTGCCCAGCCAAAAATGGTTGATAGATTTTGATGGGTAAATACATACCATTATTGATAGTAACTTATGTCACATTGTAATTTAAGGACTTCATGAAGCCTTGTGTTAAATCTGCAGATTAACCCTTCCTGGAAGAATTGTTGAAAATGGAAGTGAGCAAGGGTCCTATGATGCAGATAAAGGTATCACCTTTGGAATTTTTGTTAGTTTTTTCTTTGGCTTTTTCATATTAGAGTATCTACATAATAATCTTTGAAGATATTATGGGGACCTTTAGATATCTTGCAGGTGCAATCTGTTCCTGCCACTCTTTATGGTTTCTGAATGTCCAGTGCCGGTTATTTGTGGATCATTTGACAATTAGAATTTTCTCAATTCTTTAAAGAATTTCACAACATTCTTCAGTGTAAAATTAAATTAGTTAAATACCCCGGTTCAATTTCCTAGAAGTACTTCTCCTATATTTAGTAGATGTTTAAAAGTAAAAATTAGAATGTGTGAGACGATTGACTATAAAAAATGTAAATGATTTATAAGATTCTGAATGGAATCTTTCCTGTACAATTTTCAAACTTGAATTTTAATAACAGTTAAGTGAGAGAGAAACTGTCCATGGGTGGCATTTAAAGGCTAATTGAATTTTCTTCTCATGATTGATAAGCCCCTCATTTCCGCTAGCAATGAAACCATTTCTTTTCTTTTTTTTTTTTTTTCTTTTTTTTGAAACAGAGTCTCGCTCTGTTGCCCAGGCTAGAGTGAGTGCTGTGGCGTCAGCCTAGCTCCCAGCAACCTCAAACTCCTGGGCTTAAGCGATCCTACTGCCTCGGCCTCCCAAGTAGCTAGGACTACAGGCATGTGCCACCATGCCCGGCTAATTTTTTCTATATATATTTTTAGTTGGCCAGATAATTTCTTTCTATTTTTAGTAGAGACAGGGTCTCGCTCTTGCTCAGGCTGATCGCTCCTGACCTCGAGCAATCCACCCATCTCGGCCTTCCAGAGTGCTAGGATTACAGGCGTGAGCCACCGTGCTGGCCTGAAACCATTTATTTTCCTTTTATAGAAGCTACTGGCTTCTTTGTCATTGGATCTGAAATAAGAATAACTTGCATACTCTTGTGTAATTTATTGAATGAATATTTATTGACCTCAGTGAACTAGGCTAAGACAGGGATGAAAGAGTTAAACAACAAAGTTCTAACCCATAATGCCATGTAATTAATGTGATAATGAAGTATTAATGAAACTGCCTTTCTGGGTAGTAAATCTGCTTTTAATTGCAGGTAGGTTGCATATTGAAACAAAGTTATTAAATTTTAAAAGTACACAGAAGTTAAGGAAGGTTGTATATGTTAAAGTATTTGGATTGAGTTGTATTTGACATATTGGAGTACAGTTCAAGACACTGAAAGAGGTAAAATGTTTTAATATGTAAGAGTAATAAATAATGTATTAAGTTCCCAGGGGAGCCTAGATGAGGTTGATAAACTCAGTCAAGAAGAAAGAAAAGAAATACATAGAATTTGAGTTTGCCATAGACAGACTTTAAGAATTATATCTCTTGACATAGCGAAGAAACCTTATCAAGCTGTAGTGGCTTTATTTAAGATTATGTGTATTTTTAAAACTGCTATCGTTCTCCATTGGATTAGATATTCTGAGTTTTCTTCCTTGTCTAGAAATACATACTTTTAGTAACTATTGGTTAATTTTAAGCTATTACCTGCTCAGGCCATTGATTTTTAGAAGTTTTGACTTGGAGTTTTAATATTATCAGTAGGTGAAAGTGATACCTATGTAAGACTACAGCATTTTGTGGCTTTAACAGATGAATTTTTTATATTAATAGAAGTGACAGCTTCTGAAAAGCCTTGTTTGAGCCTTTTTTGGTCTTGACTTGCATTCACTAAATCTGTAATAAGAGCATAATTTTGGAACTCTATGAAATAGAGTTATGTTTTACCAAGACATATATTTCTTAAGTATATTAGTGAAGTCATTGAATATTTTAATCTGTCTAAGCATAAAACAAATTTATCTTCAAGGAATTTTTACCATTCGATTGCCCAAAGAAACTCCTGGCCAGCATTTTGAGGGGCTGAACATGTTAACTGCTCTTCTGGCACCAAGAAAATCCAGGACAGCAAAACCACTTGTGGAAGAAATAGGTATGTTTATTGCAGTTGGGAGGAAATAAAGATAAATAAGAGTATTTGGAATGCTGTGTGTTTCTAGGGGAAATGGTATATAGTGAATAGGAAATTGAAGAAAATACTTTAGGTGATAAAGCAGTCATGCAAAGATGTGAAAATAGCTCATTTGGTGATATAATTAAAAGGCATAAAGAACCCTATTGAACCAGGAGATTAGTCACAGTTTTGGACTAGTTAAAACAGCATCTTATCTTTGGCAAAATATTAGCCTCTTTGAGTTAAGATCAGAATTACATAAAGTGAACACTACCTAGGTGAAGAAATGGAACATTTCCAATACCCTGGAATCCCACTCTGTGTCTCTTCCCAGTTATTTGCCCTCTCTCCTCTTCAAGTTAACCACTGTCCTCCGTTTTGCCTGTTATTGAGTTGCATATATAATGCATATATTATGTGTTCTTTTTTGTCTGGCTTTTTTCTCTTAACATTATTTTTGTGAGATTTATCTATATTGTAGCTGAAGTCTGTTTTCATTGCTATCTAATATTCCATTGTATCAACATACCACATTTATTTATACCTCCTCCTATTGATGGGTATTTGGATTGGTCCCATTTTTGGCTAGCATGAATAATGGAGCTGTGGATATTCTTGAACATGTCTTTTGGTGCATATATGCAGACATTTTTTTCTATTAATATATTCTTTCTTCCCCTAAGTGTAACTAGGAAATCCAGTAACTTAAAAAAATTAATATTTAACACATTTAGGTGCTTCTGAGGTTTCTGAGGAAGTAGCAGATGATGATGATGATGATGAAGAGTTTGACTGGGAAATTGAACAGACACCCTATGAAGAGGTATCAGAAAGTGCTTTAAATCCACAGTGCCACTATGGATTTGGAAACTTACGATCAGGAGTGGTTCAGCGGTTACAGGTGTGTTGTCTTTCTGAAACATCTTGGCATATAGGGTTCTCTCATTTGGATATTTTAATTTCAGTTCTGCTTACACTTGGTGGTTTTTTATGATTATAGGAGATGATACATTTAGAGTGCTGAGCACATCTCCTTGCACATAGTCATTACATAGATGTTCATGTCCTTCCATTTCATTGGCTATTCTGCCCAGCCTTACTGCTCTTACAGATGTCCCGTGGCTTTCTTTTTTCTCCCCTTCATTCAATATCCTGGACACGAAGTTTCCAAAGTACAAAATGGAACCCTTCTCTCCTCATGCTTCTTGGAAAGCCTTATGTTTTATACCTTTGAAAAATGAAGATCATGTAGTTATGGCATGATGTCTCTTCTGTTTTTTGTATAAATGAGATGGAATATTCCTGACGAGAATGAGATTGTGTGTTTTGATCAAATTGTTTAGTTCTTGGTGTACAAGTAGGCACCATTGTCTATTTATTCTTGATGGAGATTGAATGTACTCTCTTATTTAAACCTGATCATTTGTCAGTTGGGATAAAAGAACATGATATTACCTTCCCTTCCTCAAACAGCAGGGGAAATTCTACTACATTTTAGGTTTTTAGGGAGATTGAAATGACTGAAATGGAGAGGAGAGATTTTGTAGTATCTGTACCTAAAATGTTTCGTAGAAAACACATTCCCTGAAATGTTATGTGATGAAAGTGCAAACTACTCACTTGGAGTCTTAATTTAAAACTTTCTTTAGTGAAAGAAACAGGGATGCACCATTTCTTTTACTTTATCCCTGATTGACTAGAGGATGCTAAGCCTGTTTAGAATGTGGTTTGTTATGGTAAGACATATTTGAATCTACCAAGAAAAGGTAAAGGACCCAAGTTCTGGTCCTACTTCTACCTCTGTTTAGATTTGGGATACTGGGGTAATTATTTGACCACAAGTAAGTTTAATCACCTGTTTGTAAAGCGGGAATAAATGTGCTCACCTACTTTATAAGGCTGTTTTGAAAATTTAAGGAGATACTGCATGTGAAAACTTAGAATGGTATAAAGACTTCTGTCTTTGAAAAACAAAAGGCTCTCAAGATTCCTTAAAGGGAACAAAATTGGGATTTACTTAGGAGCAAATAATGTCGATGAAATAGTCTTGCTTCTAAAAACTTAGGTGTGTTTCTGCTGAATTATGTTCTGCCCACATTTTCTCTGCCTGATCATATTCCCTGGTGATGTCTGAGGTAGTTAGAATAGAGTCAGTTTTGTCTACAGCACAGACTACAGTGAATGGGTCTCAGTTGTTTGGCCAGTAGCTAGTTTGTGGTCGGTCTGTTTCAGGCTTGCTGGTCTAAAGCTATAAATGAATGAGTAAATGTCACACAAGGTAAGTACAGATTGTATATTCAGATTAAAAGTGCTTCCCGAGGCCAGGGAACTTGGTTTCTTAATTGCTGCTGCTGTTTAGGGAAGATCCTCTTGAGGGATTTCTGACAGGTTGTGGAGATGCTGCAGAATGCTCTAATGTGAGCCTAGGCCGAGTCCCTTTTAGGTCAGAAATTCTTGCAACTATTGAAAATGTTCACTAAGTAAGTAATTAGATTGATTTTTAAAAAATTGCTATGAAGTATTCTTTATATCTTTTTGAATATCTTAGCTAATATATCAAATACCTAGATCCCTGTTTCCCAGCTTAAAAAAATCAAACCTTAGCAGTATAATTGAAGCCTCCTGTCTATCCTTTCCTTATTACATCCCTCTATTTCCCCATCAGAAATGAACCAGTGGATTTAATGCTTATTATTCTGAGCATTTAGCTTGATAGTCTAAAGTCATTAGACTCTTCAAATTTTAATTGAATGAACATTGCTTTTCTAAACAATTTGAATGTATATGTCCTAATGTAGGGGGAAAAAGCTGAGCATATGGGACAACTCTAAGAGTTTTGTAATGTAAATACTATACTACTCGTAATATAGGTTTATAGTCCCATATGTGCAATACTGGGATTACAAGAAGTTCTGAAAACTAAAAGTTTTTTTTTATATTTAATTTGGTGGCAAAACCTGATCCAAACTGATGTGTTTTTTTGTTTTGTTTTGTTTTTTTGAGACAGAGTCTCGTTCTGTTGTCTGGGCCAGAATGCAGTGGCATCATCATAGCTCACTGCAATCTCAAACTCCTGGGCTCAGGAATTCCTCCTGCCTTGGCCTCCTGAGTAGCTGGGACTACAGGCAGGTGCCACCATGCCTGGCTAATTTTTTTATTTTTTGTAGAGACAGAGTCTCGCTATGTTTCTTAGGCTGGTCTCGAACTCCTGGCCTCAGGTGATCCTCCCACCTCAGCTTCCCAAAATGCTGGGATTATAAGTGTGAGCCACCATGTCCAGTTGATTTGAGTTTTTTAATTGTTTTTTTTAGTTCCACTTAGTGTGCATATTCAAAAATTTTGGTGTAGAAATGGTAATGTATATGGATATGGGGTGCTGCCCCAGACTTCTTAGAGTAAGTTAAAAAATATGGTGTATGTACTGTATTACCTCTCTAAACTCAGACAGTCTGAATCCTGAAGCTCACCTTGCTCTAGGGGTTTTGGATAGCACTGTGCTGAGTACTTTGTGTGCATCAGCTCAACATTACTATTTCATCCAAGCACCATCACTAGTATTTGTGGACATTTTACCAGTAGGCAAACCAATAGACAAATGTAGTCTTTAAAGAAATTATGTTTTCTTACATGAATTAAATTTAAGGGCCATGGTGTCCTTAACAATTAGGGAAGTTATCAGACTTTCAGAAATCAAATGTAAACCAAAATCCCAAGAATTCAAGGATACCCTCTTAGGGTATTAAGGTAAATGTTTTATGAGATATTGTCACAAAAATCTTACGTAATTGGTATTACTTGCAGAGTTCTTCTGCATTTGTAGCTGCTCAGTTTACTGCAGTCATAACCAGTAGTTAAAAACTGAATGATCCTGTAAGATTAATAATTATCACCTTTTTTCTATGAGTAGAGCAGCTACAAGAAATGATTATCACACAAATGAGAGATTTTTAGAACGTTGCTTTTAATTTAATATGGTTTTAAAAACTTCACCATTTTCTCAAATAGTATTTTCACATGAATTTAGTTTCTCTAGTTCTGTCTTTGGATGAAGAAATACTCATAAAGTTTCATTGGCTACTCATATTTTACCAGTATTTTTACAGCCTCTTTTTTCCCTTCCCATAAATGAAAAATGACTTTATTTTATCTGATGATAAATGCAATATAGATTCCATTATAAAAATACAATACAAAGAAGAAAGTAAAAAATCATTCACACTCCATAATTCCAATACCCAGGTATCTTCTCTTCATGTAACCTTTTACAGGGGTCTTTCATATCTTTATCCTCCAACCTTTTAAACAGGGTTTACTTGTGAACTTCTGTATTTTATACTGATGATGAGAAGAAAATAAAAATATTTTTGCTGAAATAAATTCTCTCTCAACATTCTTCCCTCTACTCCCCATACACCTCCTCCCCAGCCCCCCTTCTTTCTTTCTTTTCTGAAATTGCTGCCAGCTACCAGAGCGCCTTTGGAAAACTGCCCTGGCTGCTCAGAGTCAGGGCTTCACAACAAGCTTCTGGCGGTGGTAGCTGCCAGCAGCAACAATCCTAGAGTCTCTGGGCGCCAACCCAGCAAGCTCCTGGGACCGCTGCTGCCAGCAGCCACAGGACGCCAGGCTTGCTGGCCCTCTCCTTCCTTTGGCTACACCGGGGCACCGGAGGCCATTGTTTCCAGGAGACCCACAGGTCAGATGTCCACACAGTTCTTCATTTTCTGTCTGGATTGTCTCTGTCTTATCTATGCCTAAGCTTATATAAGCCTGATTTAAATCCTGTATGACCTTTTCTTGGCAATCTCCATCTTAAATAGCTCTAATAACAAGTGGCTGTAGCAATTCTTTAAAAATAAAAAAGAATCCTTTTCTTCCTTCTGTAGTTTAACATGTTTCATCCTCTTTTCTTCCTTGCCTTTGGTTGATCCATGCCTTAGACTTCTAAACCCCAAGCTAACTTTGCTTTTCAGTTTGTTTCAGTTTCTCTTTAGGGTCCAGTTGAGCAGGGCCAACATGTGTGATTGTGCATAGAACAAGCCTGAGTGGGGCTTGCACTGCTGTGAACATTCATGTTCTGCTATGTATATGTTGTGTGACTATGTGGAGGCCTTGAGTCTGGAGGCTGGGGGAAGAGGAGGGAGAGAGGAAAGAAAGCTGCTTTCTTATTGGCCAGGTCTCATTCCTGTGAGGGTGGGAACCTTGGCTACTTGTTAATTACTGGATCTTCACTCCAGCACCCAGAACAGTGCCTGGCCCACAGCAGGCCCTCAAGCACTATTTGCTGAATGAATGATTTAATACCGGACTCCAGGCATAGTTCTGGGGATAGAGTGAAGAAGCCCTCATGGAACATTCTAGTGGGCAGACAGATAGTAATCAGATAAATGACAAATAAACAGGATAATGACAGATAGTTACAGGTTAAGGAAAAGGAGGGGATAACATGAGACACTGAGGGGACAACTTTGGTTAGGATGTCCAGAGACAGCCCTTTGAGAAGGTGACATTCGCACTGTCTTCTAAATGATGAGAAGGGCATTATAAATGCAAAGTCTCAGAGCTGGGACTGAATTGACGTGTTCTAGAAATGGAAAGAAGTCTACTGTGTGGCTTGAGCGTGTTTGAACCAGAAGGGGAAGGTAGACATGCGGTCGAAAAGCAAGACGGGCTGGACTGTGCAAAGCTATGGTAAGAGTCTGGGTCTATTCTAAGTGCAATTAGTGTTTCGAAATCCCTGGGGTCATGTCAGTCCATTCATCCTCTGAAATACGGAGTTATCTTCGAGGACTTACAGATTATACCCTATTTATGACTTTATATCTGGTCCAGGTGAAATAATGAAGTGGAACATTTTAATCCTTTTTGTTTGTTAAAGTTGTTACTAGTAAGTGAAGAAACTGAAGTGGGGGGAGGATATATACTCTCAGTAGGAAGTTAGCCAGTGAGTAACAGGGAACAGCGGTGGAAGAGGGAAACAGAGAAAGGAAACCGACATCATTCAATGTGTTAAGCCATGTGCTTGTGCCTTACTTGTATTATGTCATTTAATCCTCACTACAGCCTGTGGTACAGAGTGATATCCTCTCCCCCTAAAAGATGTCCTCATGCTTATCAGAACCCATAAAGATGTAAACCTTACATGGCAGAAGCTACTTTGCAAATGTGATTAAGTTAAGCATCTTGACATGGGGAGGGTATCCTATATTTTTGTGTGGGCCCAATCTAATCACAGTGTCCTAAAAGAGAAAGGTAAATGGGTAAAAGTGAAAAAGAAAGAAGGCCACATGATGATAGAAGTCCAGGGAGGAAAGGCATTGTGATGGGCTACAAGCCAAGGAATGAGGACAACCTCTAAGGTGGAAAGGGCAAAGAAACAGATTCTGTCCTAGAAGCTCTGGGAAGGAATGCAACCCTTGATTTTAGCCCAGTGAGGCTGATTGTGGGCTTCTGACCTCCAGAACTGTAAGACAGTAAGTTTGTGTTGTATTAAGCCACCAAGTTTGTGATAGTTTGTTACGGCAAAGGAAACAAGAGGAAACTAATAGGGCTGTGATAGAGGTGTCACTAGGCTCATTTTACCGTAAGGAAGCTGAGGTTTCGAGGAGCCACACGATTGACTGGAGCTGGGGTTTAGATCCAAGTTTGTCTGACTCCAAAGTCACTCTTTCTACGTCGTCAAGCTGATTTCAGAAGTGTGCAAGTGGGAAAAGGGAGTCTGCAGGCTAGGGAAGTCTTTGGAGCAAGGAGGAGGAAAGAAAGGGGGTGACTCTAGGTTGCTCTAGGGAGGGGGACGTGGGGTCCACGGGCAGGAAATGGCTCTTGTAGTATTCACCTAGCTGAGGCAAGTCCGGTGAATACATGACAGTATCTCCTCTCCCCCAAGGACTTCATGGGTGCTTTTTCCCAGCCCTCCCAGCTGGAGGAGCTAATTTTAGGCAGGTGAGGAAGTGGAGGAAGAGAGAAAGAATCCAGGTTGGACTGCTTGGGGGAGATATGTTTCTGGTTGAGTCAATGGAATTCTGAAAGTGTTTTCCCATGGGAACACTGCTGCTCGCTTGTTAAGCTCTTTGTATCATGTGTACTCTATTTCAAGTTTATTATGAAATGCATAAACTTGTGGGCTGCTCTGAGAATCTAACTACTATTTATAATAGTATTTCTATAGGAAAGAACATTCTAAGTCTCCAAAAAGTAAATGGAAAAGGTACTCTTGGAATGAAAATTTTTATAAGTTTGGGGACAGCAAATAATCTGGGTTTTGCCCAGAATGTTTGTTCTTGGAAGCATTAAGATGTTCTAGATGTTCCAGTGACTTCCAAAAAGGTCTCTGGACTCTTTCATTACATTAGAATGTGTGTAGATTAAATATCATGGCTATTACTGAGCTAAATGATTATGGTGAGGATGAGAGAATTTTTTTATTATTATATAGAAGTTTTGATTGTGTGGGGAGGCCCTATCCTGGTCTCTCCCTTACTGATTCATCATCGCTCACATTTATTGTAGTGATTTTGCATTACAGCCATCGACTTTTCTTTTTCTACCTGCTTATTAGGCACTAACCTCTAATTCCGTTTACAAACCTGTCTTAACAGTTTGCCTCCACAACTCTCTACCAAGTTACTTCTCTTGATTTCTTTTCAGCTAATATTCTTTAAGCCTTTTCCCATTTCTGTACTTCTCACTTGAGGTTGGTAGTAGGAGTAGGGAGGTGGAAGAAAGAAAATAAGGCATAGTTTAGGAATATTTTGTATTGTATAAGGTTTCTTTGCTTCACAATTCTGATCAAAAGAATAAAAACCTTACGGTATCCTAGGCAGTTTTCCTAATATAGATCTATTCTATAGGATTTGGCTTGGGAAACAGACTACATGTCAATATGT
This sequence comes from Eulemur rufifrons, assembly GCF_041146395.1. NCBI lineage: Eukaryota > Metazoa > Chordata > Mammalia > Primates > Lemuridae > Eulemur > Eulemur rufifrons. The sequence goes on along the minus strand of NC_090989.1, from coordinate 176,945,380 downwards.
ATACATCCAGGTGACAATTACAACAAAGTTGATTCTTACTTAGGATTGGATTTTTACATTTTCAAATGGAAAGTCATTACTGTACATCAAAATTGCCCATAAAAATTCTTAAATTTCCTCACAAAGTAGAATGTATATAGTTTTGTATATATAGTTTTACATAGGATGAATATCTCTAATCCAAAAATCTTTTGAATCCAAAATGCCCCAGAATCTTCCCTAAAAACTTTTTAAGTGCTGACATAATGCTCAAGGGAAATAATCATTTGCGGTGTTCTGGATTTTGGACTTTTGGATTAGGGCTGCTGAACTGATATAATGCAACTATTCCAAAATTTGAAGAAATCTGAAATCTGAAACATTTCTGGTCCCAAGCATTTGGTTAAAAGATACTCAACCTGTGTTCTAATTCTTCTTCAGACCAGCTTAGCTAGACTGTAGGAAGAAAGAAAAGTCTATATGTAGATGTCTGATATTCAAACCATTTCTACATTTAATAACTTTCAAATCTCTAGGGATAAATGGGGAAATGAATGTTGAATTAAATGTTTCTCTGGGAGGCCCAGGCTGGTGGATCATTTGAACTCAGGAGTTCGAGACCAGCCTGAGCAAGAGCGAGACCGCGTCTCCACTAAAAATAGGAAGAAATTATCTGGACAACTAAAAATATATATAGAAAAAATTAGCCTGGCATGGCGGTGCATGCCTGTGATCCCAGCTACTCGGGAGGCTGAGGCAGAAGGATTGCTTGAGCCCAGGATTTTGAGGTTGCTGTGAGCTAGGCTGATGCCACGGCACTCTAGCCTGGGCGACAGAGCGAGACTCTGTCTCAAAAAAAAAAAAAAAAAGTTTCTGCTTGCTTTCAGGGGTTTATTCCATTCTGTTTTTTATGTTAAACTCTTATAGCCTTAATATATGTTAACCAGTTTGTTGTGTGATTAAGTGAGATAATTTATGTGAAAGAGTCCAGTAAGGCCTACTGAGAGGTAGGTGCTTTGACATTTGTTGGCTTGGAATCTAAATGTCACAAGTGCTATCATGGTTTACTGATCAGTTAGATTTTTCCTGTGTTTTAGCATTTTGTGCAAAATTTGATTTTTAAATACTAAAAATAAGAGCAATTATTCTTTCTTTTCTGGGTGTTCTTAGGATGAATTGAGTGATGTTATTGATATTAAGGATCCAGATTTCACTCCTGCAGCCGAACGAAGGCAGAAACGCCTGGCTGCTGAGCTGGCCAAATTTGATACTGATCATTATCTGTAAGTATGCAGTGTTTTGAGGATTAAATAATTTACTTAACTTTTATTTTAAAAATTTTTGAGTGTCTTTTTAACTATGCTAGGCATGTACATTTTGGATTCTAGGAGTTACTGATGACTCAAAACCTTACTTGACATTTGACTTAACCTATAACTGTTACACCTCTGTGATCTTTCTAAGATATTGCTTCTTAGTTTTTCAACTTAGCAACAGAGAACTCTACCAACATACTTTTTGTAGTTTTTTTCTTGCCAGGCTTAAAAATAGAACACTGAATTCATGAGAAGATTTATACTTTTTTAAAGTAGCCATTTTGTTGTAATTTATAAATGAAAATATGTATCAATTTCTTTAAGAATTTGAATCTACTTGTATTGCATTTCTTGGCTGATTGGGGTCTTGCTAATACTTTCATCCACTAGCACCTGTAATCAGTGATATGTTTCAAATGAGCAAATAATTGTTCTTTGTGGTAGAGCATAAATATAATCTAATTTTAAGTTTTGGTGTATTTCCCTCCCACATTAATTGTGTTTTTAGCCATAATGTGTGTCAGGCTAATAGTTGCATAAGGAATTTATCTAATTAATAGATAGGTAAATGATCACTTGGGGAGAGATTGTGGTGTCTCCCATTGGCCAGGATAGCTGCACTTCTTCCAAGGATTGTCGCCTGTCCTCTGTGGCTACTTGGCTCTCCTAGGATGTGTGGAGAACAGGGGTCATATGTTGATGTAGCCCTCAATTATTGTTCTTCCTCAGCTCTGGACCAACATTTTCTATACCGTTATATATGCAACTATAATCATCATATCCCCTTTTATTTGTAGAGTGCTTGCAGCTTATTAAGTGCTCTCATGAGATTATTTAATTCGGTTTTCACAACAGATGAGGAAAGGAGTTTAAGGGACTTGCCCAACCAAGGTCACACAAGTACTGAGTAGCTTGACCAGGACTTGAAAAGAGGCTCTCCATTGGTCGTTTTGTATTTCTTTCTCATGTACGGTATTTCAGTTTAACTGCTGTTGCTCTTGTGATTAACATTCTATCTCCAGTGACACAGTAGGATACTAATTGGAATGGCAGAAATATATCTTGTGATGTGCAAATGGAATGAGTGATGTGTAATGATAAATGGTTGAACTATTCAACATCCTAGGGGAAACTGGGTAAGAGCAGGATATGTTATATTTTGGAGGACATCTGAGAGATTCAACTCCATTTACATTGCCATTTCTAATTACCTTTATCTCTCCAATTGTGGTTTTAAAGGTCCACTGAAGAGTAATTTAAAGAAACCCATTTAAAAGCATGCTGAATATTTAAAGTGGAAATTTCATTGTCAGCAAATTTCTTGGGCTAGCATGAAAACAGAATGAGCCTTACAAGACTGAAATTTCAAGTGGGAGGGAGCTTAATTAGAAGAACTGCCTATCTTCTCTCTTCTAAACCTAGAAGAATAACTATGGCCTGAGAGAATTAGGAAATTGGAATTTATAGTTAGAAGTGTGATATTATAAGCAGCCCTTATTTTTCTCCATCTTTTGTGTTTCTTTATCCAGAAGCTCATTTTCTTTAATTGTATGCATGAAATGTTCTTTCCATTTCTCCAGGAGTAGTTAATTCTTCGTATAGGAGTGGTTTGAATTTAGTCATGGGCTAAGTGAGGAGAGCGAGAGTCCTGAGATCAGGGTTCTTTATGACTTTCTGATAGCAATAAGAGTTTGACTAAGTGTAGTTTTTGTGTTATTCATTACTCTTTATTTATGGCAGCTGACTGAGTCACCCAAATGTATTAATATTAAATGAAGTACAAGTAAAGTTCTTTTAAATTTTTAATTAAAAATGTTTTTAGCTCAGTGCTTTTTTTGTTGTTAGTAGTTAAAACAGAGAAGAAAAAAGGCTCACTTTAAATTACGATCTACCGTGCATATAATACATTGTACATATTATATTACATTTACATAAGTAAGTGCAATATATACATGTAATACATAATATATTTTACATTAGTGTAATATTACCTATTTTTAAGTTGTTGACTTGTCCTTACAAGTCATGGCGTTGCCCTGTGTTGTCAGGATTTTGGGGAGCTTGAGGAATACTAATTTAAACTTCAGCCTAAGCAGAACACAGTGAAGTCAGTTGATTGTATACATTTCAAAGGCATGTGTAAATGACTCTGGATTATTACTGTTTAAAAAGTCCTTTGTTGTTATAAAATCTGGACGTTCTTGTATGTTTTATAGCACATCACAGGCTGGACATATAATAGATGATCCATAAACATATTGTTTTTGATTATTCATTTCTTGTCACTTGTAATTCCTTTTGGATATTATTTTTACAGTAAAATATTTTGACGACATCTTGAAGCATTCCTTAACAGTCTTTCCTTTTTTGCTTGTTAAATACTTAAGTTTTCATATTTCTCTTGTTGAGATTGTTGGGTTTTTTTCTTCCCAAATTATTTTTTAATTGTTGGCGTATTTTTTACCTTAACCACTTGGTAAAGTCTTGCCTGTTTCTTTATGTGGGAGAAAACAGAAGAATTTAGGCAGCATTCTAAATATCTGGGAGATAAGAAAAGGGACAAAAATGCATTATGCCATTTGGGGTACGATTTTAAATTGTGATAATTTTTCGTTGCTCTAAATTTGTTAAAGAAGACGGTACGCTAATCAGGCTTTTGGATTTATGAAGTATATCTTAGTACAACAGATAGTAATTGGGAGGCTGGGAGCAGGATTGCATGCTTCTGATGTAGCTCACTTCTCAAAACACCAAGCTTAGGAGAAAGCATTAGAATAAAATTGTATGTATTCATTCTTTTATTTATGCATTTATTTGTTCAACAAATATTTGTTTGAATGAACCACATGCCAGGCAGTGTTGCAGACACCAAAGATTGTGTAGTGAATACGACAGGGTCTCTGTACTCATGGGGCTTACGTTCTAGTGTGGGAAGTAGACACTATTTTGATAAATGCTATGAAAAAAAAGCAGATTAAAGGTTTAGAGAGTGACTGGGCATCCCACTGACTGAATGTGTCCAAAATTGAACTCATCATTTTACCTGTAAAGTCTTCCTGAATTTTCTAACTTGCTTAAGTGCCCCATTTTTCACTCCAGTCACCCAGTTAGAAACCTGGGATTCATCTTCCACTTCTTTCTTATCCCACACATTCAATCAATCCTGAAGTTGTACCATTTATCTTTGTAGTACTTCCTTCACTCCATCTATCTCTGGCCCTCATCTGTGTCTGGCTTAGTGCAGCACTCACCTAACTGGCTAACTGGCATCGCTACCTCCGGTCTGTACTTCTTCAAATCCGTCAACCGTAAAACTACCAGTATGATGTCTTATGGACTACTGAAAGTGGAAATCTGCTTAACCCTGTACTTGGTGCTCTTTTGCTTAAAGCATAAGCTCCTAACTCCTTAGCATGCCATTGAAAGGTCTCTGTGATCTGGACCCTGCCTACCCCTGCAGCTTCTCTTTTGCCACTCCGTGCCCATGTTTTACACTGCAGCAATAACGAATCTTTGCATTTTTCCACCTGTACCACACCACTTCCCATGTATTGCCTTTTACTCATGGTATCCATTTGCCAGCTATTTCCCCTCTGCCCCACTTTGCCTGAATAACTTGTACTTCTCCTTTTAGGCTGGGCTCAGCTGTCACCCCACCCCGTACACTCTCCTTGGTGCCCCCTGTTACAGCTCATCTTGCTGTTGCCACATTGTTTTACAATGTTCTGTGTTTTTGTGTGTGTGGTTCCCATCAGCTGGGCAGTCCTTAAGGGCAGGTAGTGAGTCTTACTGATGCTGCACGTAGAGGGCATTCAGTGAATGCTTGTTGCATTAACGGCATTTAAAAACTTGAAGATAATTTATTCTAAAAAGTAGAACATTAGTCAACCACAGTTCTTGAAACTTAATTCACGGACAATGTAAAGAATAAACCTATACAGTTTAGGTTACTGGGACTGTGTTAGTAGTGAAATTTTACTCAAAATAATCACACAAACATTTTGGAGTTTTTTGATGGGGAAGGGGATAGAGGTGGTAGAAATACCATTTTATCAAGCCAGTCGCCCCCTTCATTATGATTTCCCTGGGGAAAAACTAGTATCTTTTCAGAGGGGCTCTTCCTCTTCCTTTGCCTGAAGTGTCCTCAGTGCTCCAGTGTCTAAGGCCCTTTTCTCTCATTGTGCTAGTTTTTCCTGGGCAATTTGGTCCTCTTTCTTAGTCTAAATGCTCATGACTCCTGTGTCTCTCCCTTGACCATCAGACTTGTATGTCCACCTAACTATTGGACAGTTCTTTGTTTCCATGTCCTAAAAGCACACCTCATACTCAATCTGTCCCAAACAGAAATCATCTCTCACTCATGTCTGTTACCTTCCTGTGCCCCTGTGTCAACGAAGGGCACTGTTGTCCACGGAGTGAGTTGTCAAGGCCAGGATCCTGGGCATCACCTTGATTCCTCTAGCTCCACAACCCCTGCACCCTGCAGGTTCTGCCTTCTAACTATAGGCCAGATCCATCCACTTTGCTCCATGTCCACTGCTGTCCTATTCTAGGCCACTGTTATTTCTGCTCCTTCAGGTTTGTCCCTTTAGGTCATTTTCCGGACTGCCGTAAGTGTGATAGTTCTAAAACACACTGTCATTCTCCTATGTAAAAGCTTTTAAGTGTTTCATTGTTCTTAGGGATAAAAATCCTCCAGATTTTTTAACATAGCTTACAAGGTTATTGTCACTACAACATATTATTTTTAGCTTCTCTCAACTTTTTTCTCTCTCCTTTAATGTGCCTTCTTGTTTCCTAGCTTTTGCCAACTATCATTTCAGCCCAGACTACCCTCTCCCACCCCTCTTAATCTGGTTAACTGTTAATTATCATTCAGTTGTTCATTTAGATATTATTTCCTCCAGAGTCCTTGCCTGTCATCCTAATTTTATATTGCCCTAGAATCTTGTTCTGTCATGTCATAGCATTATGCTGTATTGTATTAACAACTGCTTGACTCTCCCATGGGACTGTAAGTTGCGTGAGGGCCAGGACTGTCTGTGTCTTGTCAGCACTGGAACCCCACTGTCTAACGTGGAGCTTGGAACATGGCGCAAAGTCAATACTTTTTGTTGAATGAATGATTTATTTACCATTTTAGCCATTTACTCCTCTTGCTTATCCTTTTTGAAATTCATTTCCTAGAAAAAAGCTCACATTCTGATTTGTGGATGAGTCTATAGTAGAACCTCAATCTGAAAGAATTTTCTATCACTTTAAGGAGAAAGAGATAGCTAGTAAGAAAATAGACTTAGTAGGATTAGTTTATAAAGCACGTACTTCGTCTTAGTCTCATATACCTTGTGCACCTGACAAAAATTGTTACTGAGAGTTCCCATTTCAACTAGCTATACAGTTGTGTCCGATATGTACTTATTTCCTCATGCATAAAAAGGAAATATTTATGTTGGTAAGAGTTTGGATTCTGGAGTAAGACTTGAGTGGGTCCATATCCTGGGCACACTTCTTACTGGTACTCTGAGCTTGGCCCAGATACACAACTTTTCTGAGCCTCAGTTTCCACCCAAGTAAAATGAGCATTACTGGTACTCCCTGCCCATAGTGGTGATACGAGGATTCAAGGAAATCATGGATGCAAAGCTCTTAATGCAGTTGCCTGGAACAAGAGTTATCTGTGATCTTTCTAATTTTTAAAAGATTTCAGTGTCTCAGTTGAAAGGAAAAAAAGTGTCTAAGGTCATAAAACTGTCAGCTAGAAAATTCAATTTATCAAAGCAGCCAATTCTTTGAGTTTCTAGTTAACTGAAGTATAAATGAAATTTTCACCATGAGTTATACTTTATCATGCTTTTCCCAAGAATACCAATTCACAACTTTGAATGCAAGATAGTATCATTTCTGAATAAGTGTCCTCCAAAAGTGAGAGGTGTATTTTGAATGTAGCTGTTATTTTTGTAGTTAAAATGGAGAAAGTAAGTGCGGGACAAGTAGTTTTCTGTTTTCTGCCGTGGCTGCTTTTATCTTTTTCAATAGTTTAAAATCAAAGAACTGTTAAGATTAAAATAGCTAAGTAAAATAGATAACCTCTTAGTAGAAAATATGCATGCACACACTAAAAAATGGGGTGTGTGTGTGTATGTGTGTGTCTACATATGTGTGTAGCCTCTTTGTGGAGGTATAGTATCCTGAGTTTCTTACTCATCTGTTTGTTTTTCTTTGCTTGTGAAGTTGAAAATTCTTTCCTTTATTGTGATCTCACAAAATCTGTGGTCCTTGCAAACCTAGCACAAGTGCTGGGTTTCAGTCCAGTGTGTGTTCAGATTCACTTCTTCCCACACCACTGAATATGAGATGGGACTTCAGGGAAGTACTGGTCTTCTGTGTATCTTCTATTTAAAGAGATCAGAAGTGTCAAATATCCCTCTAATCAGATGCTTACTTTTGTTTTATGGTGATTGGTAACCGCAAAGAAAGTAAATAAAATGCTCAGTCTTTCCTCGAAATGCACTTTGAATTAACAATCTGTATTTCTAGTGCAAATATGATGAGTTAAGAAACAATTTTAAAAAATGAAAACCAGCCTAATCCTACGTAACAAGCCCATTCAGTGTTTTTTTTCTTTTTTCCCAGAGCTGACTTTTTTGAAGATGAGGCAGTTGAACAGATTTTGAAGTATAAGCCTTGGTGGACTGACACATATGCAAAAATGATGGCCTTTTGGGAAAAGAGTCAAGAGCAAGAAGATCATGCTGTGTTAGGTAAGAAACTTAAAATTAGGCTCATTTGTTTCATTTTAAAATCTCATGGTACACCAAGTTTACTGCCTTCCCTTTTCTTAAGCTTATAATTATAATTGCCTCATAATATGAAAATATGATTTTGGATTGCTAGTTTTAGAAATAAGATCTTCACCCCAAGTGGAAAATACCACTAAATAATTAGGACTTACTTGTGTTGGAAAATTTTTTTGAAGTATATTTTCCTTTAGGATCATTGGAGTTCTTTTAAATTTATTAAATTAATGAATGAATGTATGTATGTAAATTTAGGGATGGTAACACACAGGACATTTGTACTTTCTGAATAATCTGATGAGAGGGATGAACATTCCTCTGTGGTGGGGACATTTGAGTATTAATAATGGTGGGAAAAGACCCAATTCTCAGTCCCTTTCTCTGTTGAATGAATTTGATATGCCCTGCCCAGTTTTTTCACAAGTGTTTTTATGAAGAAGCAGAAATAGTTGTTCTCATATTCGTACCTTACAGATTGCAGATGGGCCAACTTTTTCCAGTGAAAGCTGAGCTGGGGAGTTTTATGAGCAACAAGAGATGGCTGTGCCATAATGAACGTTAAGCCAAATGTTAGCCACAAAGAGTTCTTTCTTAGATGGGCATGTTATTACCACCTTCCCTAAGTGCGAGGTTGGTGTATATTAAGTCTGTAGATTAGAATTATAACAGTATCAGATAAATTGAGAATAGAAGGCCCAAGTTTTCTGTCATACTGATTTGATTTTTATTTCTATGTTAAAAATAAAATTTCAATGTTTAAATGAAAGGAATGTACACACACATGTACATTCTGAAGAATATTAAATGGAATATCTCATGTTCTACGTCTGTAGGTTAAGTAAAAAAAAAAAGTAAATAGAATATGGACTCTTCCTACCATAAGTTCCACTGTTAACAATTTTGGGGTATTTTTCAAATATATATTCCCACATCTAAATATTTGTTTTAAGAAATTTATACACATAGACTTATGTATACCCTGTTCTTACCTTGCTTTTTTCAACTTGTAGTATATGTTGCAGATCTTCTATATCAGCACTTACAGTTCTACCTGAAGCTTTTCATTGACTGCCTACTGTCCTGTTGTTTATTTTTATCATGATTGATGGACATTTTGGCTGTTTACTATTGACGGGCATTTGGGTTGTTTACAGTTTTCTGCTATTGCAAATAATACAGTGGCCTTCTTTGGCCATTCAATCTGAAGTAGCAACAAGGTCTGTATTACATCAGTCTTTTGATTCTCTGCCTAGCAATGCAATGGCCTGTTATCTGCTATTTTTTCAGTGTTTAGCGTGGTGTCTGTTATATGAAGGTACCCAATAAATATGGAATAAATAAATATTGCAATAAATAGTTTTGTGGTTAGGTTTTATTAGGTTTAGGTGATTTCTACCAGATCAAAAAATTGCTACTATAATCTTTTGGAAAATGGATTGGCTCTATTGTGTAACAGACACTTACTTATAATGACTTTTGTTACATTTATTGTTGTTTTCAGCAAATCCAGGGTTTTATATTTGACTTGAGTTTAAGAAGTTTTCAGAGACTGCCCACATTATACAGACAAATTTTCAGGTATAGGGTTGCTAACACAGTTTATACTGTATATGCTATGTTTATACTATGTAGATCTGCTCAGAAAATTTGCTCAAACTTAAATCATCAAGGATATCAACTGATCTGAATCAGTTTCCCCAGTTTTAGCATAGTATTTTAATGAAGTGGAGTGGGAGGAGATTGGTGGTTGGAAGTTGAGTTTTCTGTCCACCAGGGTGAGCTAGTTGCCCTAAAAATCAAAGGCATTACCTTTGATTTAAATTCTATCTTGCTCTACTTTGATAAATTGTAGCTCGTTCTCAGTCCAGTTTTCTGTGTCAGCAATGCTTTGAGTTAGTTCTCTCTGTGTAATTTTAACAGGAGATTAAGCCAGTCCATCCTTTTAACCACTTCCCCTCCTAACCCTTCGTCTGACCCGTGGCTTATAGCCAGGCTGGTGTGTCAGGAGCAGTCATAGTCTGCTAAGCCATTATGGTGATTCATTCTAAAAATCACCTTTAAAAATAGCAAGGGCATGTGATCTAAGGTAGAAGAACTTCAGCTGTGTTGAAGAGAAAGTGCCTCTTCTAATATGCCAAGTATTAGCTTAAGTATAGGTATGAGCTAAACGTGGGGCTCGGGCTTTGACTCCTTGCTCCACTTGCTAGCAGTGTGACTGTGCAACTTCAGGTTGCTGTGGACATTCGGTACCTGCCTTAGAGTTTTTGTGAGGATTGAGTGAGACAATGTATTTAAAATTATTAGCATATTGTGAATGTTAGAAATTATGATTATAGAGTAAAATCAATGGTAGGAGAGCCAGAAATTGAATGGTTTCTCTGTGAAATTATAATTTTTGAACATTTATGAAGCTTTAAGGGAAAGTTCTTTGTTAAGGAGGCTTTTTTCTCATTTTTTTTTTCGGGATCACATATTTGAGACACCCAGAATTGGATGAACAAATTGAAGTGTGTTGAACCAGGATAAAATAGGGAAAAAGAAATAAACTTTTAAGTTTTCTGTTTACCCATGGTACACGATGCTGCTGTCTCTTTTCCCGCTCTCTTCCTCTTTGTTCTTCTTTGCCTTTCCGGCCTTCTTCCTCTTTGTGTCGTAGCAGTGGGCTATTGTCTCTTCAATGCTCTCTCATCAGATGTTGCCAGGCAGTTGTAACAGTGCAGGTGAACAGTGTATCTTTGATTCGTCCTTCATCATAAAATATGAACCTGCCTTGTTTTGAATTCCAGGTAAACCTTAGGTGGTGAACTTTGCTCCCTGTCTTTGCCTTTGTTGTGATTCTTGTCATTTTTATCAGAGCCCTGAGTTACACCAGTGAGACTTTTCTTCAGCTTTGCGATGATCCAGATTTTTCCTCCCCAGAGGCTTGTAAATGGAAGCGTTAAATGCTGTGCTTCCCCCGAGCTCTGGTTTCATGAGGATGGACTTACCGCATTTCCCATGTTGTCTTTCAGTGGTTAATCTCAGCTCAAGAGTCTTGGCACGTTATTGCTTGTTATGACACCACATAACATTTATAGTCAGTGAACTTCCTAGCAGGGACATCCTGTTTGGCACCAGTGAGCCCTTCAGTGTTTGTGGAGATAACTGTCAGTGTCAGTTTTGAAAGTTGTAGCTCTGCAGGGCTACCCACTTGGGCTGAAGGTTTGCATGCAGCACATTTTCTTCTGGTTCCCTTGATCTGTTTCCAATAAGTGTACAATGGAATAGACAGATGTGCCCTACTCTGAGAGGAGCCAGATTGTGGATGATTTAATTGCTGACCCAGACAAGACTGGGATATTTGGGAGGGGGATTCAGAGAGGAAGGGAGGATTTAAAAGTAACAAAATTAAAAAATGTTCCAGAGAAAAAGTGACTACCTCACTGACATCTGTCTATTTTGATGGCAGTCCCTTTGCAGTCCTCAAACATACTGGTGCGGTTTTTGATGTTGGGAGGTGGTCCTGGGCCATTTGCGTCATTTTTAGGGCACCAGTTTCTTCCCCAAACGTATTGCACTTTCTGCTGCCTTTTGTTTCATTAGAGATTATTTTTAGAAGTATAATTAACTGAAATGTTGTGAACTATATAGCAAAGCTGCTTTGTAGTGTAGCTAAGTCATACAAATGCTTGACAAATGTTACTCATGATGGCAATCATCCAAGTATTGTTGGCACTGAGTCTGTAGTTATTTCCAGTACTGCTGCTAGGTTAGACCTGACTGTGTGCAAACCTCCCCAAGTTCCCTTTGGGTGATATGATTTACAGCTCTAATAAAAAAGGCCTTCAGGAGCTCAGACTTTTGGTTACTTTTGTGATTTCCTGGTTTGTTGTTATTGTTATTTATCTTCTCTGGTTTCTTTTCTTGAATTTCAGAATTTAAATGTGTTTGTGTATAATTAATGAACTGAGTAGCCAAAATGGAATTTAAAAGTGCCCCAAAAAAGGTAGCACTGTTTTTAGGGAAAGGCTGGCAGGATGTAGCATCCAAGCAGAAGAGTACATTCAAGTAGGCTTTTTTATGTATATAGTTATTGAAAATGACTTAGAATATGTAGAAGCACTTACATATGGGGAGTGTAACATCAGAACCTACGGCGCCTGGTTCAACCTTTACAAATCGTTAAATATGTACAGGTATGGATTACTCAAGAATGAAGGTGTGAACATGTAGAAGAGTTGATGTGCTGTTAAATGGTTCCGAGCATGCTTACTTTGTGATTCAGAGTTATGTGGAAGCAGAGGTCTTTATTAGTAAGCTAGGTACATAAAGACTTTTCTCTAGTGAGATATCATCGTGAACACCTGGCACTTTCCTATTAGTTAAATTAATGAACTTCTCAAAAACCATACCTAAGGGAGTACTGTCTCAAACCTTCTTGCTAAATACGAGGGGTTTTAAAATATAATACTTTGTCAGGTATATTTTCTTCATGCAGTGAGTGTGTTCCTTCATGCAGTTTCCTTAAATTGAATTGCTTAAAGTGAACTGAGAGCTTTTATTTAAATTAAGGGATCTTCGGGTGTGTCCTTTACTGAAGCAGTCAACACTCAGTTTATCTGTCTTATTAATAAATTGTTAGTTAAATACAGTTGACCCTTGAGCAACACACCTTTGAACTGCCTGACGTCCACTTATATACTTAGGTTTTCTTCTTCCTCGGCCCCTCTGAGGCAGCAAGCCCAACCCCTCCTCTTCCTCAGCCTACTCAGTGAAGATGATAAGGATGAAGACCTTTATGATGATTGACTTCCATGTAATGAATAGTAATTTAATCTTAAAGAGACTTCATGTACAATTCAAGGGTTGAGGAAATTAAGGCTATAAATTCAGAATCTGTTAGGAAAAAAATGGACCTATTTGGCTACATAACAAATAAATGCTTCAGTGGCAAAGGGCACCATAAGCAAACTCAGTAGAGAAACAGTAGGTTTGGAGAGATGATATACAAGGAAGTTCTTAATTTGACAAGATGAGCCATCCAATAGAAAAAATTGGGCAAAACACATTGAAGTGGATAATTTACAGGAGAGCAAATCCAGATTGCCTGCAAACCTATGAAGTAATGCTCAAAGTTTAGCAATTAGAGAAATACTAAGTGAAGCAGCAATGATATGTCACCATTTTAGTTTTTGCTTGCTGCATGAAGAATTAACTATGACCTTCATACAACATGGTCTCACAGTTTCTGTGAGTCAGGAGTTGGGCCTGGTTTAGCTGGGTCTGATGCCTAGGGGCATGCAAGGCTATAGCCAAAGGTGTCCATTTTTAAAAGTTATTATTATTTTTTATAGATGTTGGTGGCTATGTTCCTTTCTGGAGCTCAGGGTCCTCTTCCAAGCTGACGTGATTGTTGGCAGAATTACATTCCTTGCGGTTGTAGAACTGAGGCCCTCACTTGGTTGCTGTCAGCTGGGGGCTACTCTCAGATCTTAGAGGATGCCACAGGTCCCTGCCACGTAGCCTTTTCACAGGCCCTCTCACCTCACCTCATGGCGTCTTATTTCTTCAAAACCAGCAGGCGAGTCCCTGGCTGCAGTCTGCTAATAATGGAATGTGATCGTAGGAGTGACTGTCCCATCACCTTTGCCATGTTCTACTAGACAGAAACAAGTCACAAGCTCCATCGTCACACAGTGATGTGACTCACTGGGGGTCATCTTAAAATTCTGCCTACCACAGTCACTTTATATTCATTAAACTGGGAACAACTGGGAAAAAGCAATTTACATTTCTTACCAGGAACAGGTGGGAGGTATAATATGTGAAGGAAGAGGAAGTTCTATCTCTGACTGTTAGAAAGTTATTGTAGCCTTTAAGTATCTTTGTATTAATATAATGCATACACTTTTTGACCCAGTAAATCTCTTGAGAATCTACTTTATGGAAACAAACCCTCCAATATCCAAGGACATATGACAAGGATATTTTTTGTAGTGTTATTAGCAGTGGCAGAAAACTAGAAGCAAAGTGCATGCCCATCAGTAGGGGGAGTGGTTGGACAGAGCATGGTACATCTTGGAATATTATACTCCTTTATAAAAATTAGCTACGTACCAGTTGACTTGGAGGGATTTGCCAGAGTTATTGTTGAGAGGGGCTCGATAGAGAAAGTGACCTAATTCTTTGCAGGAGATAGGAGGCGTAAACTCCCTAGCATATATGTTTCTGTGTCTGTATATGATTACATGGGTGTAGAGAAAACTATAGAATGATATATAGTAGATTTTTAATATGGGGGAAACTTTTGATGAAGATTCAGGTGGAGAGAGGGTACCAAGCAAAAGAAGAATGGGAAAAAGGATCTGTGTTGAAAAGAAACATTCTCTTCCCCCAAGTCTAGTATGTGTGATATGGTCATATGTAAAACTTGACTTATATTGGTAGAAGATATTAAAAAATAAATACTATGCCCTTAAAATTGATTAATATCTGGGAATATTCATATTTCTTGGTATAAAACTTTCAAAATGGATAATGAGTATGTTCAGAGTGCTTTAGTTATTATACATTTTTTGTTGTCTAAATGTGTTATCTTAATTTTAAAGTCAGTAACTCTAGCATTTAGAGGCCTTAAATATAGAGCAGTATAGCGAAAAGGTGTTGGGGGGGGGCTATTCTAATAAGGAATAGATATTTAAAAATTTCTTCTTTATTTAGCTCTACTAAGATTTGAGCTAATGCAGAGTCCTTAATAAAATTGTGAAGTCTACTTAAAAAGTTATTTTGATATCCAGAGTTAAGTAGAAAAAACTTTTATTTCAGTTTCAATAATCAAAATTCTAATTTTGACAAATCTTCCACATTAGGGGTTTTACAAAACTGAATGAAACTTCTAATTTTAAACACATTTTCTTCTAGTGTCTTTTTCTGAAGAAGAGAAATATCAGCTACGAAAATTTGTCAATAAATCTTATCTGCTGGACAAGGAAGCCCGGAGTCAGGTGTACTACGGTTTGATTGATATCCTTCTGGCATATTGCTATGAAACTTGTGTCACTGAAGGAGAGAGGAATGTAAGTGCACGTGTGTCTGTGCATGTCAGCATAGATTACTGTGCTAAATAAACTGCATTAAGGCATCAGCTCTCCTGTCTAGAGTAGAACCTGTTGGGATTATTTAGGGGATGCCCCAGGCAGAGGTGCATGTGTGTGGTGGCGGTGCGTACCAACATGCAAGCTAATGCTTACCTGGTCTTTTTATTTTCTCTTTTGGCATTAGTCTCTGCCAAATAGCAGAGCAGGGAAGTTTAAGGGAGTAAAGCTGAGAGTAGAGAGGAAGGCTATCCTGAGCTCTCTTCTCTTTTGGTTAAAGAAAGAAGGCTGTTACATGACACTTGACATTGGCAAGGGGGCATTGTACCCATATGTTCTTTCCCTTAGCCATCAGTCAGCAGATGTAAAGTGTAGCATTTTACAAAAAAAGAAATCTTAGTATTTACCTGTAAGTGTCCCTCAATTCATATTGCATGTGTACTGCTGAAAAATTGTATGTAAATCAGATTTTTAAAAACCCAAATCATACCATTTTTTGCTATGTAAAGGAATCATATTGTAAAAGTAAATGCTTTTATTAAGTTAATTATTTCTGAAATGACCTTTTAAAAAATAATATAGACTTTATCATATCTCTTCTTTTTTTTTTTTTTTTTTTTTTGAGACAGAGTCTCACTCTGTTGCCTGGGCTAGCGTGCTGTGGCATTAGCCTAGCTCACAGCAACCTCAAACTCCTGGGCTCAGGTGATCCTTCTGCCTCAGCCTCCCAAGTAGCTGGGACTACAGGCATATGCCACCATGCCTGGCTAATTTTTTCTATATATTTTTAGTTGTCCAGCTAATTGCTTTCTATTTTCAGTAGAGACAGGGTCTCGCTCTTGCTCAGGCTGGTCTCGAACTCCTGAGCTCAAACGATCCACCCACCTCGGCCTCCCAGAGTGCTAGGATTACAGGAACGGCCCATATCTCTTCTTAAACCATATTTGATTTTGTAAATGAGCTAACCTTCTTGCTCACCTGTATCACTGATTATATATTAAAAAGGCTGGAAAACCAAAAAATGTTTTTCTAGTTAGTATGGTCCTGCAGCTGTTTATAGTTGTCTTTGCTCAGAGGGTTATTTTTGACCTGAGTATGTGCTTTCCTTTTTTGAATTACATAAATAAATCATATTATAAAGGAAAATACACAACATGAAGAAAATTAAGATTTTCTGTAACTTCAGCCATCAAAAGTAACCACTGTTACAAGGTGATGTATCTCTTCCCAGTCTCCTTTCATTTTGCACATGTGTATTTACATTGGGTCATATGGGTATGCTATTTAATCTGCTTTTCTTAACACCATAGCACTAGCATAGTATTAGAGTTAGCATTTGATGTGTGCCAGTTTTTTTGTTCTCATGATTCTGAAAATTTCTAAGGTGATTCTGTGGTTTGAATTTGCCTCCAAAATGAATATTATGGACTGTGTCAAGGATATACTATATCTGAAAATACTTTTTGTTTCCACGCATCTTTTAAAGACACTATATTTGAAGAAAATGCTTTCTTTGACAAAAAAGTATTTCATATTATTGAATCTTGAAAAGATGAGTGAGGGTGTTTTAGTTAAATATACTTGATAAAATTTACCATTTTTATTCTTGTTTCCTTATATTTGACATCATGAAGTCTTGCAACTTTGAGATCTTCTCTAGAATGTGCATATTCTCACAAGCATTCTCTGAACAATCAAGTTCCTCTAGCAGCTTTTTAAGTGCCACAGACATCATTTCAACATTATCTTTGATTCCTTTGATATGTCATTTACAGAATGTTTGGGAGACAAGTAACTCAGCTGAGAAGGACAGAAATTGAGCAAGCATCACTTGGCTTTAATTTTTGTTTCAAAGTCCTTGCTTATTTATTCTCGTGTTCTGATACTCTTATCAGTAGAAAAGTTTTATTTTATAAAATCCCAATAAAAGTAAACAGAAACTTCCCTCTGATAGTCTCTGTATCAGTAAAACAATTATTTTATTATAGTCATGAATACATATGTCAGTACTACTCAATACTGGCTGAATAAACGTATGTATTGGTCTATTCTTAAATGACGTTACCTCTGTGTGATGATACTCTTTTCTTCAAAACAAATAAAGGTTGAATCTGCATGGAATATCAGAAAACTGAGTTCAACACTGTGCTGGTTTGAGGTATGATTTCCAGTTGCACTTGTTTAGCATTTATTGTTCAGAAAGTTATTTTTCTCGTCATTACTTCATTTTGGGTAATTCGAGCAATTCCTTGAATTTTTAAAAGTGGAAACTTTTATTGTGCAACTTTGTTTTCCGTCTTTTTAATGAAATTCTGATAGTGAAGCCAGGTATTTTGAAAGTTGAGTGAGGGAAACACACTTTGGTGAAAGAATGGGGACATAGTTTTCTGGGGGAGAATGCGGGGTAGAGTTGGGGGTGTGTGTCTAAGGTGGCATATATTGGGGCTCAGAGCTCACAGATGGGAAGCAAACCTAGGTAATAACTGACGCCAGGGTCTGTGCTAAGTTTTTCATATGTATTACTTTACCTATTCCTCTCAGTAAGTGTGTGAGGTAAGTATTGATGGTTTTACAGGTGAGGAAACTTAGATCAGATAGCTTAGATAACTTATCCTAGGTCCTACAATTAGTGTGGTTAAATTCGATAACTCTTTTAGTATAGTAATAATTGTGTTTATATCCATTTTCTTCTAGAAAATAGTTGTGCAGGTCCCACCAAAAATTTCAAAGGGTAATATCTTTAAATTTACTAATTTTGAACAAACTGTTGTAGATCAAAACAGTAATTAAAGGTAGAAGCTTTTAAAAAAGTATCATTTAAATATTTGGTAATTGTATCATCAGTTAAGACAACTATTTAATGGTATTTTTTAAGTTGTGAAATCATGATTGCTTCATGGCATCACTTTGTTCAAATAATAGGTAATATGTAAACAGGAACCGAAACATTTACTTTATCAGATAGAGAATCTTACTACAGGAGTGGTCCAGGGACCAACAGCTTGACCAGCAGCCTCAGCTGGGAGCTTGTTAAGAAGACAGAATCTGAGTCCCAACCCAGAGCCACTGGTTCAGAATCAAAATGTGTAGCCAGATCCCCAGTGATTCATACGCATATTAAAGATGGAGAAGTGCTGCTCTCTAGGCTTCATTTAAGTTCCTCATACTGCCCCAGCAGCATATAATAGAGGAATTGGTTTACGTAATAATTGCGTTTATTAATAAATTGAAAGTAGTTGGCGACTAGATAATTTTGTAGTATAATTATTAAAATCTACATGAAAATTCACCTATTTGTGACTTTATTTTGAAATTTTTGTTTTTGAGATAATTTGATGCCATTGAAGATAAATCTGAATGGTATTTGATACCATTGAAGATAAACTACTTTTTTCTAGAAATCAGTACTGCAGTGTTTTCTCTTTGATGAGTGAAAGCAAATTAGTCAAGTAAATATCTTGTATTACTCATGCCTAAAGCAAAAAAAATTAAAAAGGAGACTGAACATACTTCATTGATCTGTGCCATCTTGAATGACCCCAAAAGACAAAAATATGAAACATACATTATTTTAAAATGTCCTTTATGGGCACCTGTATTTTGTTAATGCCATGTGTTTTAGATTCTTATTCGTAATTCTTAAGACTTTTAAAAACTTTCCTGCTATATATGTGATTTTAAAGGAGCATTTGTGATATGTTGATATAGCATGAGAAATTACAAAGACTGCAATTAAATATTTTATTGTAAGGTTTACAAAAAATCATTTCATGGTTTTATTTTTCTCCTGCTTAGCTTTATGATGATCCAAATTTATAGTTTTTAATTTTTTAATTGAGAAAAGTGTTCTTTTTCATTGTGTGCTTTTGTTTGCATAACATTTTATGGAAATGACTGCTTATTAAAATGACACTTCACAGACTTGGAGTAATGTTCAGGAGATCATGGTATCTTTTGGAAGAAGAGTTTTGTGCTACCCACTTTATCGCCATTTCAAGCTGGTGATGAAGGCCTACAAAGACACTATAAAGATACTGCAACTAGGTAAGAAATTATTGTGCTTACAAATTTGGGAATGAAACAGTTGTAAGTTTTTAGACTGTGAAGATATCATGATGTTTGCTTTTTTCTGTGTATAAATTCCACTCTACACCATATTTTTTCTATATACAAATAAATCGTCTAATCCAACCACTTTTAAAGTAATAGGCCCTCTATACAGATATATAATCACACAGAAGCGTGATACTCTTTTCTGAGAGAAGTAGGGAGGGTAAATAGAAAAGGTATACCCAATAATTCAGACCATTTTACATTATAGTAGATTGCATAATTCAGTATTTCTTGGATGCCTATAATTTTGTAGGCTCTATGGTGGGACTGTGGGTATAATAATAAAGAAGGTAGGCAAGTTCCTTTCTCTGATGAAGTTCACAGTTTTATCAGAGAGACAGATGACATATAAGTAAGCAATTCCAAATAGAAAAGTGGACTGCAGGGGGAAGTATTTAGGAGGGGACACATCCAGGGGACAAATCTAGGTAGGATTTGGGATGTTAGGAAGCGTTTTTTTCAGTGAAAAACACAACTACTCTGAGGACTTTTGACTATTGCTAAATTCAGCCTGAAAAGACAAATACTTATTAGCTTTAAGGATGTGGGAAATTCCAGGCTCTGAAACAAATTCCGAAGCACCTGTAATAGCAGCATTAGAACAAGTTTAATTTCCAAGATAATGACTTTGAAGAGGGCAACATCTATTTGTATATATTAGTTCTAGCACATTTATTTAAAAGTCACTCTTAGTACTTTATGTTCGTTTCTTATATTCTCCCCCTGGGGAGTCTCATCATTCCTTTGCCCTTAGTTAGAAGTGTTTCTGGGAGCTTAGTTTTCATACTTCAGAATAAGGAGAAAGAAAGGAAGTTCTTACTTCTATATCCAGGTGACTTCACTAGCTTAAAGGGGAGAATCACTCCGATCTCGAGGTGCACTTTGCCTTCTGTGTAACCTGTAGTCTTCTTGCCCTAGGGGGGAAAAGTCGATTCTTTTAAAGTAGACAATAATTGTAAAAATGAATTATAGTTAAATGAAAGATGGCTTTTTATTCACATAGTGGTTTAGACTAGCTGTATTTGATTTTGAAGGATTGTTGATTATAGAATAAAAGAGCTACTATCATTGGGAAATCCGTGTTCTTTAACTTACAAACTGCTTTGTTTTTTCGCATGTTATTTCTTCTTGCCTTCCATCCAAGATATTTCTTGAATTGCTAAAATTACCTTGAAAAATCAATCTATCAATGAGTGGTTGTTGAGCTTGAGTTATTACGCCACAATTCATTTCTTTTTTTAAGTCATGGTAGGTTATCTGGGCATTATTCGTAGACTTAAAAACTGAGAGTGCAGTTTGTGATTATCCTTTTACATCATGGCTCAGATGGAAAACCGTGGCCAAGCCCCCATGTGCATGTTTACTCACTCACTCTCACTCTCTTTCACTCTCACTTTCTCAGACTCTGTCACACATACAAATTACGACTTGTTACTTTTTATTCTGGGAAGTAGTCTAGTTCTCTGGATTTTTATTTGAAAAGTAATCAGTTCTGTGATTGCATAACCAAAAATAAGTTTGATTGCCTTGGCTTACATTGTAATCAATTACTCAAAAAGTTTTAGTAGGTCAGAATTGAAATTGAGACTTAACTTTTATTCATTATCACTCTGACAAGAATAGTCTTATCAGCTGTGTTATGACAGCAACAGAAAACTTGAAGTAACACACTGGAGGCCTCTCTGCTAAAAGTGAATCTGAACCCTCTATGCACCATATACCATGTGTTCTGTGACTAATTTGGATTGTGGCTAGTTAGTGCTGAAACAGGGGGCTGGATTGTCTAGAATTCATGCCATAAGCTATGGGACTGACAAGCCCTGGTGAGGATTGAAACGTGTATTTGTACAGGTGGATGGCACAGGGATGCCATTATTGCTACTGAAGAGGCTCATTTGTTTGGACACCTCGTAATGTAAGTGGAGGTAGCTCTGGTTTGGCATTTAATGTTTTCCAAGAATGAATTCATGCCTACTTATAATTCAAAATGCAGTCACAGTGTTCACACTGTTTATTATAAAGGTCAGTATCATGCTTCCATAGTTGAAAGTAATAAATGACTGTTTTCCCCCAAAGAAAGATTGCTCTTAAATGGAATGAGCTTCCAAAACCAATGTAGGAATGCTTCAGGAATCTGCAGGATATTTCATTATAACTGATTGACTAAGATCTGAGTTCTCAAAAAGCCATGAATTTGCTTTATCTGACTTCACAGTAGCCTTTACAAGCATTCTTTACTAGGCCTTTGGCCCTTTTCAGTTTTGTATTACATCTCCTGTTCCCTCCCCTCCTCCTGAAGACTGTGTGTGTATCTGTCCGGGTTGCTGTTGTGTTTAAGCCAAACTCCTTAAGGGCAGGAAATCCTGCTTTGCCTGCTTAAGTACTGTTTTCAGTGCTTAACAAAGGCCCTTGCACGAGGAGTTGCTGTCCCTGGAGGGGCACCTTGGGGCGCTTGACTCTCCCATTTTCCCCTCTTTGTCTCTGTCTCTTCAGTAACTTCACTGCCTCCTCCTCGTTTTATTCTTTTGGGAAAAATGAGTAGACTCCTTCGTGGAAGCATCACTTAGCTGCTGTTAGTCAGTTGAAAATAAAAGTAAAAGGGATAAAAAGAGAGCAGCATACAGTTTATGGAGCATT
Organism: Eulemur rufifrons; assembly: GCF_041146395.1. Classification (NCBI taxonomy): domain Eukaryota; kingdom Metazoa; phylum Chordata; class Mammalia; order Primates; family Lemuridae; genus Eulemur; species Eulemur rufifrons. The sequence goes on along the minus strand of NC_090989.1, from coordinate 176,923,465 downwards.
TGTACTAATATCTACATCTTTTTAATCTGTGTAAGGCATTCCTCACTCTGCTTCCATTGGAAGGGCTGAATGTGATGGGGTGGAAGGAAAACAACTTCATTTTCCCCTCCAGTCCCCCTTTGAGCTCATTCCATAGGTTCTTTTTTTTTTTCCCTTCTTGGTTGGAATATGTATCCTGTATGTGTCATATCATATATATGTCTTCTGTAGTATATACTCTGTAACTTTTTCTATCACTTTAGATTACATAAAAATTCTCTGACCACTTCTAGTCACAAGAGGGTTTAATTTCAGTACTTGAAATGTCTACTTTGAACTTCATTAAAAAAGGAAGCCTTCTCTTCCCCAGATCCGGTCTGCCTCAGGGTGGGACGTGGTGCTTGCCTCCACTCAGTCATCACATGCTGATCTTTCCTGCTTCTTGATGAGGGTCAGACACCAGTCTTTGTATTCTACAAATTACCACTTCCAGGGCAAGCAGGTTGTACTCTCTTAGGGCCTCTCTTAAAACCCTCTTCCTCTTGGTTTAAGGTGACAGAAAAGCACCTCCTCCCTGACCCATGGAGGGTGGTAGAAAATTCCACAGCACTCCACCAACTTTATCCAAAGAGATTTTTCTGGACCTCTTTATCCTTAAGCTCTTGGAGGTGAATATTAGGCTAATAAACTACAAATCGTTTTTGGTTCCTTTCTCTACGAGTTCAGCATGGAGGTTAGCATCTCTTTTTAAAATATGGGAATATTTGATACCTGTTTTATTTTATTTTATTTTATTTTTTTGAGCTTCGTTGGAAATGTCAGTTCTGTCTGAATATGCTAGTGCAGTAATAATGACCACAGCTGCGGTATAGTAGCTACTTTGTGTGTGCCAGCACTAGGCTCAGTTCTTCAGATGCCTCATCTTAGTTCACTCACATTACAGGCTTGTGAAGCAGGGACTGCTATCCCTGTTTTGCAGATAGAAGACAGGCTCAAAGAAGTTAAGTCAGTAGCCCAGGGGCACACAGCTAGTGACCTGGATTTGACTCCAGGTCTGTGTAACTGAAAGTCTATGCCGTTATACGTATTGAACTAGTTGTAAATGAAATTATATGAATGAAGCCTGGAATTTGCTTCGCAATAGTCCAGAGTGGGTTGTGGGCAAGTGGGGAGGGCGCAGCAGAAACCAGGTTGGCCACAAGGTGACTGCTGCCTGGGTGACGAGTACGTGGGATTCATGACACTGCCCTCCGTGTTTCTGTACGTGTTGTGATTTTCCTTCATAAAACGGCTGCTTTTTTTTTTTTTTTTTTTTTAAGCCTGAGCTCTTAACCACTGCATTACTGTGTTTCAGATTTAAATTTATCCACCATTTTGTGGAAAACATAATTCCTATTTGGCCAGTTGTCATTTAAAAATTTTTTGGCTAATAAAAACACATAAAATTCATTAGTTTTGTTTTTAAGGCTAGTGGACACCTACTTTTCTGTGACATTTCAAGTCCCATGAATTGTAGCTACTTGACAGGCTTCAGAAGTCTAGCTATTGTCACCAATTGAACGCTGGTTTTACTTCAGATAATTAACAGCCCTTACTTATCAGTCATTAACTAGGCTTGATAATCAATTTTTCAGAAATTACTGTTTTACTAACCTCTTTCATAGGTAAAATAACAGAATCAATGAGAAAGAAAAGAAGAGCTATGGCAGCAAGCGCAGGGCAGGGCTTGGAGCTGATCTTGCTTTAAAGAAAAATGGATGTTTAAGAAACTTGAGGTATGGCAAGTGTATTGTGTGAGCTCTGAGTTCTGAGGAAACCTTAATCTCTTTTTAATGTTTAAATTCCATTTATTCCAGAGTGAGTTCTAGCAAATGCTTTTAAAAAATAGAATTGTAGAGGAGATACCATAAAACTTGAAAACCGAAAGATGAAATCACTACAGTGTTGATATTTATCTATATTTAATTTCTATGACTTCCCAGTTCTGGACATATAAAAAATTTTTACTCTTTAAATACATTATGTGAAACGATTTTGAGATTTATTCAACAAGTATTTATTGAGTGCCTGCGCTATCAAGGTGCTGAGCTAAGTCCTGGAGATAAAGTAGTTCTGAAGGGGTCGGGGCACAGAATTACACAGCCACCAGGGTTTTTAAAAATTACATTTGAAACAAGTAGCTCAAAAGAGAAATTACAGAAAGTGAAAATACAAAGCCAGGGAAACTGACCATGTTTAAGTCATTTAAGACGTGTAACCTTCCACAGAGGGGAGCCTCTACCTTTTGACTTTCAATTCTCTGCTCCTACCATTTTCTTACAGCTTTCAAGTACTTGTTAATTGGTTGATGAGTTCAGCTATTAATTGATTCATTGAATAGATATTTTAAATGAGTACCTACTCAGAAGCTAGTCTGTGCAAAGCACCCTGTAAATATGAAGAGCAGTAGAAAGACAAATTAGATGTGTATGTGGCATTTGGGGAGCCTGTGCACTGGCAGGGGAGCTAAGGTCCATCAGTAACATAAAATAGGCCGTGCACAGTGGTTCAAGCCTGTAAACCTAGCACTTTGGGAGGCCAAGGTGGGAGGATTACTTGAGGTGAAGAGTTCGAGACCAGCGTGGGCAACAGTAAGACCCCATCTCTTAAAAAATAAATAAATAAAATAAAATACATAGCAGACAGTGGTAAGTACCTTAGAAGAAATGTAGATTAAGTAGTTCAAAAAAGAAAGAGATGACAGTTCACTAGGCTTCATGGAAAGCTTCATGGTGGCCATGAGATTTGCTTTAGGACTTGTAGGATGGGTAGTATTTGGACATAGAAGGAGGGAAGGAAATGTTCTAAACATTGGGAGTCGACAGCATGAGGAAGTTCATGGAATAGCATAGTTTCCTCAATGAAAATTTGTGGGGACCAAATGGTGGAAAGTTGGTATGCTATCTGATCGTGAGATTTGCCCCTACACCTCTTAAACTAGTTGATAGTTACTTTCCTATCTGAGTTAATTGATCACTCAAATTTATGTCTCTACTTCTTAAATATTCTCACTAAATTCCCTGCTCCACACCCCGGAGATGGTAATTCTTTCTGTTTTTTCCCCCTCATATTCTAAATTGTTGTTGAACTTTTAATTTCCTACTTAATTCCCCATAGCAATGAATGTTTCTAGGAATGGAACAATCGCAGTGCTCTCAGGAAGTTTAAATAGCATGGAATTAAAGTCAAATATTGAAATAGCGTTTTACCTGTTTTTGCTGACCATTTACATACCAACTAATCCAAGAAAGGAGAGAACTTCAGAGGACAGCAGGAGTTATTCCTGGACATCCTGAACTGCAGCTGAATGTTTGAAAGGGAAAGTAGAACAGTCCTAGGCCTTGTTCCCTCTGGATTCTCATTCTGTAAGGCAAAGAAAATTCCTTTTAGTCTTATCTGTTCTTAAAGTGCAAGTCTGTGTTCCCAATCTCCTAATGGGCGCCTTCGTCCCAGTCATGTATATTATTTATCCTCAGAGCATTTGTGGGTGTGTACACACACATACATACACCCTCCTGGTATAGAAGGATATTGTATATGAGCATAAACATTAAAGGAAAGAAATCAAATTCCAATCATCTCCATAGAACCCCCTTCCCCCTAATGCTTCTGTTAATCACTAAACAATTGTTAACCACTAAAAATGTTTAGATTGATCTCATAATTTCTGGGTTACATTTATGTAAAAAAATTCTTTGTTCTCTTAAAATACACTGTAGGGGGCAGCATTTCCTATATGGTTTACAAATAATTGTCTTAATTGCCACAAATGATTAACAGCTTATGATTATTCTGTTTAAAAAAATCACTTAAAATATTTTAAAATGTATTCTTTAAAAATTGGAGTTATATACAAATGCTTACTGTTGGATGATGGCTCAAAATCTGATGATCTCTTAAATATTATATACAATTTAAATCTACATTGTATTTCTTGTACTATTTATTTAAGATAGATTTTGTTAATTTCTGCATTTTCTGAGCTGAGCAATGTAAAAACCCTGGAGGTTAGTTACATAGTTTGAATGTATGGTTTTAAAAAAGACTTCTATAATTAGTGCCTCTTTAGATAAATTTAAAGTCAGTTTTGAGGTTATTTTTATGGATCTGAATTTTTATGAAAGTAACTTTAAATCTACTTTCTTTAAGTAAGAGTATAAAGGCAGAAAACTGTATATATTTAAGACAAATTTGGCGGAACAAAGAGAAAACATTTTATTTGATCCTAATGAATCATGGTCCTGTTGTATGTTAATATTGAGACCTAGATGAAATAAATTGAGTAATATTTATATGTTATCTGGAAAACATGTAAGAATTATAGTTACAGCATAATGATGTTTTGGTCAATGATGTCATGTGTGATAGTGGTCCCATAAGATTATAATACTGTATTTTTACTAATACTTTTTCTTTTAAAAATATTTTTGTATATTTAAAAAATATATTTTCAAATACAGATAAGGTCCAACTTTCTTGCTCAGACTAGTGTCAAACTCCTGGCCTCAAGCAATCCTCCTGCTTTGGCCTCCCAAAGTGCTGAGATTATAGACATGAAACATTGTGCTGGCCAACCTTTTGTATGTTGAGATATGTTTAAATAACCAAATGCTTACCATTGGGTTACAGTTGCCTACAGGATTCAGTCTAGTCATGCGCTGTACAGGTTTGCAGCCTAGAAGCAATAGGTTATCCCATATAACCTAGGTGTGTAGTAGCCTGTACCATCTAGGTTTGTGTAAGTACACTCTATGATGTTTGCACAATGATAAAATTGCTCAAAGACCCATTTCTGAGAACGTATTCTCATTGTTAAGCAGTGCATGACTGTATATTTATGTAATTTAGAGTTTCTTTAAGAAGGTAATATTGAGGCCGGGCGAGGTGGCTCACGCCTGTAATCCTAGCACTCTGGGAGGCCAAGGCAGGTGGATCATTTGAGCTCAGGAGTTCGAGACCAGCCTGAGCAAGAGCGAGACCCCGTCTCTACTAAAAATAGAAAGAAATTATATGGACAACTAAAAATCTATACAGAAAAAATTAGCCGGGCATGGTGGCGTATGCCTGTAGTCCTAGCTACTCGGGAGGCTGAGGCCGGAGGATTGCTTGAGCCCAGGAGTTTGAGGTTGCTGTGAGCTAGGCTGATGCCACAGTACTCTTGCCTGGGCAACAGAGTGATACTCTGTCTCAAAAAAAAAAAAAAAAAAAAAAAAAAGACCGTGTCTCTAAAAAAAGAAAAAAGAAAATTATATGAAATTCAAATTTTAGTATCCATAAATAAAGTTTTATTGGAACACAGTCATGCTCATTCACTAACATATTGTCTGAGGCAGCTTTTGTGCTATAATGCCAGAGTTGAGTAGTTGCAGCAGAGATCATATGGCCCGCAAAGCCAAAATATTTACTTTCTATCCCTTTACAGAAAAAATTTACCTGCTCTGCCTTAGGTGTGTACATAGAGGTTGGAGGCGAGCCCTTTCGTAGTGAGCCAAGGTCTTTGGCTGCCTTCCATCTCAAATAGTGGCCAGCATTGAAGTGGATCATTTCAGCTGTTTTCTCTCTCCCCACAGGATGAGACATGTCTGATCTAGTTGGTTCACATTAAAGTAGACCCCTCCACTAGGGGAAGCAAACTGAGATGCCTGCTTGGCCAAGTGGGCAGATGAATGAGGGTGGGGATAGTAGGGTTTAAGAAAATAGGGAATAATGAGGCCTGTGTGAACTGGAGAGATAATGGCTCATCTGTAGCCTACTGTTGCTGTGTAACTGTGCCAGTTTGGGGGACTTTTTTAGAGAAGTAGAAAGTAATCTGTAATGTAAAATTTTCAAAACTCTAGATCTGAACAAAAAAGTAAAAGATTTTAAATAACACCGTTAAGAGCCATAGCATTTCTGAGAGTCCAAGTTAATCTGGAAGGGCCCCCAGTGTTCAATCTGTGCTCTAAAGCAAGCTAAGTGCCTACTGTCCATTTCTCATACCCCCTTGGACCTGCCAGTTTCCAGCTGTGGTGAAGGCTTGCACCAGGTCTCTCTGCTCCTTCAATCCCACCTTGAGACCAAATCGCAACCCTGTGCAGGTTCCAAGATTAGGTCAGGGGAGGGAGGTAGAAGATGTCCTTCATTGTCTAATGTAGCTAACTCCAGAAAGCCTTTTTAAGAAAGCAGATCCCTTACCTCTCTTTCAGCTCCTTTGTATTGTTACTGTGGTCAGCCAGAGCCTGGTGAGGGTAGAGGGATGAGTCAGAGGATTTCTGTAACTCCAGTATCACACCTCACTCTGACCCCGATAGGGTGCTTGTTAGTAGGGCAGGGGAAGAGGGGGTTGATAAAGAAGAAGCAAACAGCATATGCCTAATGAGTGAGGTACAGTGGTAGTCATCACTTAAAGAATGTGTAGGATTTAGAAAAGAAAATGTGGAGGGCAGATATTCCCTGAGAAAGTAGAAGGGGGAAAAAAAAAAACAGGGAGAGGAAAATAAATGAGTTCCATATCCAAGAAATGGCAAATCCTCTAGTTTGTCTGGCAGCCTGGGATGTGAAGGGAGATGGTAGGATAAAGGTGGGAATGTTGTGTTGGGACAGGGTCAAAGAGAGTCTACATTGGCTTGCTAAAGAAATTGGGCCTTAAGAACCACTGAAGAGTTTGGTGATGGAGTAATGAAATCAGATTCATTTAGCAGTAACGCTCATCATAGGTCACTGAAGGGAACAAAGCTAGAGCCAAGGAAAAGAGAGGAGACTCTCATTCTTGCCTGCACCCTGTGTGGTTTGGGGACAGGCAATATGGTCTGAACCAGAGCACTCGCAGTGTGTCGAGGAGGAAGGAATAAATACATGGGCAGATGCTTCACACGTAGTAGGGTGGGGGCCAGTAAAGGGGGTTCCAGGACCTTTGATCCCATATGATTTGATGTCTTCCTTCCCTTTATGTATATAAAATACTAACATATCTCATTTAATTCTGGCAGCAGTTCTTAAGAAATCCCTCTCCATTTGTCCGTGTAGAGACGGATTCAGATTAGTGCCAAAATACCAAACAGCTAAGAAGTGATACCAAAAGCAAGCAGACTCTGAGATGTACTATTGGTCTACAGGAGAACAGTTGTAATTGTTGTATTTTTACTTTGTGGAGAAATTAGCTAAGAACTGCATTAAGACTAGTTATGTGTAGCTTTTTAATGAACTTTCCTTGGCCTTTTAGAATTGGGACCAGAATTCTAAGATCTTAATTTCATACTTAAAATTTCCATGTGACTTTTTCATATAAATTAAACTTGCAGGTAGATATAGATATCTAGTCATTTTTACTAAATTATATTTACTATCCATTGATTAAAATGTAAAGAAGCATAACTCAGTTCTGCCAGTATGCAGATTATTTAGCAATAAGCAAACATACTTAACTACAGTGAGGATTTCAAAAGGGTTTGGTTTTATCCTTTTACCTTGACACACTTATCAGTATTTCAGATCACCGAAAGAAACTCATAAGTGGTAGGATTGGGTTTGTTTTTTCCTTTTATGAGCCATTTGAGGTGTCCAGTTATCTTTCCTCCAATATGCTTGTATTTCTTCTTTCTGACTTCATGCAGTTTTAGTTTTTCCACTTTGAAACTAAACTAACTTCAAAGAATTAGAACTCTTAATATCAAATGGTATCTGTTAGAAAAATGAAATATAATAGTCTTAATTAAAATAACAAAAAAATTTTAATTAGGCATTGAATACATACTGTTTTTGTTTGTTTTGTTTTGAGACACTACAGTGGAGTGCAGTGGCATGATCATAGCTCATTGCAGCCTCAAACCCCTGGGCTCAAGCAATCCTGCTGCCTGAGCCTCCTGAGTAGCTGGGACTATAGGTGTGGGCCACCATGACTAGCCTCATGCTGTATTCTTAAGATGGAATAGTAGAATGAAAATTTTACCCACAAAATTGGGAAGTTTTTGATGCTTATGGGTTTTTAGAAAATCCAGGTTTAGATTGCAACTGTTTCAAAGAGCTTTTTTCCATGCGTCTTCAGCTTCTTAACCTCTCTACTTTTTTACTTATTGCATAGATGGGATTTTTTTTTTATTTTTATTTTTTATTTTTTTTGAGACAGAGTTTCACTCTGTTGCCCTCAGTAGAGTGCCGTGGCGTCAGCCTAGCTCACAGCAACCTCAAACTCCTGGGCTTAAGCAATCCTTCTGCCTCAGCCTCCTGAGTAGCTGGGACTACAGGCATACGCCACCATGCCCGGTTAATTTTTTCTATGTATATTTTTAGCTGTCCAGATCATTTCTTTCTATTTTTAGTAGAGATGAGGTCTCGTTCTTGCTCAGGCTGGTCTCGAACTCCTGAGCTCAAACAATCTGCCCGCCTCGGCCTCCCAGAGTGCTAGGAGTATAGGCGTGAGCCACCGAGCCCGGCCGGGAATTTTTTTTTTTTTTAATATTCTCCCTTGAACTTGGATGCCTTACACTTTAATAGATTAAAGAAGTTGAAATTAGTTGTGCTACCATTATATAATTTTGATGACATTTGGCCATGTATTTCTAAACTGAGACAACCACTGCTTTGACAAGTTGACGTAAGGAGGATAGAGTTAATGTCAGGGCTGTCCTTCCAAACCAGCAAATCTTGCAGAGATTGTTAGAGCAGAAAAGCAGCCTTGGGTTAAATTTATTATTTGAACTTTTGATGGTACAGTGATGTAAGAAAGTTGGTACAGTAACATTCTTTTCTTGTCAGGGAATCGGTACAATAAGGGAAGGAGTAACAAACTATTTACGTCACATTTGTCAGGATACAGTAACTTCAAAGTAAATCTACAGATCACAAAGATCACTAGTATATGTTAACTGAGCAATTTGACCAGGTATGTTTAAAGTTAGGTTCTGTGTACTCCAGACTGTAGATTAACAACCAGCCTTTATCAAACAGGAACATATAGTTTGTTGGACATTGTTCTAGAGCAGAGAAGAAAGATGAAAAGTCATGTTCTTTCCCATTAAGGATTTCACCACACAAAGATGGTAGATACTGACATTGTGTTTATTGCGTGGTGGCTGAGAGTCAAACGTTGCTTCCTAGCTGTGATCTTGACCAACTCTTTCATATCCTTGAGTCCCAGTTTCCTCGTTTATGAAACAAGGAAGAAAGTACCTAACTTGTAGGGTTAAATGATGTAATGTATGTAAAGTACCTGGTGCAGAGCAAGTTGGTAGCTACTAACTACTTGTCTTAGTCCATTTTGTGCTGCTATAAAAGAATATCATAGACTGGGTAATGTATAAAGAACAGAAATTTTATTGGCTCACGGTTCTGGAGGCTGGGAAGTCCCAGACTGAGGGGCTGCATCTGGTGAGGGCCTTCTTGCTGTACCATAACATGGCAGAAGGCATCACGTGGTGAGAGAGCAAGAGATTGAACTTACAGCCTCAAGTCCTCTTATAATTGTCATTAATCCATTCACAAGGGGGTGAAGCTCTGCTGACTTAAACACCTCTCATTAGCCCCCACCTCCCAGCACTGTTGTGTTGGGGATTAAGTTTCTAACACATGCTTTTGGGGGACACATTCAAACCACAGCACACTGTAATAGAGGAATATGCCAGGCATCATGAAGGAACCCTAAACCAGCTTGGGGAAGAGTTGAAACCCTGTTCCCAAAAGAAGAAATGCCGGATTTGGGACTTGGATTTTAAGTTAGGTATTGAATTGAGGGTTGCTCATTCCAGGCACAGGAAACATGTACAAAGTATATGTTTGTTTCATGTTAATTTTGTTTATGACTATATGGATAATATATATAAATTTTAATAACAAAGAATCCTTTTTCAGTTGACCTAGGACTGTAAATTGTACTCTAAATAGTAACTCATTGCTTGAAGTATGTATTTCTTATTACAACTCAGAAATGTAAGAGCTTAAATGGCATCTGAGGAATTTGAGGTTAAAAAATTACATAGAACAAGCAGCCTTCTTAATGCTAAATTTAATGTGCATGCGTTCGTGTTCATTGTTAGGGATTTGACTTTATTCTGCTTCCTAACAGGGCCTGGTATTAAAGCAAATTACCCTATTTGATTCTCTTAATTTTGATTAATTTGACATAATTTTTCTCTCTTATCCCTTTTTATGGTCAAATGACCTATGAAAATTAGTGTTAAAATAATTCATAAGATATCATTTTTGATAATATGGTCTCATCAAAATCCCAGAATTTTAGCTAGATATCTACTGAATTACATATTTTAAGATGATAGTAATGTTGGCTTTTATTTTGAGATGATTCTACAAATAAAGACTAACCACCCCTTTTTCCTTTACTTGTTTTGGCTTTTTGTCTTGTGTAACTCAAAACATTAAAAAAAGGGCAGAACTAGATAGCCAGAAAACCACAGCCACAAAGCAGCTGTAATGTACCAGCAGTTGAAAAGAAATTTAGCTCTTACTGTGTAGAGTTAGCAATTTATATTATTTTTTCTATTTTGGCTTATAGCCAGCAAAAGCATCCACTTCCCTGGTCATCTCCTAGAGATGGGAGCCATTTCTTAACTGCCTCCAACCCTGAGCTGGTCTGTCAGTGAGAGATTATTGCCAACCCTGGTCAGCTAATAGGAGGATTTCAGATAGCCAGTGGATTCTAATTTAGAACAGCTCAATCTCGTCTTTGTTGTAAGACGTATTACCCTGAGATGCCACATCTGTCCAGACAGGAAAGCACATTGTTCTTAGTTTACCATCCCTTTGAAGGAAAACTGGAGAAACTTTCCTTTAAAGGAAAGCCAGAGAATATATTAAATCCTGCATACTGCCTACGTACTTGTTACTGTCATCCATATTTTCTTTATGTTGTCACTGTGTTTCCCTGTGTCATCATTAGTCTTTCCCTGAAGTAAAACATTCATGGCCCTTGTCATTTATAATTCCAGGATATAGTGTTAGACTACCTTTGTGAGTGAACACGAGATCTTGGTCTCAGAGCCATTCTTCCGTGGATAAGGTTGGCTTATCCAGTCAAGTCCATCCTAGAGAATCCCTAACTCTCAGGGGATTTGACATCCTGGAGAGAACTGTTAGTGCCTTTCTGCACTGAAAATAGTTACCGTGGTTACTGTGTAAGGTACTGTCTTTTTTTCTGCTTTGAACCAGGCAGTGAACTGCCTAAAAATGGTCACTTTCCTGCAGTGCCTTTGAGCAGAAATAATTCTCTTAGATTTAGGCCTCAGCAATTTTTTATGCCTATATGATATGTGATGAGCCCACGACTGGATAAAGCCACACTGGAGCCATGTACTTTGAGTCCCCATAGACTTCTGGCCACTGGCCATGTGACAGCCTGGAGAAGGGCCAGTTTTTTCCTTTGCTGATAGCTACTAGGTAAGTGGTGGAGGGTCTGATAGAGCAGTCACTACAAAAGAGACTTAAAAAAAACCCTGCCACATGCTTGTGGATCTCCTGGCTGTGATGCTGTAACCATCCGTGGTGATGTAATCAGAACAAAAGAGATCAAGTATGACCTTGGGGTAAAAATACATATCGTTGGGGGCAAGATGGTTTTAATGTACTTTTTGCTCCAGACTGTCAACTGTAGTAGCCTGGAATTGAATAAGGCTTGCAATTAAAACACAGCTTTTGAAGAGAGCTCTTAAGTTTCCCTTTCAAACTATTTTGAATGTGATTTTTAAAAATTACCTGATGTAGGCCGGTCACGGTGGCTCACGCCTGTAATCCTAGCACTCTGGGAGGCCGAGGCGGGTGGATCGCTCGAGGTCAGGAGTTCGAGACCAGCCTGAGCAAGAGTGAGAACCCGTCTCTACTAAAAATAGAAAGAAATTATCTGGCCAACTAAAATATATATATACAAAAAATTAGCCCATCATGGTGGCACATGCCTGTAGTCCCAGCTACTCGGGAGGCTGAGGCAGTAGGATCGCTTAAGTCCAAGAATTTGAGGTTGCTGTGAGCTAGGCTGACGCCACGGCACTCACTCTAGCCCGGGCAACAAAGCGAGACTCTGTCTCAAAAAAAAAAAAAAAAAAAAAAAATTACCTGATGTAAATATTGCTTCTCAGTTGTTTAAAAATATACTTTTCCATGTGGATTAAAATTTGTAACATTCATTTGTCAGTATTTCAGGGGTTGGTTGTATAGTCAAGTATGTCTTTTTGTTAAATAATAAATATTTCTTGTAGACAATGTTGAAATTAGAGGAAAGTACAAAAAAGAATGAAAAACTACTCCCACATGTAGAATAACACCAGACGCATGACAAACTCTTACTTATTTGCTCAGTGTATATCAAGGCAGATACTATTAATTAATATCATCTTGGTGTATATGTTTAGGACATTTTTATGTGTATTTATCTTTTTTTTAAAAAGACAGAGGTCAGAACATGCAAATACAATATAATTACTTTAAATTTAAAAAATTATTTTGTTCTACATTTCTTTTTGTTATTTGACATTTCTTTTTATTTTGACACTTTTTTCATTACTACTCTTTTATTTTTGTGTGTGTGATAGCTGGAAGATTTGCCTTTAGCAAGAGGGCAACCTACCTCACTTTGGGCATGCCTGCTAAATGAAGCTATTATAATTTTGCTAGGTAATGGATGCTGTGGATCCTTATTAAATATATGACCTTAACTCCATATCCTTCTTTATAATAATCTTTGGAGCAGGGTCTTTTATCCCTACTGCCCGCACTTGAGTTTGGGCCTTCTCACTCAGTCTGGTCTGATTGCATTTGTCTCCCCCTCCTCGTCACCGTCTGACTTGTACCAAACTCACCCTTTTTCCCTGCATGAACCATCTGCTCCAGCTGCGTGGTTTTCTCCAAATCCTGCATTTTGTATTAGCCTGTTTATATTAGTAAGATACCAGGTCTTGGGAGGTAGTATCCTGGGGGTGTCACACTGCAGAGAAGTTTATTCAAGTTACAAGGAAATAGTTTTTTTTTCTGATAAAGACCTACGAGTGACTTTTAAAACTTTAAGTTAGTGGTTTTCACAGAACTAAACTAAATCCTTCCCTCTGCACCCTCCTCCTCCCCCAAAAGAGAGAAAGAAAGCAAAAAAGAAATAAATTGTTATATGCTACTTGTAGTTTTAGGCCTTCCAACTATTATTTATTTCTCTTAACAACCAGTATGGCAACAGAGCTTTCATTGGCATTCTTACCATCTGCATATGAGGAAGCCACATAGTTAATATTTTTTAAAAATGGATGGCCTCTGGTTTCAAGGACTTACTACCTACTTAGCTCTTGAATAATAAAAATGTGATATAGACTGAATGGGCCAAGAACACACAGGTAGCATGGCACAGTGGATAGCCTCTGGAGCCAGTAAGATTGGAATTTACATCTTGGTCCCTCAACTCAGTGATAGTATCTTACCTGTCCTGGAGCCTTGGGTTCTCCTTCTCTTCTGTGAAGTGAGCAGGGGAGGTTACAGGGAGGATTGGCTGAGTTTCCTTCCCACTGCTTTCCTTTGCAGGGTTTAGTAAAGGACCCTGAGGACTAGGGAAGTCAGCCCAGGGCTTCCTGAACTACAGCAGACTAGGTGGCGTGGAAAAGAAAGAGGGACCCTATGGGGAAAGGCATGGAAACAAGACCATAAAAAGCCTTGAAAGCATACGCAGGAAGGCAACTCAATGAAAAGTGATGCATTAAAAAATGTGTGTTAGAAGGGAGAGAGTCTGGAATCTGAAAGATGGGAAAGAAGATTCTTAAAAATCTAGGCATAAGATGAGAGTATGAGTGAGGATATACGTGATCAGTCAGTGGTGGAGAAAGGACAGATACAAGGAGCATTTCTAAGGAAAAACCAGCAGGATTTGGTGTGTAAGACTATAGGATAAAAGACATTGCAAGGGTTTAAGCTGGGTGATTACTCTGTCATTCATTCATTCATTCATTCATTATTAAAATACTTAAATCCAAAACCTGCTGCTACAATGTTCTGTTCTAGGTATTGGGGATTAACCACTAAATAAAACAGAAGTCCCTGCTCTTTTGAAACTTACTAGCGTTAATTATGTTACAAATCTAGTGGCAGCAATTTTGGGATCTTGAGATGTCATCATCTAGCTCATGATCCTTTTATCTCAGGATCTAAAAGTCAAATGGGAAATTTGATGAAAGCACATCCAGTATTTTCATGAACTCAACATACACTATTTCCATGTTTCAGAACTGTAAAGATAAAGATAAAACTGTTAAACTGAAAATGCTGTATTTCATAGATCAAAGGAAGTTGTACTACTCTAGTTTAGTAATTTGCCTCATAGTTAATAAATTTCAATGAACGTCATATAAAGTTTGGAACACTTAGGGAATTGTTGAGTTGTGAAAGATTTCTTTTGTAGACATTGGTTGGATTAAAGTTAGGTTCATTTAACAACTAGGAGGAAGTAATTAGGTTGAAAAAGACTTTAATATTTGATGGCTTTTTTTCGAGTGATTTTTGTCAGCTTATTTCTGAAGTAGTGCTATGATATTTTAGTGTTCAATCTGAGTTTTCTTCAATTTTTTGAAGCAAAAAAATTTGTTAGTATACTAGTTAATTCCTTGATGAAAAATGTTGACATAACAAAGGCGTTTGAAAGCTAAAATGTAATTTTCCACATTATTTTGAAAACTCGAATTAGAAGAACATTATCTAATTAAAATTATGATGCATTTAAGTATTCATTTAGTTTGGAAAACTTTCCTCCCTTTCATTTAATTGACCTTGTTGTGTTTCATAGTGTTTTTATGGTAACCACAATTAATTAGCTATAACAATAGAGTATAAAGATTATTTATAATTCTTAAGGAAAGAAAGGGATTTGGACCTAGTAGGACTGATATGTTTTCATGCACTAGAGGAATGTTAAACTTTCTTAAGAAATCATTAAATCTCTGAGCTGCTTTAAATATATTACCTTTCGGGATCTGAATTTCTCAGTTTAAGAATTAGATTTTTTTCTTAAGGATGATTGGATATTTTTTTCAATTTCCTCCAGGTAAAAGTGCAATTTTAAAGTGTCTCCTGGATATTCACAAAATTTTTCAGGAAAATGACCCAGCATACATTCTAAATGATCTCTACATCTCAGACTACTGTGTGTGGATTCAGAAAACCAAGTAAGTTTTGGGTTACTTATGAATTTTTAGATGCTCACATTTCTGAAATGTCTACTTACCCAGGAGCAAGAAAATGAAATAATTCGGGTAATAAGTTTTAAGGAGAGGAAAATCCATGTAGCTACCAAACACTTAAAAGGTAACTTGATTAACAGGGGGAGCTTGGTGAATTTGCTTAGGGAAGGAGGTACAGATGGTGAAAAGTTAATTTTATTTGAAAAAATGGGTATTGGGACAGCCTGGAAAATAGGTATTAAAACAGATAGTTGTATTTAGTGCCTTACTATTGACTGTCCAATATGAAATCTCAAGACTGAGTATCTGAACTTGTATCTATAGTTTACTTACAGAGCGTTGTGTGTATGTATATATGTGCATTCTTGTTTGCATGCGTAGACATCATAAGATGCAAACCTAATCAAATCTAATCCAAACGAGAGCTGTGCATTCATTGGCTAACCACTGGCTTACAGAGTTCATATGTGAAAAATACAGCCTTCAGAGCCTAATAGCATGATTCTTGATAACACATGTATTGAAGAGTCTGAACATTCACAAATGGGCTCTAGCACCTTGGTATGTAAAATTTTTAAAAAGCGTTTACCATTGCCCCAATCAAGGAAACATAGTAGATTAACGATTAAATTTAAAAATGCAGTGAATTTGTATTTGATGAAGGAGTTCTTTAGATCTGATTCTTATTAGACATGGCCAAATAACCCATTTCAGTTGTAAGGGGCTATTAATTAAGAACATATGAAGAGAGCTCTTGATTAGAATGATTCCTAGGTGCTGTAGAAAATGATTGCACAATATCAATCATGACTTAGAAGAAAAATAATCATGATATTTTTACTGTTACTGTGATTGGTAAGTAAAGGCTTTAGTATGGATTTTAATGCCTGTTTTGAATGAGCCATATATAGAATTTATTTTTTATTTCTATTCATGGGGAAGCAATTATATTGCAGAATGAAATATGAAAACAACTTGAGCCTGTACCTGTTGTATGGAAAATGCTTAGGGCTTGCTCAAGATAATGCCTAATAACATACAGCAGGTGGTGTCAGCATTTGTGTTGGAAATGTAGATTTCGCCAGATGGAAAATTGAATCTTTAACCCCCGAGGTCATAATGGCATGTCATCACTTCATTTGATCCTCCTGCTAATTGAGCTTATCAAATACCCCACTGCCATTTCCTGTTGTTACTTTCATTTTCATAATAAAATTAAATCGAAATAGTCTATCTGTGTGAGTTTTGGTTTTTCTTTTCTTTTTTTCTTTATGATGAGGATTTTATAAACATATAATGAGTATTGAGGCTTGTGCCAGGATCCCATTTCCATGAGTGTCTGTTTCTCTATTTGTGACATTCTTCGTTAACTAGAGAGGATTGTATTTCATTAAAGTAGAAGGATATAGGCCCTCAAGTTGATGTGGGGATTATCAGACTTTTTCTTAAAATTTTTTTTTCTCTTGGTTTTAAGTTTTAAGCAAAATTCTTAGGTTCTTAGTAATTGTTGTGATAATAGTAATTTTTTAAAAAGGGATAATGTATTAGGCAGTGAGGTAGGAGAGAGAAACCAGCAGGGACTCTTCAAATTACTTTGTAAAAGTTGTTTTTTCAACTTTACCAATTTGAACATAATTTTCCTTTCCCTAAACAGGCTGTGTTGTTTTCACTTTGTGTGTTCAATTTAACTATAGACCAGCTATTTTTTCATGCCCTTTGAGATAAAACATTTGTTCCTTTATCTAATATTTATTAAAATTTCTAGTTTTATTCTTAATTTTGTAAGTACAACATGATTGACCTTTCTAGTGTCACCTTTACTGTGAACTTTCTTGGCTCGAAGTTAATTATACTGCAATGTGTGTCCCTGATTTTCATAACTCATTTTTTTCTTTACCTTTTACCTTGATTTATTTCTTTTCCATATAGTTGGTCAGTGAACTCTAGCACCTTATTTTTATGTTTTAAAATAGTTGTGTATTTTCCTTAGTCTATATGTGATGTTTTTGGTTATAATAATAAAAACTGTGTAAAATTTTATTTGAAATACTAGACAAGTGCTAAATTCTGAGTACCACAATGAATAGCATTCCATTTTTTATAGTCAGACATTTATTTTGGCAAAAATTTATTAGAAGGTAGGTAACAAAGTTATTCTTGTATTGAATTAATGAAGTTATAGCAATAGCTATCATAAATTTTGCTTTAGTGGTAGGTGGTTATTTTTCCTAATGATATGTGTGTCTTGTAGAGCATATTTGCAAATGTTAATAACTGAAACTCCTGGATTCTTATTCTGAGTTACAGACTCTACAAATTATTTTTCTGAAAAAGAGTGCTCCCTACCATTCTTCATTATACGCTTCACTGGAAGTTTCGAGTGTGGTACCTATTACAGCAAACATTCTCTGGTTGTGTACTTGCCTCATATTTTAGTAATCTAGGTGTATATCTCTTTCCCCTTTTACAATTTTAAGGTCCATGTGAATGAGCACCTATCTGGGCCCATCACACCTCCTTTTAAGCACAGTAAATTTTAGTTGAATTGGATGATACCTATAAGAGCAGATTAAGGGAGCATTTTTCATTGTTAAAAAAAGGTAGCACTTTAAAAAATTTGTATTGATTCTAACTTATTTTTATTGATATTTTCAGCTTCATTCAATATAAGAGTTCCCCCTGATTCTTTGCTGGTGAGCTGCCATCATCAGTAGCAGTGACAGTTCTGACCCTCTGAAAGCAACCTGGGATAGGAAAGAATAAACTGTGATACACGCCACCTCTACTTCTCATTGGTCATATGACCTTAGCAAGTCACTTCATCTAATTCAACCAGTATCAATATTTTATAATATTTCCTCTAGTTGTTTCCCGATGCATTTTTAAACCAGTGGAAATACTACTACACATATCATTTGTAGTCTATTTTATACCTTTGATAGCACCCTACAAATCATTTCTCTTTATAAAATTATATCCATTACAGAGGGTTTTTTTAAGTAACTAATTTATTCCTCATTATAAAGGGAGTATATATATGTCCACTGAAGAAAATTTGGCATTAAAACTGTATGGTTTAAATGCATGGTGCATTTTGAAATGACAAGGGAGCAAGATGGGTATTCTTTTGTTTTTGCTACATGGAAAAATTTGGTGGTTGTTGTGTTAATGAAACTAAAATCTAAAATCCTGACAGTCTTCAGTACAAACGTGAGCTTGTCATTAAGATGTTAAATCACACTCTTTCTCTTTAGTATTCTTTCTTAAAGTAGGTAGTTATGGGGGGGAAAGGTCTTTGAATTGTTAAACGTGTTTGCATTGAACTGATTAAATAGTTTAATTAATAGTCATGATGTATTTATTTTTTTGCTGCTTTTTAGCATACTTTACCCCAAAATGAAATCTTATTTTGTGACCCTTGGGACACTAATGTGGAAAGTTTGTAGACAGAAAGTTCTGCCACTAAATAGTTATCTCATTTGATAAATATGGACCTCAGTTTCCTCAATTGTAAGTGAACCTAACCTGTTTCATCACTGAAATCTTAAAATTTTAGAAAATGTAAGACCTTGTCGTTGCTTTAGACTTTCTCAGTTGCTTTCTCTGTATGTGTGCTTTTGTAGGGGACAGGGTTATGCTCCTAAGAACAGCATAGATACATGCGTCTCTTCCTTTTGGCTCTCTCTTGTTTCAGGTTTATCTGTTGAGATGAGGGAGTAGAAGTGACTTATATGCAGAAGTAAAATATCAGCATTGAATATAAAAGTCGAGCAATATATTTTTTCAACCAGTAGTTATTGAGCTGTATTATGTGCCAGGTCTGAGATGGGTGCTGGGGGTACTCTGGTGAGCAAGAGAGACACGCCATCTTAAAGCTGGACTCCTAGCAGGGAATACAGGTATGTTGTGTCTGACAGTGGCCACAGTGGACAAGTATAGGTGCCTGGGGAAGCACCTAAGAGGACATGTGGCTGTAAGAGAAAGCTTCTGGAGAAAGAATATAAGCTGAGAGCTGAAAGATCAAGAAGAGTTGGTCAGATGCAGGTGGGGAAGTGGAGATGAAGAGAATTTCAGAAAATGGGGACAAAAGAAAATGGCCCTCTGAAACAGCTTGAAAGCTCTGGATGGATAGATAATAACAGAGGAAGGGGTAGGAAAGAAATGAGGCTGGAGAGGCTAATGTAGAACCTTGGCTGCCTAAAGATGCTCAGACTTTGTCCTGGGAGAATGAAGCAACTGAAGAGTTTTAAGCCATGAAGTGCCAGTGTGCGTGAGGGGATGAGATTTACATTCTGGGAAGATTCATCAGGTTACTTTGTGGGGAATGCATTGGGGTGGGGCAGAACTCAGAGCTTGAGACTGAAGGGCTGGTTAAGAGTCGTTCATGGTAATCCAGGAAAAAGCGATGGTAGCCTGAGCCAGGGGAGTAAGAATGGGGAAGGGAGACTCATGGTCAGATATGAGAGGTAGGTGAGACAGACTTAATAATTGATTGGACATGTTGGGAGACAGAAGGGGAAGAGTCAAAAGTGAGATGCAGGTTTTGACTTGGCCATTGAACTGGGACAATAAAGGTGCATTTGCCAAGACTAAATAATATCAGAGAGGGTGTAGATTGGGAGAGAAGATAAGGAGTTCAGTTTTATTTTATTTTTTATTTTTGCCAGAGATGGGATCTTGCTATGTTGCCCTAGCTGGTCTCGAACTCCTGACCTCAAGGAATCCTCCTGCCTCAGCCTCCCAAAGTGCTGGGGGTTACAGGCATGAGCCACTCCATCTGGCCAGGAGTTCAGTTTTAGAAATGTTGATTTGAAGCCTCAAAGGAGTATTCATAAAGAAGTGGCCAGGAACATTTGGAGCACAGCTGGAAAAGATGTACATAGAAGAATTTGGACAAAGAAGGGATATGAATTAAATAGCAAAACATAAAAAATGCTCTCTGGTTGCCTAGTACAGTTTTTCCCATATCAATGTAATAATCATCAGGAATGGATACATTCCAGGGTGGGAAAATAGTATCATGCAGAGGAGTAGACAAGGAAAACATGTATGCAACATAGTGAATAGATTTCCTGGTTCTAGCTATCGTGTGTTGGAAGAGCAAGGATGAATGTGAGGCTTTTTGCATTTGGATCATAGTTTATCCTTGTAGGATCCCTTTATTATTGAATAAGAGAGTCTGCTGTTAGCTCGGGGGTTATGATGTTTTAGTAACAGGGCCAGATAAGAAATCCTGTCTCTCCAGTCTGTGTGCCGAAGGCTGTCAGTATTCTTGACTAATTCTTGTCAGTTGGTTGCATAAGAGAAACTCACTCAGACTTTTACAGTAATACTGGGGGGCTCTCTTAGGTGACTTCAGGTTATCGTCTGGAACCCAGGTGCTGAGAGTACAGCGGGCCCCAGGAGCTCAGGCTATGAGAAGGGGAGGCAGTTGGCTTGTTCTCTGGCATGTGTTCGCTCATCTTGCTTCTTTCTGCAAGTCACCACGGCTCTTCTCTCTCCATGTGCATGGAGGGAGGGTGGCTGCTCCATAGTTCCGAATTTACACGTCTTTATTTTCAATAGAGATGGACCAGCTTCCCTTGTTTGTAATTCCAGGGGTGGGAAAATGTGATTGGCTCAGCATGGGTTAGTGTCTTTTCCTGGTCCAGTTGCCTTGGTCATAGTGGGATTACGCAGTACCCCCTAAAGCAGTACATCGATGCCTGGTTTGTCAGTAGTGAGTGGCATTTCTCAGAAAGAGTCGGGGCAGAGAAGGGGCATGCAGCCATCATGAGGACATTGCTGTAATCTCACAATGGCATTTTGAGGCACAGCTTGGGGAGAGCTGTGACACCTACCACTGCCTGTGTCACTGATATTTGTAATAAATCTACAGTGTTGAATGTGATTTCAGGGATCTGCTCAATTCGGGCATGCAAAGTGATAATCAGACACTCCAGGTGGTTTTACTTTTGTAAGGAAAGTTACTTCTCTGACAAATGGTAAAACGTTAAGTGTTACGTTAGCTGCTAATGATTAGCATGTAGAAATTTCAAGAAACAATTGTGTATAATTTCAAGCAAGTTAAACCTCCCTTGGATCGAGATCATTCTTGGTCAGGTACTTATTCTGGCATGTCAAGTTGCTCTTTAGTTTTACTGTTTATTTTTAATTAAATCCACAAATTCATCCTAGATGGAAGTGGGTTTTATCTCCGTAAGAAAAGATTAGTACATGCCAGTATCCATTCTCTTGCATCCGTTCAGCGTGGTTTCATATAGAAAGGATTTACTTAATGATTCTTTGCCTTATCACGGGCAGTTCAGCAATGCCCACCGGGGACTGTTGCTCTTCATTAGACTTCTCTTACAAGAAATGTGCCAATAAATCATAGGATTACAAATGTTTCTACAGATTTAAGACTAAAATAACCTTTTGTAAAGATATGAATGCTCCCTGTAACTGTGTTGAGAAAACTAACAAAGAATTGTATATTTGCTGGGTTTTGATTTTTGTTTTTTGTTTTTGAGAAACAGAGTCTCACTTTGTTGCCCAGGCTCCAGTGCAGTGGTATCTCATAGCTGACTGGAACCTCAAACTCCTGGCCTAAAGCGATCCCCCTGCCTCAGCCTCCCAGTGTTAAGATTACAGGCACGAGCTACCGCCGATTCTAATCATCTTAAATCCAGACCTAGAAAAAAAAATAGGTTTGGCATATTTGAGAATTTTTAGAAATTTAGAAACATAATTCATTTATCAGTTTTGCTTATATATGTGCCATAGGCATCATGATTATAATATATTCATAAAAGCAGAGGTTTATAAAAATAAATTGGACAAGACTTTATATTTTCATTATTAATTTTCTTAAGGTGGAGGAGGTTAGAGGAGAAAGTGTGGATAGGGGTTCTTGTAAAAAAGATAACCGTTTCCAGAGGTGAATAGGAAGATACTGTACCTTAACCTAAGGAGTATTGCGTGTATCAAGGCCATTTTATAGCTGTGGCTGGGTGTCTGTGTTAGATTAGACTCTGCTTTCTTGTTTTAGCTCCTGATACTTGGCTCTAGACTTCTCAGGTCCTTGCTTTTGGCTTGCTGACCTTTTACAGAGTGAGCAAATTGATATTTTCCTTCACCTCCTTGTTCTTGTGTATTTTTGTACCTCAAAGCCCTTCGGAGGAGACCCACAGGATCAAGTGAGTTGGGGTGGTGATTGATTTAGGCAGGTTTTGTAAACTAGTATTCTCTACTTCACCTCGAATTTTCACTGTGCTTGAATTGTCTTAACATCTTATTCAGAGAAGAGGCTTACATTGATTAATGTGGCATATGTGTGGTTATCGTACTTAGAAAGTGCTCTGTTTAAGGAGAGCTTTGTCAAGAGCGTCCTTTGAATGGAGTCACAAGAAAGCTTTTTTTTTAAACTGACAACTTCAAGTGCAATTTCCTTTTTCTTCTGTCTATTATGATTGAAATCCAATCCTTGTTATAACATAATTATCTCAACTGAAGCCAGCAGGGAGTTGCTGCCTTAATGTAAGGGGTGTGAAGTCCCCTAAATAAATAGAGGATTAATTACACTCACAGCATGTTGCGAAGGTGATGAGATTGATTGTGATCGTTTGACTTGTCCCATTTCCTGCTCTGACTACTTTCTTGAATAAATAGAAGCTGGAAAAATAATAAACAGAGCTATATGGAACATATTGTTGGAAAAGGACCTCCTTGTGGTATATTTCCAGATTTTAAGTGATTTAGATGACATTTATTTTAGATAATTTTCTATCAATTATTCTTTTACTGTTCTCAATTTAAACAGCTTTCCAGGAAATTGTTTTTATTTCAAAAAATATAGATATTGGCAGAGTGTTGAGAGAATTTAACAAATTGTGTTTTAATGGAGAGACATCAGCAAATTTCTGCTCCATTTTTAGATGTTTTCATTTAATGTGGCCTTTTCAAGGCTTAAACTAAAGAAAATGTTAGCTGTTACGTGTTTCTATTGTCTTTTCTTGTAAGAACGTTGTACTTTTGTTAAAATGATAAATTAGCACTTTTATGAAGCAGATCATGTTTTCTATTTTGTGTTTGATCTCACCTTTTCCTAGAGAGTTTTATAATGTCCTAAAACTGTGATTTAGATTTTTATATATATTCTCCTAATTTTTTATTGCTATGGCTTCCTAAGTGAGGTCTGCTTACCCCAGGGAGTACATAAAACAAGCATTTTGGAGTGCAGGAAGACTATAATAGACCTTCTATCTATGTTTATTTTTTTCTTAAGAAAGAAGCTAACCTTCAATAATATTTAATATATGGATTGATGGCAAAAATTATCTTTAGTGGGCATGTAACCACACATTTTTTGCAGGTGGGATACTTGATCAGAAGCTTATAGGCCACTGCTTCATGGAACAACCATCCTTATTTCCAAAGAAAAGCATATACATTTATTCTCAAAGCCTGAATTATGGCAGGAGAAGGGTTGCCTCTGCTAGAAAATTAGAGTTGGGGTTCAGGGACTTTTGTCATTCTCTGCCAATTGCTTAAACTAAGTTGAAGACATGGAGACTCAACTGCTGGAGCTTGAGATTTTATGCCAGGTATAAGATGTTCGCTGCCTGCTTTCAGTTGCGTGTTCTGTTCGCCCGAGGAAGGCAAAGAAGCCTAACTTGTGAAGCCTTTGCCATGATCGCAGTACATTTCTCCTGGGCACAAACAACTTGACCTTTTTTAATTTTTGCTTTTGAGATTCTTATGTGTTAATTTAAGACATTAAAGAACAAAAGCTAACTATCATTTTGAGAAAAAAAATGAATGTAATTTGAAATGGACAATCATAAGTCTGGGGGTGGGATATGATTTAGATTTAATCTCAAAATGTATGATTCCATGAGGAATGGTTTTGTGATTTCATTGTTAATTACTAATCCAAGGAAAAAGGACTCAAAAGAAACCTGGACTGTTAATGTCCTAAAGGACAAAGATCTTATTCAAGTTGGTACCTCAGCACCTAGCAAACTGCCTAACACTTACTAATGACACTTGATAAATGCTCATTCCATTGAAAAGTTTTTTCTAATTCAGTAAAAAGCAATGAAAAGAAGCAGTTTTACCCTCTCATTACACATTATTAAACCTGTGAGCATGGTAATGGGTTAATGGCATGCCCTCCTCTGTGGGCCTGTCATAGTGTACCCGTGCCAGAGTAAACCGCAGCCCCAAGCCATTGCCCAGCCTCCTTACCTGTGTGCTGTGGCCACTGAAGGGGGTTGCACAATGTGTAAGAAAAGAAAAAAAGAGAACAAAATGATAAACCTTTGTAGGACCTTTGGTGTATGTTTTACTCTTTATATATATTATAGTCACAAAACAAGGACATACGTGCTTATATACACAGATGTTCTATATCCAGATAAATGACAAAGGAAACATGTAACTTTCCGGGAATGCTTAGTTATCTAGGTGTGAGAAAGTCAGCATGGATTGGAGGCGTATGAGAGAGAGAGATGTGTGTGAATGTTTGGATGGTTGGATGTATGGATGGTTGGATCACTTGCATGTTACCTACTTGGCAATATGGGCCCAGAGTGTGCTGTTGGGGCTGCCAAGCAGTTTCCCTGAGGAATCGGACTCAAGAACTAACCATTTCAGGGCCTGTATCCATGTGCTGACTACATGTATGGAAACAGAGAATGGGAGCCAGCTGAGAAAGAAGGTGCTCCACCCAATTCTAGGATGTCCCCAGGCCATCATCTTCTCCAGATTATGTGCCTGAGTGAGAGTCCGATTGAGTGATCTGTGATGTAACTGAAAGATACCATGTATAGCCATTCAGTTTAATCATATTGCCCATGAATAGGTACCTATGAATGACAGAGTTTCCTGGATCAAACTATGTTCATCTGAAATACTTAAATTATAAATATTTCTGTTCATTTTGGTTCATCTGATTAGAGTCTGATTGAATCTAAAATGTATTGAGCATCTGCTATGGCAGGCATTGTTCTCATTGCTGGAGATAGGGTTTCTGCATCAGAGAGCCCAGTGTCTGGGAGAGTTAATTGGAAATTGTTGTTTAGGAAGCAACGATATTATACTGTCATGAAAAATCATAACTGGAAAGCTAAATGGAGAAAAGCAGCATATATAAAGCTGTATATGTTGAACTGGCTCGATCGCATTAAAAAGATATATTCACAGAACAAAATCCTAGAAGGAAGCACATTAATGTTAAGAAAAGTTATCTTTAGTTTGTAGACTCATAGGAACCCTCTCTATTTTATACTTATTTTTTTTGTATGTTTTACAGTGAATATAGATTCCCCTCCAGATATGCATTTTAAGAACTTATAATAAATGCTCTTTAAGTTTTTCTCAAATGTAATAATATTATAGAAGTAAATAAAGTAAAAAGTGTGGTAGTCTGCATTCAAGGCCAAACTAAACAAATGAATGAAAAAAGAAAGCCCTTATACCCTGAATGAAATGAAATAAACATAATAATTAGATATTCACTAGTGCTTGTTTGAGTTTTCTCAACTATGAACTTAGCATTTAAGTCAAGTAGTAATTTGATATTACAAATGTGGAGTTTCTCTCATCTTTTTGGCATACCATTTTATTATTTGTATGAAATTACATAGTAGAAAGAAGAGACCATGTCATTAGAAGTCTTTGATGTGCCTGTGTTCTCTGAGTTGTACAACAACACATCAGGCGATAGGGTCCACCTCTAATAGCATGGCATGTTTGCCTTTTGTTTAGTTGGCCTGGCCTTAGTCTTGTGGTGGATGACATATCACTTTACATCCCAGATTTATAATTATGTGGTACAACAGAGTGTATTGTGCAAAGTGATGTCTCTTTTGGTGATCGTCTTTTCTCCCGACTCTTTTTTTTTTTTTTTTCTCCATATAAACTCAGGGCACATAAACACTTAGAGTCATTCTTTGGGGATGTCATTTTTGATACTTTATTAGAACCCAAAGGCACTTTTCTTTAAGCAAAGAATAAAACACCTTCTCATATAAAGTATTAAGTACCCTTGTGCCATTTCAGGTAAGCCTGCCGGCCAATTTAGATTTTATTTCTATCCTTAGAATATCCTAATGCTCCAGGAAAATAAGGGTTTAATTCTTACTGGAAGAAATTGACTTCGCTTTCAACTTGATGTTTACAATTACAATTGTCAGCATATGTCCTATCTACTTGTTTTAATGGACACGATAGTTAAAAGGACTTCACTTATGCCATATAAACTAAAGACATCTGAATAAAACTATTGGCAAAGGATCTTTACTCCATGTGAGATACTGGATTAATCGTAAAAATCAAGCTTTCAGGACTCAAGTTGTGAAGCTCGTATTCTGAGCGCAGCAGCAGTACACATGCTTACGTTTCAGAAACTTCCCCAGTTTTGGATGCAGATTTCAATTCTAAAATGTTCACATGGTAAGTTCTAAGCTTATTTTGCCTTTTTATCAGAAAGATTCAACCTTGCTCCAGGTTTGTGTGAGAACAGTTTTGTTTTTTAAAAACTACGTAGATTTTCCCATCTGCTGTATACTTCCATGTAACATGTTTCTGTTAAATCATACAATTTCATTCTCTTTTTGAAATTTATTTATTTATTTATTTCAGAGACAGGGTCTCACTCTGCTGCCCAGGCTGGAGTACAGTGGCATGATTATAGCTCGCTGCACCCTAGAACTCCTGGGCTCAAGTGATCCTCCTGCCTTAGCCTCCCAAGTAGCTGGAACTACACGCATGTACCACCACACCCAGCTATTAATCATACTGTTTCAAAGATCTTCCTGCCAGTGTGAGATGGTCTCTCTTTTTGAGGCTTGAGAGTGAGAGTTATGTCAGATATTAACTTTGTTTCATATCTTTTGGGGTCTTATCCTAAGTGGTGGTAGTGGTACTTTTTTCAGTGGTGACTGCTTTAGGACTTGAGTATCTGTTTATCAATCTATTCATTCAACAAATAGTTATGAATTCCTGCTATGTGGAAAATTCTGTGCTAAGATGCTGGGCCTGTATTTTGGTAAACAAAAACCAGACATAGCTCCTGTCCTTAGAGAACTTATGATTGAACGGAGATAGAGGATTTAATCAAATAATCACATATATGAAAAGCAAAATTAAAACCTTGGAAAGTTCTGCAAAGGAAAAGATTCTGACTGCCATGAGGGCATGTGATAGCTGACGTAGTCTGATAGGGGAATAGGAGGAGGAGGAAGTCTGGTAGGGGAGGATTCCCTGGGGAAATGTTTGCTTTGAGTACTGAAGTGCAAGTGGGATTAACTTGAGAGAGGACTTCATGAAGATGTAGTAGATCCACCATGTGCAAAGGCCCTGTGGCAAGAGGGAATTTTGTTTGTGTTCAAGAAATTGAAAGAAGGCCATGGTGGCTGGAATACAGAGAAAGGGTATATATGTTTGGGGAGGGTTCAAGGTAAGGCTGGAAATGTAGTCAGGGCCCAGACTGTACAGTATTTTTTAAGTAATATTGAGAAAGTTTATCCTTATTTTAAGAGACTGGGAAGCCAGTGAAGGATTTTCAGCATATGATGGAAGATCACTGGGGTTAGTGTGAAGAGCTTTTTAGGCCAGTTGGAAGGCTACTAATAGTGTCCTTGTGAGAGATGAGTGTAGCCTGACTGGGGAGGTAGAACTTAGGAACTAAAATGGATTTGGAGAATGAGGGAGAAGGCAACATGGAGGATGATCCCTCGGTTTATGGCTTGCACAGCTGAATGAACGATAAAACCTAATTTTGGAAAAATAATTCTCAGGGTATTAGCTTTTGTTTGAGAAATTCTTCTGTCTACAGAACTTAGCATTTGAGGGTGATCTGCACTTTAGTTCATAACTCTAAAAAACTAAACATGTGTATACTTACCACTAATCTTAAGAAATAGAACATTACCAATTTCCTAGAGGCTCCCTATGAATCAGTCTCAATTGTATCTGCCCCTGGTCACCACAACCTTGAATTATGTGTTAATTCTATGGTTTGACCATTTATATATATATATCAAGTTTAGTTTTTAGTTTTGTTCGCTTTTGAACTTTATGTAAATGGAGTCAGGTATGTGTTCTTCTGTTACTTGTTTCTTTCTCTTAATTTTTTTTTTTTTTAGATTTATCTGTGACGGTGCATAGCGTTGTAGTTTGTTCTCTTTTTTCCCCTGCTGTGTACTGTCCCATTGTCTGAATATGCTATAATTGGTTTATCTATTGTTCTGTAAATTGTGCTGTTGATAAATGGTTTCTAGTTTGGGTTATTAGGAAAATGCTGCTCTGAACATCACTGTATGTGTTTCATGGTGCACTGGTGCAACTTTCTGGGTAAGCCCTATACTTGGGAATGGACTTACCGGGATTTGAGGGACAGTTGTAGGTGAGACTTTAAGGTGATATTAACTGTTTTCCAGAGTGGTTGTACCAATTTATTTTGACTTATACTCCCATTGGCAATGTATGAAAATTTCCCTGATTCCACCTTCATGCCAACACTTATATTTTGTTCAAATTTTAAGATTTGACAATCTGAAGGCATGTGAAAGTGCTCTTATGATTTTAATTTGCATTTAATTTTAATTTTAATTTTCCTGATTATTAGTGAAGCTGAGCATCTTCTCACATATTTATGAGCCGTTGGTGTTTCTTCTACTGTGAAATGTCTGTTGTATTCCCCATTTTTCAATAGGGCTCTGTTTCTTTTTGATTTATAGGATTCTTCCAATATTCTGGATACTAGTCTTTTATTGGTTAAATATGTTATAAACATTTTCTGCCAGTTTATAGTTTATTTTTCAGTCTTCTTGTAGTGTCTTTATAAACAGAAGTTTTTAATTTTAATGTTGTAGAATTTGTCAATATATTCCTTTATGGGTATGCTTTTTGTTTTTTGTTTAAGAAAGTTTTTATGCTCTGGATGGCATAGAGTTAGCCTCCTGTAATGTCTTCTAAAATTTTTGTTCTTTTGCATTTAGCATTTATGTCCTTAGTCCACCTGGAATTGATTTTTTAAATGTTATGAGATAGGGGATCCAATTTCATTTTTCCCATGTGGATAACCTTATCCTGGCTTCATTTATTAAAAAGTCTGTCCTTTCCTCATATATCCTGCAGTGCTCACGGTCATAAATCAAGTTTACATGTATGCGTAGCTCTGTTTTTGGGTCGTCTATTCAGTTCCACTGATTTACTTGTCTATCATGTGCCAATACCATACTTTCTTAATTACTGTAGCTTTGTATCTTAGAGTTAGCTTTTCAAGTTCCATGAAAAACATTTCGATTGGAATTGCTTTGAATCTATTAATCACCTTGGAGAGACTAAAAGAATTTAGTCCCCCTTTCCAATAACATAGTATGACTCTATTTAAGTTTTCTCTAATGTCTTTCAATAAAATTTTATAATTTTTTTCCATAAAAGACTTCCACATCCTTTGCTAGATTTATTGCTTTATATTTTGGTTGCTATTATAAATGACATCTTTTTTTTTTTTTTTAGACAGAGTCTCACTCTGTTGCCCCAGCTACAGTGCCATGGCGTCAGCCTAGCTCACAGCAACCTCAAACTCCTGAGCTCAAGCAATCCTTCTGCCTCAGCCTCCTGAGTAGCTGGGACTACAGGCATGGGCCACCATGCCCGGCTAATTTTTTCTATATATATTTTTAGTTGGCCAGATAGTTTCTTTCTATTTTTAGTAGAGACAGGGTCTCGCTCTTGCTCAGGCTGGTCTCGAACTCCTGAGCTCAAACAATCCGCCCGCCTCGGCCTCCCAGAGTGCTAGGATTACAGGCGTGAGCCACCGCACCTGGCCTAAATGATATCTTTTTAAAAAGTTATTTGCAAACTGTTTAAAGTACAGTTGTGCATTGCTTAATGATGGAGATACATTCTGAGAATTGTATCATTAGGTGATTTCATTGTGCAAATATTAGAAAGTGTACTTACACAAACCTAGATGGTATAGCCTACTACACACCTATGCTAGATGGTATTGCTTGCAGGCTCCAAACCGACACAGGATGTTACTGTATTGAATACTGTAGGCAATTGTGACACCATGGTAAATATTTGTGTATCTAAACACATGTAGACATAGAAAAGGTATAGTAAAAATACAGTATTATAATATTATGGGACCACCATCATGTGTGGCCCATCATTGACTAAAACATTATTATGTGACATGACTGTATATAGAAATGCAGTTCACTTTTTACTATTGATTTTGCATCCAGCTACCTTGCTAAATTCTACTGTTAACTCTTACATATAGTTTCTGTTCACTTTTCTCTATAGGCAATAGTAATGCAAATAATGACAGTTTGGTTTTTTCCTTTCTAAACATTATTAGACTTTTTCTTTTTTTCTTCTTCATCTTCTTGCACTGGCCCAGGCCCTCCAGTACAGTGCTGAATAGATATGGTGATAATATATTTCCCTATCTTGTTCTTTATCTTTAAGAAAATGCTTTCAACACTACATCATTAAATATGATATTTGCTTTTATAGATAGCCTTTATCAAGTTAAGATAGGTTCCTGTTATTCTTAGTTTGCAAAGAGTTTTTGATCTCAAATGGTTATTGAATTTTATTATATGTTTTTTCCTCATCCTTTGGAATGATCTTAAGATTTTTCTCCTTTAAGCTATTAGTGTAATGAATGGCATTTATAAAATTTCTAAGTTTTTAATTAGGGCTTGTATTCCTGGGATAAACCCATATTGATTACAATGTATTATTTAAATATGTTGCTGGATTTGGCTTACAAACTGTGTGTGGGGTGTGTGTGTGTGTGTGTGTGTGCACGCACACACGTGCACACTCCAGGAAGGGAGCTAAGAGAGATTGGCCTATAATTTTCCATCTTGTACAGTCTTTTCCTGAATTTGTTATAAAGGTCATGCCAGCCTGATGAGTTGGGGAGTATTACTTTTTCTATTCTCTGAAATAGTTTATGTAAGATTGAAATAATCTGTTCCTTGAATCTTCAGTAGCATTCACCAAAAAAGCCATCTTGGCTTGCTTGCTTTGTGGGAAGATTTTTAACTATTGATTCAAATTTTCTGATTGTCATAGGACTATTCTGTTTCTTTATTTCTCTTTGAGTCAGTTTTGATAAGTTTTTCTAGAACTTTATCCATTTTGTCTAAATTTTTAAACTTTCTGAGATAGAGTTATTTTTATTTGCTCTTACCTGTTTTCTTCTCCACAGCGTCTGTAATTGTCGTCTTTTACATTCCTAATATTTCTGCTCTTTTTTTGTTTTGTTTTTAAATTAATTTTACAAGAGGGTATATTTGATCAGCTTATCAAAGAAGCAATATTTTGTTCTCTTCATCCTCTCTATTTATGTTTGTTTTCTATTTTATTACTTTTTTGCTTTTATCAGTATCATTTTATTCCATCTACATTTGGGAGGATTATTGTGGGGTTTTTTTCCCTGACTTCTTATGTAGATATGTATAGATGTAGTAACTCATTAACATTGAACCTTCCTTCATTTAAGACTATAAATTTTCCTCCAAGTACCTGCTTTATATGCATCTTATAGGTTTTGAAATGTACTGAATTTTCATTACTATTCCATTCCACGTATTTTCTGATTTTGCTCATGAAATGTTTAGAAATATGTTTCTCCTTTCTAAGTATATGGATTTTTATAGTAATATTTTTGTTATTGATGTCTACCTTAGTTGCATTTCTGTCAGAGAATTATACCATTCTTTTGAAATTTCGTAAGATTAATTTTTTGTCTAGCATGTAGTCAGTTTTCATGAATTTAAAATTTTATTCTTGAAAGTAATGTTTATTTTCTAATTGTTAGCTGCTGTGTTCTGTGTCTGTCCGTTGGATGAAACTTGTCAGTTGGGCTGTTTAAGTTTTTTATATCCTTACTGATTTATTTTGTCTGTTTCATCTGTCAGTTTTTGAATTGAAAGACATGTGTGAAAATCTCCTACTTTGTTGGCAGTCTTGTCAGTTTCTTCCTGTACACCTGTCAGTTTTTATATTTTATATTTTGAGGCATGTTATTTTTGGTGTTATTAATTTATAATTGTATATCTCCCTGGCAAATTAAAAATTTTATTATGTAATAGCCTTCTTTTTTTTTTTTTTTTTGGAGACAGAGTCTCACTCTGTTGCCCGGGCTAAAGTGCCATGGCATTAGCCTAGCTCATGGCAACCTCAAACTCCTGGGCTCAAGCAATCCTACTGCCTCAGCCTCCCCAGTAGCTGGGACTACAGGCATGCGCTGCCATGCCCGGCTAATTTTTTCTATATATTTTTAGTTGTCCAACTAATTTCTTTCTTTCTTTCTTTCTCTTTTCTTTTTCTTTTTCTTTTTTTTTTTTTTTAGTAGAAAAGGAGTCTCACTCTTGCTCAGGCTGGTCTTGAACTTCTGACCTCAAGTGATCCTCCCACCTCGGCCTCCCAGAGTGCTAGGATTATAGGAGTGAGCCACCACACCCAGCCTGTAGTAGCCTTCTTTATCACCAGTAATTCCTTCTCCCTTACAGTCTGTTTTGTCTGATATTAACGTGGCTGTCTCAGATTTCTTTTGATTAGTATTTGTCTGGTATACCATCTTTTTATCCTTGGAAGATTTAATTTTTGTGAACACTCCTTCAATAAACTTTTGATGACTAGTTTCCAGTAAATTCAAATATAGTTATAAAATCTTATATCTAGTGTATGTGTGTGAAAAATATGCTTTGAACATGTAATGTAAAGCTGTGATGAATCAGTAATTTGGGAACCGGTTGTGACTTTAGATTTTTTTGGTTTTTTGGTCTTGTTATGCAGGTTGACATGTTTGGGTTCCCTGAGTCACGTGTTTCTGTCTTTGATTCTCTACTCCACATTGACTCTATCACCAGTTCTTTTAAATTCTTCCTCTCCTATCTCTTTCATATAAATCCTTCTTTCCAGTCTTATAGCTTTCCTTGAGTTCAGGCCTCTATTTCCTCATTTCCTGCCAGCATGTCCTCTGTTTTCCTTGCCACCACAGTGTCACACCCTTTCTTGTTTTTTCCTACAGTAATGCCAGTCTGGCCATTCCGAAGTGCCATTTTGATCATGACTGTCTCCCTCAGAAGTTCTCAACAATTCCCCTTTGATTCCCCCTTGCCTGCAGGACAAAAGCCCAAGTGCCTGAGCTGAGCTGGATTCAAGACCCTCTGTCCTCCCCCATTTTCTAAGCTTTCTCCCTCACTCCTGCTGATCAGGCACCCTCTCTATCTCCTGCCAAGTAGATAGGCTCACAATATCCCAAATTTGCCATAAACTCCAGCTTCTCATTGCCTTTGTGCATTCCATTTTCTCTACCACAAATGTTACATTTTACTTTAAGCTGTCTCTAACAACCTCAACAGAATCATCTCTCCATTTTAAGACTAGAAGCGAACACTGACATCACTTTTCTTGGTGATGATCGTCTGTAATACAGCCAGTTACAGAATTGAAAAGACTGGCAAAATCTCTTTTGTAAGCCTTTATTTTGTGGATCAATTCCCTCTGCACTGTTGTCGCTATGTGATTACTTAGCCTTAGCATGAACAACTCCATTGCCTGCAAACTCACTAATGAATGAAAGAACCCTTCTATTCTGAAGCAGCTTAGATTGTTTAAAGGTTCTCCTTTCAAGTGGACTGAAGGTCAGGCGCGGTGGCTCATGCCTATAATTCCAGCACTCAGGGAGGCCAAGATGGCCAATTGCTTGAGCCCAGAGGTTCAAGACCAGCCCAAGCAAGAGTGAGACCGCCGTCTCTACTAAAAAGAAATAAAAATAATTAGCCGAGGGTGGCGGCATGCACCTGTAGTCCCAGCTCCTCTGGAGGCTGAGGCAGGAGGATCGCTTGAGCCCAGGAGTTTGAGGTTACAGTGAGCTCTGATGACACCATTGCACTCTAGCCAGGGTGACAGGAGACTCTGTCTCAAATAAATAAAGTGGACTGAAATCTACTTTTCTTCTCTTTAGTTTTAATTCTGGACCCATATACAATCAGACAGTTCTCCCTTCAAATGTCTATCTTCAGCTATCTGGTGGATTACTGTTGTATCCCTTCTAAGACTTCCAGATCAACCTCTTCTGTGTTTAAATTATTCTTATATTAATAGATCAAAAATTTCTCACCTTTTGCCCATCTTAGTCTCTTTTTAGGCAAGCTCTACTTTGCCAGCACCCCCTCCCTTTCGTGGGGGGTGGGGTCAGGCCCTTTATAGTATCCCCCAGGTTAAATATAATACTCTAGGTTTGGCCAGGGAGTAGAGAGGAGCTATTGCTGTGACATTGTCAGTTATCTAGTTATCATTAGAAACCTTAACGCACTACTTATTCTTAGTTTATAATTAACTGAAACTCTTAAAGTCCTTGTCTCAGACTTTCTTCTTTAAGTATAATTCTCTTCTGTAGTGGCTATTGAAGATCTGCATTTGTCCCTCAGTTTTACCTTGTTGGATTCGGTGTACCCCATCCACCCGTTATAATGTTTTTGGAACTGGAATCTGTCATCCAGGTTATCTTCTGATCTTTTTACCTTCGTAACGCTATTTATAAACTTGACTCCTGAAACATAATCAGTATTCATTTTTGGAGCAACATTTATTGTATCCTAAGCACAAGGTCAGGTGCTGGGGAACTGAAGAAGAATTAGATACGGCTTCTGTACTTACGGAATTAGAATGAGAATTCTATGTTTTCACCTAAGATAGTGAATAGAATGTTGAGTGAGAAAGGCTGAGATCAGAACTTTGCACTCTTTCACTAGATACCTTCCTTTAGGTTGAAATTGATCTCAGTTCTAAGGTCAAATGTGAGTCCAGACAGCTGTATAATTATACACCCCATGCTCTGTATTTTACTCACAAAGAGACCATGGGACACTGTCATATGCCTTGTTAAAATACAGACACAATCTTTGCACAGGGTTCTCAGGTCAGGCTAGTCCAAAGGATGGCATCAGTTTTGTGAACCCACAGTGTCTTCTGGGGATCCCCCACTTCACTGCTTACCTGTCTACAGTTCATGGATTTTGAGTTCATGATCTATGATTTCATCACTTTCCTTCTTCGCCTTTTCAAAAGTTCAGCAAGACACATTTGCCTCTTTCCTGTCTTCTATGTGGATTTTGGAGGCTAGACATAATGTTCTGATTCCCTCTGCAGTTTTTGTTTTTTCTGGGATCAGCAAAACACCTTTGTCATTTGTATTACTCTATATCACAGTTTTTACCTTCTACAATCCTGTGGTACTTTCTGGGCATTTTTCTCTTTTCCCCATCATGTTTAATTTATTGAACAAACTGACAGCCCACAGTAAAACAGAAGCAAACTCCTTCCTGGAACTTCTGAGTTGTAGTCTGGCCCAAGCCAGGCCCTGATCATTCTGTCATCATACGCCTTGGTCCACAAAGCCAAATCCTGTTTTTGATTTGGGAAGACTGTCCCCTGCCATTAGAAATGTAGCAAGGCCATAAAGTATCATGGTTAAGAGTGTGGGCTCTCAAGCCAGTTGGCAGCTTCAGGTCTCTGCTCTGTCTGGCCTTGGACAAGCCATTTAAACTCTCTGTGCTTCAGCGATCCATAAACTGGGGAGAATTAGGAAAATTAGATGAGCTACACATGCAATTTGTTTAGAACATGTTAATACCAAATAAGTGGTCAATAATATTTGCTAAGAACAAAGCCCCATTGATACAATGGTCGTTTAACAATAGCATTGGCTGAGTTAGGCAATCAGTCCATAATAATAGTAGCTGGCATTTATCAAGTGCTTACTGCATGCAACCATTTGCTAAGTGCTTTATATACAGTATCTCTCTCTTGATCTCACAGGCTCCATATAAATAAGGATTATGCACCCATTTTATTATTGCCCCAGGATACAAATATGGAAACTGAGGCTCAGGGAGATTAAGTAACCCAGGGCTGTTTGACTTCCTAGCCTGAGCTCTTAACTTACTGTGGCGGGTCAGTCCTCTTTTGTCCTCCAGAGCACGTGACCTCCTGATAAACACTACACATTCTTTTGGCAAAGTAGCCAATGTGGTCTGTGTTTGAGCTTTAGTCTTTTAGTCTGGTCGGGGAGACAAGACATCAGAGGGAACAATTAGAGGACTGCTGAGTGAACCCCTGCCCCGTTGCCCGTGATCTAGTTATCAGAAATGTAGTGATTCAGAGAAGGGGAATCCAGGCTGGTCTGCAGGGGTTAGTGGAGTAGGGGTCTTGGACAGGGAACGAAAGATGGGTGGGGTCTGACGAAACACAGGGGGAGAGGCAAATCTCAGTTTGTGCTGGGTGTGAATTGAAAGCAGTAGCAAACTGGTCACGCTGGTGTAGCGGGTATGTGCTGGATCTACAGAACATGTTAGGGAATTGGGGAGATGGAACTAAGTCTGCGGATGTAAAAGTTGCAAACTAATGGCCCTTGGGTCACATTTGGCTCTTGGTAAGTTTTTAAAGACTTTAAATTGGTTGTCAACACTTAAAAATTGGAAGATTTTATGTAAAAGTCTGGATTTACAGCTGCTCTTGAAATAACGGAAGTTCTGGCAGTTGCCGGGCCCACATCCCCACATGGTAACAATTGGCTAGAGCTGGGGCCAGCTGTCTCCATTATGCGGGACAAGTGCTCTCCATTCTGCCACAGACCCCCACCTGCCTGCTAGACTCCATCTGTCTGGCTTCTGAAGGCAGCAGTTTGTGGCCTTGGCCTAATGGGTAAGGGCTGTGATACTGGATCAAAGGATCCTGCACTTTGTTCCTGCCAAACTGCAGGCCCCATGCAAGCAGGAGCCCTGTGTTTTTCTTGTGCACTGCTGTACTGCTAGGGCCTAGCGAAATGCCCAGCAAATATTGGGCACTCAATAAATGTGGCACCTGGATGGCAGCAGTGACTGCATTGTGGTGGAATCAATTTTGGAAGCTGCAGTGGGGCTCTAGAATGCTTGGGGGGAAACAGACTGAGACACACACCAGTTGACCTGCCAGCTCATTTTGAACCCTGCTCTAAAGGCACACTGTGGATGACCATTAAGCAGCAAATAGGCCGCTTATAAAGCAGAGAACAATCTGTGTTTGTGTCAAGGAAAAAAACTGCTGGTCATGCATTGCTCTGTTCCAGCTCCCCTCACGGACCTGGATGGCAACCCTGTTGTTGTTTTCTTCTTTGGACACACACTAAACAATAGGATTAGAAAATGCATAAGTAAGGTTTATGGCACATGCTTGTTTGCCTCACTCAGCAGGACGACGGCATGACAAAGATCAGAGCCACAGCTCTGGGCTCTGTGTGTTTTAGCAAAAACCTGCAAAACCAAGTTGCTTTCGACTAGGGATATGATCTTTCTTCCTAGCTGCTGATGGCAGCTCTTCTCCACGGTTTAGCCTGTGTTCTTGTCTTGTTTATTTATTTATTTTCCTTTCTTCTGCACTTGGTATTCCTCCAGGCTCCATCTGAATGTGCCTTGCCATCGGGAGCAGTAGGAAAGAAGAAAGTCAAACTGCCTCTCCCTCAGGCTCAGGCTTTGGAAAATCAAAGCCGAGCAGAGGCAGTTCTCTGCCTGCAGCAGGGTCAGCGATTTGTGTAATGTTTTCCCCGTCGGCTTATCTCTGCTGATTTCTTGTGTTTTTGAGCAAGGGAATGAAGAGTTGTATCATTTCGGCTGCCTTTTTAAGCAGGTGGGATCTGCAGCTGTGATCAAAGCCGCGCTCTGTGCTCCCTGCTGACAGCATTCCCTGCTTTTCTATAAACTGCTCCTTATGGGGCTGGATTTGTCTCTGTGGAGTGAGGTGGCTCCAAGAAAAAACCTACCCAGACTCCCTGACAAGGAATGAAAGGAGAAAAGCACTTACATCTCTGGCCCCATGCAGGAAGCATTTTGATAACATCATTTAAATCAAACCATAATTAGGCTTTTGTATTTAGTTCCTGTAGAAACATGAAATGCTAGTTAGGCAGCCAACAGGTTTGGTTCTAGCAACCATCTAACTGTGGAGGTTTAAATTGTACTGTGTGTTCCTATACTTAGTAAAATAATATCTCAGAGCCTCTTTTTCATTCTTATTTTTAGTAATCAGTAATTTTTATAGATAGTAATTTAGGTCTGATTAGGACATGTTGGCTACTCTTCAGTTCTGATTATAGGAGTTTTTGCCCGTAAGTCTTGAGGACAGAGTGAACATAGGATTTTAAAGAGGTGTCCAACGCACTTAGTTGAACTCTAATTGTTCACGGTCATGATCACTATAATAAAATATAGAATAGATAAATTATAGCTCCCAACCTGACAAAACTATCCTAGGAGACATTTGCATAAACCTTTTGTCAAAGACTGGGTCCAGTGACATGGAACACATTCTCCAGTGGTCCTGGTGGCAAGTATCATCTTCCAGTGTCTTGCTCAACTTTTCTGTAGCTGATAAACTCTTTAGTTACCCAGGTGGTGTCCCTGCTCCCGAGTGTGAGCCAGCACTGCATAGTGGGGCTGCACATCACAAGCTCTGGCTTGCCAGGGATTAGCCCTTTGGCACTGGGCAAGTGTTTGCCTCTGAGCTCCCTGTGCATGTGGCTGATGAAAGGATCGGATGGGCTCGTGCATATGAAAGCAATTTGAAAACCCTCAAGTCTGGTGCCAATGTAGAGAATTAGTACTTGGGGTTTGTGGCTAGCGCTGTGGTCCTACCTATGCCACTGAAGTTCTCTAGGCCTCATCTTTGTCAAACAAATTAGGGCTTTAGATTAGATCTATGTGGTCTGATTTGGTATGCATAGCTACATGTGACTATTTTCATTTAAATTAATTAAAATTGAATAAAATTTAAGGTTCAATTCCTTAGTCGCTTGCTGGTGACATTCCAAATGCTCAGCAGCCACATGTGGTTAGTGGCTACTGTATGGGACTGCACAGCTGTATAATGTTTTCATCATGTGAAGCTCTACTGGACAACCCTGGACTCAGTTATCTGTCAGGTTTCTTCTAATCTGTGGTTGTGTAGACTTGAACAAAGTGGTTTATGGAGTCCTTACAGAGAGCTGTGATTTTGCCCCCTCCCTATCCCTGTCCCAGGGGGTTGGGAGTGCTGAGATCTCTCTTCCTGTTCCCCAGTGGAGCATGGGCCCTCCCTGTTCTGTCTTCCACACAGTTTCTTAGAAGAGGTAAGTGAATTGGAGAAGGATACATTCCTGAACCCTCAAATAATTTTGTCTAGTTTATATTTATAACATAAAATAACACAAAATTCTGACTTGCACAGAATTTTTCTCCTCTTTTACTAAACCTCCAGGTCTTCCTGTTCAGAAACAAGATGACCTGTTGTCATTTTCCCTGTACGTGCGACAGCATAGGCTGGGTGTCAGACTCAGCATTGATGGTGTGGTATGGACTTGGTGGGGCTTGGAGGCTCAGGTTGGCCTACACAGGTGGATGGAAGATAGGTACAAGAAGTAGTCATCTAGGTGTGGTTACGTGATCTGACAACTAGCAATAGCCACAGAAGAATTGCCATCAAGATGGCTTTTAGGACTGGGAGCAGGGGATGGAAGTGTGTCATGTACTTAAGTTAATGACTAGAGGCTCAAGCAGGGAAGAAATGAATAGCTAAAAGCAAGAATAAGCTAGATCCCACAGTTTAGGCTGTTCAGTGTATGTGGTCCCTAATGTCACCTTTCAGTGAGAACTTCTCTAAACACTCTTCAAAAATTGAACATCCCCTGGCCCAAGTGCTCCCTGGCCATCTTCTCAGCTCTGTTTTTTTCTCATGGCACTTATACCATCTAGCACACTCTGTTTTACTTACTTTTTGTTTATTGTGTGTCTTTTCCTACGCAAGAGTATAAGCTCCATGAGCACAAGAGTCTGGTCTGTTTTGTTCAGTGCCTGGGCACGTAGTACTTTCAGTAAATACTGATTGAATGAATGAGTGCAAAATGCAATCCTCCTGCATCGTTTCCGTGAGATCTGGAGGTAGAGGCTACTCCTGGGAGGCTGGTGGCACAGAAGGAGATGAGGTAATAGGTAGAGGTCTGGGGAGGCAGGCAAGTGGCAGCATCTAACTGGACAGGAAAGGGCTCAGGGTAGGCATCTGGGCCCTGACTTTAGGAGAGGTCCCTGTGAAAGTTGAAGATTTTGCACGAGAAGGTAGAAACCTAATGGGCAGAAACCCAAGCTTTTCAGAGTCAGGGTTGTAACATAAAACGTTTCTGAGACTGGGCCTCAGGATTTGTCTGGCCTGGACGAGGGGCCAAGGAGAGAACTCTTGAGCCAAGGAGACCTCAGAGAAGGGCTCCTTGCATCTTTTTACCTAGAGCCAAGATTAGTGAGTGAATGTAGAAGTGAAGTAGAGGTTCCTGTTCATGCTCTGGGTGAGCGAGGGATGGGGCAGAGTCGGGCTGCCCTTTACAGAATGTGTGACGTCAGCAGATGCTTCACCTCAACAGTTGGCCCAGGAATAGGGGCAACCTCCTGCCATTCTCATCCCTGTAGGTGTTTGGTCAGATCCAAGAGTCCATAATATTGAGAGTAAAAAAAAGTGTAAGGTGGCAATAATCACTTCAACATAGTCCCAACTCTCTGGAGCAGTGGTCTTTGAACATCTTTGTGCACATGTATTACCTGGGGGTCTGTTAAACTGATTCCGATTCAGAGATCTGGGGTGGGGCCTGAGGTTCTGTGTCTCTAACAAGTTTCATGGTGCTGCTGCTGCTGCCGGTCCAGGGATTACGCTTTAAGTAGCAAGGCTTTATCAAGGTGAGAAACCAAGTATTAGCCATTGAAGTCAATTGCCTTTATTAAAAATATTTTTAAATTCCTCTTGAATAGGCTAGGGGTTGTCATTTAATGGTGTTCTTGTAGACAAATGCTTTTCAGTTTAAGTATAAGAAAATAGAGAGCATAAGCAAGCATTAAGAAAATCAGCCTTTCCCAACTTTGATTTTCTAAAGAGAAACGCTTGTCAGGACTGTTGTCAAGTCTGATTTTCAAATCCAAGGCTCCCTGAGGCAGTTATTGAATACTTCAAGCCAGAGTGGACTTCTAGGTCGCTTCCCTACATCTGAGACGTGGTTCTGCCTAGTAGGGTGTGGTATGTAGGTGCTGAGCCTCAGATCAAGCTGGGCCTATCGGGGACCTGGAGCAGGATTGGAAGCGTTTTCGTGACACGGACAAGGTGGCAGCATCTGACCCACTCTGAAGGCCCACCATGCTCTTATAAA
Organism: Eulemur rufifrons; assembly: GCF_041146395.1. Lineage (NCBI taxonomy): Eukaryota > Metazoa > Chordata > Mammalia > Primates > Lemuridae > Eulemur > Eulemur rufifrons. The sequence continues at coordinate 176,882,092 of NC_090989.1, read as the reverse complement.
GATAACTATCCTGGAACTTTCAGTGGGGGGAAGAAAGACCCAAAACCATGGACATTTTGAAATTTGTGTTCCAACAGTGGGACTCTTGTAAATAGATGATCATCTTACATGCATCTCTCCTTCCGACCACATTCCAAGGTAGAATATTTGGTCCTTGTGGAATGTGGTCAGTCTCTCTTGCTGTCTTCGGATGTAGCCATGTACCTGATGGTGCTGGAGGCCTTGTGCTGTGACTCCACAGTTCCTGTGCCACTAAACCGTTCCTACTTTTCTCCCTTGGCTAGCTCCTCGTAGTCCTTAGGAAAGCTTCGGTTTAGATTACTCCTTTTCTAGAAACTTCTCTGCCTCTTCTCCCTTCTCTCCCTTCTCCTGTTCCAATCCTGAAATGGCTGTCTCTCCTCTGTGGTCTCAGGGCCAGTACTGAGGTATACTTGACTCTTGCCGTTTGAGGTGTTTATGGTCTAAAACATCACCGTGAACACCGAATTAGTGAATTCTACACCATTGCTCCTAGGAAAAATACAGGTTAGGTTCTTATGAGTTTCTGGCCACAACACTTTCGCCAGCTGATCTATTTATAATCTCTGTGTTTCTGTTTAAAGGCACCTTATTTAAAATATATTGTTGATTCATTAGCACTGAAGTCATGGCCACCAGCACTATAACTCATGCCTGAACAAAGCCTGCCTCTGTAAGGCACACCACGGCCTTCTTCCACTTGGGGACACTAGACAGCACTTCAGAGCTATGCATGGGGTCCTTTTAAACAGTGAAATCACCAACTGAAAAGCAAAAAAATGTGAAAACATGGCACTAAATAGACTGCATAGGGGACATTTTTTAGAGAACTGAAACAAGAAGGCAGAACATCATCACCTTGTACAACCTCAGCTGGGAACATGTGCATTGGGGAACTCAAATTTTTCACCATTCTACATATGTCCTCAAATGACCACAAAAGCACCATGAATATTGATTTGGGGGCTAAAAATAAATTTTTGCAAGTAGGAAATTCACAAATACAGAATTTGTGAATAGCGAGGCTTGACTTGACTGTATAGGCAACTTAACATTGGTAGAGGGACCAGCACAATGGGGCAGAAAAAGAAGAAAATGCTTTTTTGTGTGTCAAAGAATTTGATATTTGAAAAATTTTAAAAAAACATTGAAATAATCAACCTAAGAATTAGGATTTTTGGTAAACTTTTTCCCCTCATTTTAAGGTAGAAAGATTTTCATTGAGAATGATATGTGCAAAGAAACTCTCTTTTCAGTGCCCATGGCACCCTTGACCTATCCTTCCCTTACACTTACTGCACTCCGGTGTCATCCCTTGCTCCTTGCCCACCACACACTGAGATTGTGTGGTCTTTTAGGTCAGAGACTATGTTTTGTATTCACCATCGCATCCACCAGTGGTGGATATTAGCACATAGTGAGCGGTCACTTTTATTGAAATCCTAGCACATAGTAGGCGGTCAGTTTTGTTGAAAGACTGACCTTGGACCTTGGGCATTTAAGCTGAAAATCTGCTGCACAGTCTGATTGCTTCTAGTCTTGGTCCACAGTTCCTTAGCCACAATTCTGAAATCCAGAAAGTTCTGAAAACAAAAGTATTTTCAGGGCAATCGGCAGCAAAACCTGATTGACATGAACTTGTTTGGTAAGATGAGGCTATTTACAATCTTGGAGTGACCAGACGTACATTTTACTTCAGAAATATTGGTGTATTTGATTACAAGATGCTGTTGGGAGTGTTGAGTGATATATGGTTTATGTCATGAATTACATCCTTTCTAAAGTGCAAGGAAAAAATCAGAATTTTGAAGCTCAGCTTGCTCCAAGCATTTCAGATAAGGCATTGTCAACCTGTGGTAGAATTTTAGGCATTTTCTATAGTAATTTTATTTAAGGAAATTGAGGGTTTAGGAGAGAATTAGCTAAAGGCATAAATGGTTATAGTCCCTGGCTGATAAGAGTAAAATTAAGTGACATAATTTGATGGCATAACTCCTGAGGGGACAACATGTAGAGTTAAAAGCCCCAGGGTAAGTATAAATAGTGCTGAGAACACTTCTCTTGTTATAAACGAGAAGCTTGAATAACGAAAGCAAATGATTTGATTAATCTTAAGATTGCATTATAAATACAAAGAGATACATACTTTGAGTCTACTTTATCTGCATATGTATGTGTCAACAGGTACATGGATAGAGTTTATTAGAAAAAGTGATCCAAACTGCCGAAAATTGAAACAAAAGAATCCTGAGCTGCTGAGGTCTACTAGCCTGCCCCCACCCCCTTCCTTACAACAGTAGCAATGAACGAAACACCTGAAAGACATAGTTGTCTTCCCCGCCCTCCAGGGGAAAGGTTTTCTTTTATTATTGGTATACATTTTAATTGTATTGTAGCATAGGATCTTATTAATCCTTATGCCCATTTAAAAAAAGAAACCTATCTCTTTTGAGAAAATAAACTTTACTCTGTAGGACACAAATTAGATAATATTGCTCACTTTGAGTAAAATATTCATGCAAGTGACATAAAGATTCCTGGTGGCTCCTGTTGAGATTTTTCTTAGGTAAGATGAAGTATTAGAGACTTAGAAACAGTATTGAAGTAAAAATAATAGCAATTCTTATTGTATACTTAGCTCAGAAAGTACTAAAGTTGGTCTGTAGGTCAGAAGTCCTGGGGCGGGGGAAATGCCTCTAAAATTGTATTTGAAATGACCCATGGACAGTGCTTTATCTAATACCCCGGGAGTAACCTCGAGAGCGGTGGACTGTGTACGTGTGCAAAGAAAACCTGTTTCTGTGTGTAGTATGCACATGGAAAGAGATGGGTAATGGCTTTCTCTAGGCATGTTTTTGAGATTCTTTTTGTGTTTGGTAGAACACGCTATGCCTTGTAGAAAGAAGTTTGAAGTGAGGGGCGTAGTATTGGCATTCTTGACAGTTTTCGAGGGCAAGTGGGAGCTGTTCCTGTGATCATGTCCACCCTTAGAACTCTCTTCTCTTTGGCGAGACTTGTTTTTCAGGGCTCATGGGCTTTTTGGGTTTTTTTTTAAGTTAGTTTTTATTGAATTATGCACAGATAAAAGTATATAAATAATGAATTCTCATAAAGTGAAACATCATATAGCCTAGCCACCACCCCCAGTCAAAGATCATGCCATAGAAACACCCCAGGAACCTGTGCACTCTCTCGGGACCATCCCCCACCCTGTGACCACCACCCTGACTTCTGTCACTAGCCATTGGCTTTGGCTGATTCTCAGCTTTGTATAACTGAGATAGTAAATACAGTGTACTCTTTTGTGTGTGGCTTCATTCATTCAACATTATTATTTTGGGAGCATTCTGACTCTCAACATCAATTCCTAAGTCTCTTTAGTGTACCTTAAAAAAAATCTCCTGGCAAAATGGCGTGAGAGCCTTAAGCTCTAAAAAGGAGCATGGCTAGTGATGTGGGTGTGTAAGGGGTATGAGGCAGGGATGTGGGGAGAGTGGGATGCGGAATAGATTATAGGTGGGCATATTTTCTGAGCACTTACCTCTTTGTCTTTGCTGATCAGTCCTAAGGCCCAGTCCTTGGGACTCCCTGCCACCCCCAGCATAGCCCTTCCTGTTCCAACCAGGGCCTGCATTCAGGAAGGATCTCTTGAACGCTGAATGCTGCAGCTCCTAGGCTCAGCTCTCCTACAGAGGGGACATAAGTTAAATTGGTGTCGTATTAAATCAGTGAGCTGTACTGATTGGCACAGTGTGGGGTTGTTTTGTTTAAGACTATGGGATGTTGCAGCACATCTGCCCAGGAGACGGCCACTCGGCATTGTGGCTGGCCTTTGTGGGGACCTCTCTGTACCGCTCCTCTGAACCATAACTGTGTCCTCTCACACAGACCCTGTTTTCTTCCTAGGAAAACAGAAATTGCACGCTTTCTTTAGATAGCATATTAACCGTGATTCAGAGTGAGTGGGAAGAGGCTGAGCTTATGCGTCATGTCGGCCATTTAATAATTCCAAAAAACTCAAAGGAAGCCAACAGGCATTGCATTGCTTTCATTCATTCTATAGAATGCCACCGGCATTAAGAAATCAGAGAATAGAACTGGGTGTGGAGGTGCACGCCTGTAGTCCTAGCTACGCAGGAAGTTGAGACGGGAGGATCATTTGAGCTCAGGAGTTTGAGGCTGCAGTGTGCTGTGATCTTGCCTGTGGTTTACAACTGCATTCATAGAATGGTTCTGGTTTAATTGGTTCATGCCATTGTGGCATGCATTTAAGAAGGCATTTCATTGCACATGATAACTGATAACAGTGACCACATAAATATTCTGAATTTTCAAAGTTTTTGCCTCCCATCATAATGTGGAAAGCTGTGTGCTCCAGCCTGCGCATATCATAATGTGCTAAACATGCCAACACTTGAGTATTTTCTCGTCTCGGTACTGTGAAAGCAACATAGCACACACACTTTATATTTTGTAACTGAGGAAAAATTTGGCATTTAGAGCAAGCATATAAAGAAATCAACACATTAAATCACTTGACCTAGTCTTTCTCCGAGTGTGCCAGAAAATTTGGAAGGGGTCATTTTTCATTCTGCTTTCAAGATGGGGAAGTGGAGACAAAAAGGACATACTATTTGAAAATGTAGCCAGAACTTCCACTTCTTTAGACCTCAAAACTCTCCTCGTACTGCAGGTTGGAAACAGTGAGTCCTGGTATGAGAGGTGGCGGGCGAGGGCAGAGGATACTGGCCGGGGCTCCATGGCACCAGAGAGAGGGTTCGGGCAGACAGAAACCCTCAGCCTTCAGGATGGCAGGTAAAACGTGGGCCAGCTTGGTCAGTTTATCCACGTGCCATGCCTGGCAGATGCTGTTTTCTGTGTGTTCCATGACGTGAAACGGCTCGGGAAACGTTGCTTAAACTTGACCGCTCTTGGAAGGCTCTCTGAGGTAGCATTTTAGCTGAGTTCTGAATGAGTAGGAGCCAGCATGGGAAGGTTTGGGGACGTGCATTCCAGAAAAAGGGAATAAGTACGGAGGCCTTGAGGTGAGATTTTGTTAGTGTGTCCTCAGGACAGAGAGAGGGCGGTGATTGCAGCCGGAGCACAGTGACCTGGACAGGAACGGTGGCTGATCTCACTAGGTGGTGGACGGGGCCAGGTCTCACAGGGTCTCGTCCTCAGTGCGGAGTTTGGATTTTATTCTGAGTGTTTGGGAAGCCACTGCAGGCTTTTAACAGAGGAACATCACGATCATAACGTGGAAGTGTAAAACCATAGCCTTTTAGATTTGGAAGGGAATTAGAAACAAACTAATTCATTCCCCTCATGTTATTATGTGAAGAAAACTTCTCTGTGCCTTGCTGTTGTGTTTTTTAGTGGTGTCCCTTTTTTTCATTTGTAAACTCAGGAACTTGTTATTATATGCAGTGTCTTCTAGTTTCTGTTCTGCCCTGAAGATCTTCATTGCTATGTGTCCTTCTGTGTTAGTTTCCTAGGGCTGCTGTAACAAGTTACCACAAACTGGGTGGATTAAAACCACAGAAATTTATTTTCTCACAGTTCTAGAGGCCAGAATTCCAAAATCAAGGTATGGGCAGAGATGGTTTCTTCTGGAAACTCTGGGGGAGAATCTGTTCCGTGGCCCCTCTGCTAGCTTGTGGCAGTTGATGGCAACTCTCGACACCCCTCCAGTCTCTGCCTCCATCATTACATGGCATCCTCTGTCTCTGTGTCCCTGTGTCTTTACAGCATGGTTTTGTTTTGTGTTGTTTGAGATGGAATCTTGCTCAGTCGCCCTGGGTAGAGTACAGTGGCATCATCATAGCTCACTGCAACCTCCAATTCCTGGGCTCAAGTGATCCTCCTGCCTCGGCCTCCTGGGTAGCTGGGACCACAGGCACGCACCACAGCACCTGCTCTATTTTTAGTAGAGACAGAGTCTTGCTGTTGCTCAGGCTGGTCTTGAACTGCTGACCTCAAGCAATCGTCCCGCCTCGGCCTCCCAGAGTGCTAGGATTACAGGTGTGAGCCACCATGCCCGGCCTTTATAGCATGTTTTTATAAGGACACCAGTCATTGGATTTAGACCCATCCTGATCCAGTATGACCTCATCTTAACTTGATTACATCTCCAAAGACCCTATTTCCAAATAAGGTCACCTTCACAGGTTCCAGGGTCTAGGACATCAATATGTCTTTGTGGGTGGCACAGTTTAACCCCCCATACCTTCCTTCTGCCACCACCTTTATCGTGATACTGTCTCCATCTTGGTGATGGACCTCCACTTAGCTTAATTGAATCCAAATGGCCACTTCATCTGAACAGTTAATAGGTCAAAATTCTATATCATTAAATGGCACCATTTGCCCTTTTCACATAGATGAAATGTAGAAATATTGTCAGAATTGTTCAAGTCTGCCATGTCCAAATACCATGCTTCATGGAATAATCATAGAGAAGAAAATGGACTGAACAACTCTGTCTCAGCCTGAGACTTGGAGACCCCGTTTCCCATGTCCTTTTCTAGCCAACAAAGGTGTTTTTGTTTTTTACTTAACCAGCTATTTGGTTTCACGCATAAATTATTTATTTATTCCTTGCCTTATACTAGAAATTATTTAAAGCATTTCTGTGTGTGTGTGTGTGTGTGTGTGTATAAAACAAGATGGCATAACTTACAGGTGAAGATAAAAGAAGGGGAAAAAAGGTAGAAACAAAATGAAAATGGAGGCAAGAAGGACCTGGAGGTGCATTCTGTGACATTGGGTGGGTCACAGACTTGGATTTCCTAACAGCCAGTATGGAAAGAGAGACCTTGCGAGTCGCACAATTCCACGAGTTTCATGGGGCTGTTTTTTAAATCAGCCCTGAACACCGGCTTATGGGATCACAATGAAGCACGTCTCAGCAAAAGCAGTTGTGCTGTGGAGTAGATGGAAATGTGGCAAATTTATGAGACCCGCTTTTCCATCTCTGGGAATCTGATCAGGTGTGGTGCAAATGGAAGACAGGTTCAAAGACGGGATGGAACAGTTTTTGGTAAACACTGTACCTTTCTTAACCCGTTTATCCCCTCACCCTTCCACTTCTGAGGTGGGGGTGGGCAGTGAGGCTAATGATGGCTTCTCTGGGTTTGGCTAAACCTCACCAGAGACAATCTTTTCAGCATTAAGCATTGCCGTAGCAATTTTTTTTACATAGTCATTAATTTTGCTCTAAACGTGGGTGTGTGTGTATGTGTTGGGGTACGTGTGTGTGTGTGTGTGTGTGTGTTTATGTGCAGACTGTTCTCAAAGAAACTGCTGGAGCCGGAGCCTGTCTGGCTGCCCTTAGCTCAGCCGCTTTCGCCCCTGCTGTGCAGGAGAGGAGCTCTGATGCGGGACTTCTTAAAACATGTAGCCACCCGTTTGTCATTTGAAGATTAAAATAAACAATTCTCTATATAATTGTGAACCAAGAGGAAACTATATGTGAATTTATGAACATATTACCATATAAAAAGAAGTGTTCTGCTTGGGGCCTCTAGAGTTGTCTTTCTGTGATAATATGACAACTGTGCTCCTCCATGGCCTAGTTTTGCTATTTTTCCAACAGGGGTAATACCAGTACCTGCCTCACAGGGGCGCTGTATGTGTGAAATACTTAGAACTGAGCTGAGCCTGTCACAGAGTCAGCACTCAGGAAGTGCCGGCAGCTTCCATTAACTGATGCTAATGAGGAACCTCTCAGTCCCTTCACACAGCATCTCAGAGGTGGTTGAGTCTTTGTTATAGCTATTTGCCTTAATGATTTGACTATGTTATTAAAAGACATTTAAAAATGTTGTCCCTCTCCCCTTTTGGGGGATCTATAGTCCAGTGTATCAGATATATATTTATGAGCTAATGCATATTTATTTTTATTCTCTTAAGCATTAAGGATTGGAGTCTATAAACTTTTTTTTAAAAGGCAGTGGCATAATTATAGAATTGTTGGAGTTGTCTTGAGAACTTTTATTAATCTAGTTATAGAATACCTCATAAAAGGGTATAAAGATCTATTTTATAATTTTTTTTTTTTTTAGTCTTGATATACTTTATAACATTTCAAGAAGACAAAAGTTACTTTCTTTTCTGCCAGGGACTTTTGGGAGATGGTCACTATCATATCCTTAGGGAATGGTTCAATGCTGATTGCTTTCTAGCTTCAGTCTCCTCCCACTGTGTTTTCCTAAGCTCAGTACATTACAGTCGAGCTGACTTCTCCATAGGAATTAAGTAGCATTGCAGTTTTCACCTGTCTTTTTCAAAGATTAAATAATTTCTATGACTGTCATAGCAACCACTCTGTAAGTAGCTAAAACAGAGCAGGTGAGAGAGACAGCCCTCGAGCCTGGAACTTTGGGATTAACATCCAGTTGCAACTCTTTCAATTTAAGTCACACAAACTTTCAAGCTGCATCAAAGCAGCCAGTCATACCAGCTTCATTGATAAAGTGGAAGGGTTGGAGTAGATGATTCCCGTGCTCCCTGCAAGGATGAGCTTTCAGAGGATCTCTCTAATACAGCCAGGAAGCCCTTCTTTCCAAATATTCATTTGAGTTTCCGCACCCAGAAAGTTACAAAGGGAAGCGATGGTAGGCAAACACAAAAATATTCGCTAATAAGCAAGCTACTTAATAAATTTTGTCCCCATTCTAGCATATTGTTTCCTTCCTACCATCTTTCCCATCAGCATCTTGCCAGCATTTTTGTTGTTTAACCTCTTGTTGATTGTTGATATTGTGCAGTGCAGCTAAATTGCAAATTGAGCAAAAGATCAAGGATTTCATGAAGGCAGTGAGAGTAATATGGGAGATGTGCTTGAACCACACACAGAACCGCTGACTGTGAGGCTTGCCAGTGTGGAATTAGTTAACAATTGAAGAAGAAAACTCTACAATAATAGTGAAATTATACTTAGATGCTTTTTGATATTAAAAAAATAGTGAAATTGGTAGAAAGTCCTTAATTTGAATATCAAAGGATTGATTTGAATATCACATGATTGAGAGGCCCTTGAGAAAACTGATGATGCTGATTATTTTCTATAAAAATTATCTTCTACGATTCTGTTCCAGAAAGACCAACATGAACTGATGAATGTTAGATGGTGCTATAATATAATTTTGTTAGAACAATTACAAATACAATTATTATTTGGTTCATTCTTTGCTTATTTTGAGAATTAGTGCATGGTTGCAGTTGTGACCTATATGTTGTTAACATTGTTAAATATTTTATATTTAACTTATTTTTTAGTTTGTAGTTTTGTTCCAAGGTGAAGTTTTAACCTTTTCATCACTATTTACTATTAAATTTTGGTCTTCATATTAAGTTGATTTACTTGAAGTGATTTTTTTTCTGGTCTTAATTATCCATTAATGAGCATCTCCACTATCTATTTGTTTCAGCTATAAGAGGGTATATTGTGTTGGGTAGTGTCCCCAAAATTCATGTTTTTGCCAGAACCTCAGAATGTGACTTTATTTGGACATAGAGTCATTGTAGATGTAATTAGTTAAGATGAGGGCACGCTGGAGTAGGGTGGCCTCTTAATCCACTATGACTGGTGTCCTTATAAGAAGAGAAGAGACACTGAGACACACACAGGGAAGTTGGCCATGTGAAGTCACAGACTCACAGGGGGAACATCCTGTGACTACAGAGGCAGAGCTTGGAGTGATGGGTTTGCAGGCCTAGGAGCACCAGGGATTGCCAGCAATACCAGCAGCTAACAGACAGGCATGGAACAGATCCGGCCCTCAGAAGGAGCCAACCCTGCCAACACCTTGATTTTGGACTTGCAGCCTCAGGAACTGTGAAAGAATACATTTCTGTTGTATAAGCTACCAGTGTGTGGTAGTTTGTTATGGCAGCCCTAGAAACTAATACAGGGGCTTTTCAGAAAATTATTCTACTCATCTGTGGACTAGATGTTATTTCTCAGAGCCTAGGCCCCCAAAATGGCATAAAAGTCAGTAGGAAATTGGATGAAAAGTTGTTTCATTGGCCCAAACTGAATATGGTTGAAATAACTCTTATCTTGCAATCTTCTCTGTATTAAGTTAATAGTTTCTGGTTCAAAGAGATTGAGTGTTTCTGCTAATGACTGAGCTGGAAATGTTTTTCACTGTTACAGGATAAGAGCAGACCATTCTGTGTTCATCTCTGTATTAGTTGGTATTTGTTTCTCATGGCGACGCTCAGATTCAAGATAGGAATTTCTCTAGCGACTTACATTTAAAGCCAATGCATTATCTTTTAGATCAGGCTACATAAATATGTTTTGGGTAGAGGATCTTGAAGTTTGGAACTGGTTTTTTTCAATAGAGAGGAATAATATGTCATTACTGTAAATGTCCTTTCAAAAGAAACTTGAAGGCTGGGCTCAACAGCACACACCTGTAGTCCCAGCTACTTGAGAGACTGAGGTGGGAGGGTCAGTTGAGGACAGGAGTTTGAGGCTGCAGTGAGCTTGATCGTGTCTGTGAATAGCCACTGAACTCCAGCCTGGGCAACATAGTGAGACCCAGTCTCTTTTTAAAAAAAAAAAAAAAAGGAAGAAGAAGAAAAAGAAAGAAAGAAAAATTGATGTGTTGTTTGGCCCCAGCTAAAACCTGCGAGAGTGTGTGTGTGTGTGTGTGTGTGTGTGTGGTATGCTATGAAATTAAAAGGCCAAGTTAGCCAGTAAACATCCAGTGTGAATTGTCTGGAATTGCCTCACTGGAGTCTTGTCCTACATTATCAGTGGCTGGCTCTAGTCTCAGTATGTCATGCCTGGCAGGCTACTAGGTTTGGGAAGAGGAAATGAAACCTAATCAGTTACTATGAGATTTATAGTGGACCTACTATTGCAGGAAGTGGTGAAAAGTTGATTGATAGTTTGAGACAAAACTCTACAGCAAGAAACAGGATGTGTGCTTTCCATTTATACCCAGTTCCCCTCCCACCTACGTTTCAGGGCTCTTTTTGCATTTTGTTTTAGCTGTTTCATAAGGCTGAGGATCCCCCCATCCAAACTCAAGTCACCAAATATAAAGTAATTGAGGAAATTTTATATCAGCCTGAGCCATGGGAAAGGCATGTACTTTCAGCTATTACCATCCTCTTTCACAGTAGTTATATTTACTGTAACTTGTCAGCAACCTTTAATTTAAAGAAAAATCTTCCAAATAGGGTACTCTTTCACATATATAAAAATGGAAAAAGAATGAAAGTATTTTTTTAAAAAGTTATATGGTAGGATTACATTTCCAATAACTTTCTAAGAAGAACCTGTTTTGAGTGTGATTTTATTAAAATATGACTTTGTGCCAGCCGATTGTCTCTTTTAAATGCGGAGTAGATTCTAGAATTTACAAGGAGCGGCAGATTAGAACCAGCTCTAATTGTGCCAGTGGTTGAAAGAACAAAATAGCTACTCTTTCATGGCTTAATTTTTTTCCCCAAAGGAATAATTTTCCTTTTTGTGAATAGTGATTACTAGATTATCTGTGTAAAATAGTTGAATAAAAACAAATACAATTTTCATTCTTTAGACTATTGGGTTACATTCTATACCATGCTGTTTTGAAATTTAAATCACTTTTTATCCTAGTATTCTTTAGGGGGAGAGTTCAGGAATGCTTCTTCTATAAACTTAAAGTTTCTCTCAGAACTTTAATATTAATTTAGGAAACTAGCTAGCTTGAGGTAGCAAAAGTGGGATAATAAGAAATAGAAATGAGTCAGCTTGGTGAAGGATCAGAAGTGAACATCTAATTCTTTTTTTAATGTATATTTCTTATATAATATACATTTCTTGCATAATTTAATGCTGAAAGTGAGAAACAAACTTTTTCCTGAAGGATAAAAGTTCACATCATCTGGTTCCAGGCAGGAGTTCCTCTTTGGGTCACAGGGCTCACCACCTTCCTGAGGGTTACAGTTGACACTTCCTAGTCCTGCCACAGGTGGGGTGTGCTCTCTGGAAAGAGCCAGGATCCCAGTAAGGAGCTTTGGAATTCTACATTTATCCTGTTATAAAAGACAGTTAGGATATAACAACCGTGTAGTAGACAGTAACAAAGATCCAAATAGTTTCAACTTGAGAATTGATGTATCCAATATATGCAGTAATATTCAAATAATTCAAATTTTAGTCTCCTTTTCTAAGCCTCTGTAGTTAAAGCTTAGATATATACTTCATTTAACATTACTAAGCTAAAGACACTAGTTAACGGTGCCTTTGGAGGATTCTGGGCCTTGTGCAGAACTTGCTCCTTTGGAAGATGTTGAGTAGAGCTCAAATTGGGAAGAAGCAAAGTGTGTTCTTAGGAAATGAATCATTGCAGTCTCCGTATTCACAGGAGGCCCTGCGGTGGAATAGGAAGAGGCTGGAGTCCAGAGGTTTGGGCTGCTAGTCCTGACTGCTCCTGGTTAGCCTGGTGAACTTCAGCAACTCTCTTAACCCCTACAAACTTCGGTTTCCTCATCTGTAATGTAGGGACAATAATGAAAATGATTCACGGGGTGGTTAGGAGCAAGTGCAGTGATGTTTGTGGAACATCATCCTTTGTATGTTGTTGGAAGTATTTGTCATGACTATTAAAAATGAGATATATGGTCACTGAAGTAAAAGCTTTTATTTAAAATTTCTATTTCTAATACTATAGGTTAATAAGAGGCATTATCTTCTTTCCCAAGTTTATCACTCTTTAAACCATAAAGCTGTGTGTCACTGCCCAGAGAGAACTCGCCTTCAGTGAGAAATACAGTGGTGATCTAGTTCTTAGGCTGACTGGGTCTTGGGCCAGAGATGTGCTAACTGGGTCACCAGCTCTGACCAAATCCTTTACCACTAGTAATCAAGGCTTCTGTATATATGGTAGACATCGTCTACAGCCATCTTGGACACGGACGCACATTATGTTGCAACCATCTCATTCCGTAACTATACTTTAAAAAATGTCACAAGCTTGGTGAATCATTGGTGAATCATTAATTGACTCCAGCTGATTTCATCTTGGTTTTCCTCTTTACCCAAGCCACCTCCGCTTTTCTAAGCGCTCTGGGAATTCTGGCACTTAAACCCAGAGCTTTCCTTGCTTAAGAGAAAGTTACCCATCAATAATGGCTGCTGCCCTTGTCCTATTCACCCGCTGTGCAGCCCACCCACCACTGCTGCTGATTACCCATGAAGGGACAGCGAGAGGAGGGGGCCCAGCCCTGTGCAAACTCGCTGTGCTAAATACTTCAAGAAATAGAGTCTCAGGTATATCGGGCACTCAGACGAAAATACCATCTCTGCTCAGTATTTCCCATCGCTCCATCCGTTCACATCTGCTCTACTGAAATGAAAACTCATTTTCCCAATATTATGGGATGGACTACACTTTTACAAATGAATTTATCTTGTAAACTCACCCTCATCCAGTTTGTGTCAAAGCCATTGAAAGTTTGTACAGTCATTTCATCTTTGCAGTCACAGAAACATAGAAACCATGTCAGCACTCTTACCATTTTCACTCACTGCCACCTTTTTTCAGTTGTCACATCAGATTATCCTCTTTAATAATAAAGACATAGTTTTGGAGAACTGCAGTTCATGTTATGACAGTTCTTTTAGGAACAAAAACAAAACAGCTAAATGAAGCCTGGTCTGGTGGCTCACATCTGTAATCCCAACACTTTGGGAGGCCAAAAAAGTACTATCACTGGGCAATATAGCGATGCCCAGACTGGTCTCAAACTCTAGGCCTCAAGTGTCCCTACCAAAAAATTAAAAATTAAACAGCCATGGTGATATGCACCTGTAGCCCCAGCTACTGGGAAGGCTAAAGCAGGAGAATTCTTGAGCCCAGGAATTTGAGGCTGCAGTGAGCTATGATCATGCCACCATGCTCCAGCCTGGGCAACAGAGTGAGACCCTATCTCTAAAAAACAAACAAACAAACAAACAAACACCATTAAATGCAGCCAAGTTAATAGTTAAAAAGTTTACCCAATACAATGTAATATTATAAATCTAAGATTATTAATCTTCAGAAATGGTTTTCTGATAAGGAGAAAAAGCACACCATGCTTCTCTCTGATATTGCTTTTTCCCCCTTTTTTTGCACATTGTAAGATTGTGAACAGGTATTCATATAGGTTTAAAAATAAAACAAAATGCAGTGGAAAGGCTCCTCTTGCTGTCATCCACCATCAACCCCATATTTCCAGTTCCTATCCCTTCCCCCCGACGTAAGTTATGTTTTCTGTTGCTTTCCAGAGTTATTGAGAAGTATATAAGCAAATACATGTTTCTATATCTTTCCTGGATTTTCTTTTTTTAAGTAAATGTAGCATGTACATATGGTGTGCCTTTTGTTGTTGTTGAACAATATGTCTGGATTGGCCCATGGAGAGCTTCATTCATTGTACAACTATAGGCTATTCCTTTGTACGGATATGCCATAACTTATTTAACCAGTCTCATATCAAGGACATGTGGTTGTTTCCCATTTGGGGGCATTAAAAACAATGTCATAGTAAATAACCTCAGACCTATGTCGTGTAGCATATGTGCTACATGTGTTTAAATTCCAGACATGGGGCTGGCTGGGTCAAGGGTATGTACATTTTCAGTTTTGAAAGTTATTACCAGGTTCAGGGGGGTTATAGCTATTTGATCTCCCTCCAACGGTATATGAAAGCGCCTCTTCCCCAACAGTCTTGTTGACAGAATGTTATCAAATGTTTGGATATTTGCCAATCTGATAGATGAAAAATCTATCTCAATATGACTTTATTTTGTATTTCTCTTATTTGACTGAAGTTGAACATCTTTTCATATATTTAAGAATCATTTGTATATCCTTTTTTGAGAATTGTCCATTTGTATCTTTTGCCCATTTTTTGGTTGAATTGTTATATCCATTTTTAAGAACTCTGTTAGGAGAATTAGGCCTTAGGCTGTGATTTGAGTTGCAAATATTTTCCCTAATTTTGCACTAAGTCCTTGACTTTATGATTTCTTTCTTTTGGCCCAAAAGAAGTTGATTTTTATTTAGTTGAATTTATCAATCTTTTGTGGCTTCCAAATTTTGAGTCATAGTTAGGAAGGCCTTCTTCATTCTAGGGTCCTAAAGGGAAATCTCCTATGTTTCCTTGTAATACTTTAATAGCTTCATTTTTTACATATACATCTTTGATCTATTATGGGATTTATCCTGGTGTGCCATATGAAGTGTGGATTCAATTTTATTTTGTTATTTTTTCGAAGCTGTATACCCTGCTGTCCCCAGGCCAATTAATGAATAGTCCTAATATTTCTTCTTAAAATATTTTTCAAGGTCCAAAAAGTTGGCAGCTCTTGCAGAAGCCTTAAAGGAAGTCTCCCTTACAAAAGCCCAGCTGGGATTGGAACTGGAAGAACTGGAAGCAGCAGCACTTCTTGTCCAGGAGGAAGAAACTGCATTAAAAGCAGTCCATTCCGTTCTGGGGCAGCAGACACCTTGCTCCAGTTCTGAGGCAAGTGATTCGGAGGAATCGGACGGCACCACATCGTCTGGAACCTCAGACTCAGAGTCAGACTCGGATTCAGAGCAAGACGAGCTCAAAGAGAATCAGCGCGAGATGGTCGATTCTTTGCTAGGCCCCGTTCTTGAGGAAAGCAGTGCCCTGCTTATTGCTGATGGTGGGGAGTGCAGGAACACAGCCGCCCAGAAGCCTGATGTTAGTCAGGAGAAGCCACCCGCCTCTTCCCGGGCTCTGGGCGTGTCTGGGCCTCTGATAGAGGAGCTTGGGGAACAACTGAAGACTATGGTGCAGGTTTCAGAGCCCAGGGGCGCCACCACTGTAAACCACAGCAATATGCAGGAAAGAGACAGCCATCATGCACCGAGTAATTGACTCTATGTGGTTTTATCCATTGTCGAGGCTTATGTGAGATTTGGTTTTATTTACTGAATTAGAATTCCTCATTGTCACTTTGTACTTTTTCTTAGTACATACAGTCAGCTCTCCAGATTTGTGAATTCCTCATCCGTGGATTCAAGCAACTACAGATTGAAAATAATTAAGAAAAAATTGTATCTGTACTGAACATGCACAGTCTTTTTTCCTTGTCATTATTCTCTAAACAGTACAGTATAACACCTATTTCCACAGCATTTAGGTATTGTAAGTAGTCTAGACATGATTTAAAGGATGCGAGAGGATGTGTGTAGGTTGTATGCAAATACACCATTTTACGTCAGGGACTTGAGCATCTGAGGATTTTGTTATCCGTGGGGGTCCTGGAACCAGTCCCCACAGACACTGAGGGGTGTCTGTACAACATTGTTTTCCAGTGAGCTAATGCTTGTACCTTTTGGTTTCCTTGTTGTAACTTTAAAGATAAAGTTTGAAGTTCTAGATGATGATAATAGTTCTATTGCCAGAGTCTCTAGAACGTAGAGCCCATTAATACTTTCATTGTAGCTTTACTGAGGCATACTCGACACAAAATGGACTGCACAAATTTAAGGTATACAGTGTGATAAGTGTTGGCATATGTGTACACCAAGTGAAACCATCACCACAACAAGGTAATGAATGTACCTATCATCCCCAACTGTCGCCTGTGCCACCTACCCCCATCCCCCAGGCAACCACTGATCTGCTTTCCAGCACTATACATTAGTTTGCATTTCCTAGAATTTTATGTAAATTGAATCACTCAATATACCTCCTTTTTTTAGTCAGGCTTATTTTACTTGGTATAATTATTTTGAGATTCACCCATGTGGTAGCACGTGTTGGGGTTTTTTTTTCATTGCTGAGTACTATTTCATTGAATGGATTTGTCCACTTACCTATTGATGGACATTTGGGTTGTTTCCAGTTTGGGGCTGTTATAAATAAAGCCTTTATGAGCATCTGTGTACAAGTCTTTGTGTGGATATATGCTTTCATTTCTCTTAAGTAAATATCTGGGAGTGGAATGACTGAGCCATATGGTAAGTGTATGCTTAATGTTTGGGGTTTTTTGTTTTTTTTTTTTTTTGAGACAGAGTCTCACTCTGTTGCCTGGGCTAGAGTGCGGTGGCGTCAGCCTAGCTCATATCAACCTCAAACTCCTGGGCTCAAGCAATCCTCCTGCCTCAGCCTCCCAAGAAGCTGGGACTACAGGCGCTTGCCACCACGCCTGGCAAATTTTTTGTTTCTATATTTAGTTGACCAGCTAATTTTTCTATCTTTAGTAGAGACAGGGTCTCGCTCTTGCTTAGGCTGGTCTCAAACTCCTGTTCTCCAGCGATCCTCCTGCCTGCCTCGGCCTCCCAGAGTGCTAGGATTACAGGAGTGAGCCACCGTGCCTAACCATGCTTAATGTTTTAAGAAAATGCCCAACTGCTCTTCAGCTTGGCTGTGCCACTTTACATTCCCACCAGTAGTGCATGAGGGTTCCAGTCTTCCACATGCTGGTCTTCACTTCATATAGTCAGTCTTCTAAATTTTTAGCATTCTAATAAATGTGTAGTAGTATTTCATTGCGGTTTTAATTTGCATTTTCCTAAGACTTATGGTGTTAAACATCTATTTGTATGCTTATTTGTCATCCACATATCTTTTTGACGTGTCTGTTCAAATCTTCTGCCAATTTTTAAAGCTGGGTTGTTTGTTTTCTTATTTTTGAGTTGTGAGAGATCTTTATAAATTCTTGATACAAGTCTGCATCATGAGTCCTGTTTTTCTGCTTCTTTGCATGCCTTGTAATCTTTGATTGGATGCCAGACATGGTGATTTTTGCCTCGTTGGGTGCTGGATATGTCTTCTTACAGATATTTTTTAGCTTTATTTTGAGGTGCAGTTAAGTGACTAGGGAATAGGGTGATTCTTGTGGGTCTTGCTCTATTAGGCAGGTCCAGAGTAGTGCTCAGTGTAGGGTGAGTTTTCCTCCAATGCTGATGTTCCTGAGTGTTCTCCCCATGCCCTGTGAACTAGGAGTATTTTCAATCTGGCCGAGTGAAGGAGACACTCTTCCCTGTGTGAGTGTTGAGCACTGTTCCTTTAATCTTTTCAGATGGTTCTTTCCCCAGCCCTCATCACTGAGTACTCTCTTGAATACTAGTGGAGGACTCTCTTTCTCCAGATACCCAGGATTCTCTCTCCTGTCTCCTCTCTGGATTCCTGTCCTGTCCTGCATACGTTAGCTGCCTTGGTCTCCCCAAGTCCTCAACTGTCTCTTGAACTCCAGAGGCCACTGGGTTGTGCCTGGGTTGTTGTCTTTCAAGGGAGCAGGTAGGGCAGTCATAGAGCTTACCCTGTTTTTTTTCTGTCCCTCAGGATCTGTCTTTCATTGCCTCATGTTCAGTGTCTTGAAAACCATTGTTTCATGTATTGCTCCTGTTTTTCTTTTTGGTTATGTCAGGTGGGAGAATAAATCTGGTCCCTATTTACCCCATCTGGACTGGAAGCGTAAGTCTCCATTAATATTTTAGATGTGAATTTTCCCACTTAAGTTTAAGCTGCTGGGGCAGTGGGGTCTATGTCGTGTCTTGTTACCACTGAATCATCAGTGCCCATATTCTCAAACCCTCCATAAATATTCGTTGAATGAATGAACAAATGAGATAAACCAATTTGCTTTGGGGAAGAAATGAAATGAAATCTGGTATGCATTAAACTTAGTAGCATTTTTTATTTCAAGAAAGGGTGTGATCCCTTTTACTTTGGCTTTATAAAGGTTATGAGTATCTGTATTTCTAATAAGAATTCTTTTTGTGTTAACATGATAGTAGGTGACTATGCCATTTAACATGCATGGTAACTCCTGAACACTGTAACAGCTTCGTCAGAATGTGTTCAAGACTTCTCTCAGGCTCCCCAGAGAGCTTCTAAATCCTCATGACCATTGAAAATGCATTTCTCCTCCGTAGCACATTACCTGAAGCCAGTCTGAAAAACTGTCATCCATAACTCCCCTCATTTCCACTAAAGTCAAGCAAATTGAGCAAATCCACTCTTGTCTAAAAGCTTAAAGCCAAGGAAGTGTTCTTCCTTCCTTCAATTTCTGTCCTTACTTAAGAATCTTGACAGGATCTACTTCGGGGAGACTTGTCTTGGGTGGAAAAACCTGTTACTCCCTTCCTGAAAGAATGAGCAAACATGATCCTGCCCGGACATCCTCAAAGCCCAGGAGCTCATTAAACAACTCTCATGAGTATTAACGACACCGTGGGTGAGCTCCTTAATGTCAGACTGCGTGTCTGCAGCATTTCTTTTACCCTCTCTTTGTTCACGGAGGTTGAAGCTTTGTTATATCACATTACTCTGTCTTTGTTTAAGATGGGCTAAGAACACCATAGTACGCTAGGTCTGTAACCCAAAACATGTCCAAAGGTGCTGTCTTTTATTTTAATTTTTTAACTAAGCAACCTGCCAGGCAACTTTAGCGATCTCCTATAACCATATGAGTTTCCCCAAAACTCTGGGTGATGGGGGAACAAAAACAAGTTGAAGAAAGAACAGGGAGGAAACCCAGTGACTGCCTAGTTGCAGCTCAGTGGCAAAAACCAAGGCTTTGGGGCTGAGGAGATGGAGGGGTTGAGATCCAGAGCCATGGCCGTGGCCTGCTCACAAGGAGGTGTGCCCTTAACCTTCATCTTAAAAATGGCAATAGAACTGCTTTTATTGCTTACCCTACAGTACAGTGAGACTGTATGTTGAAAACATTTTTATAAACTGGAAAGTATTAAACCAAGGTAAGGGTTTATTATTACTGTCTGACATCCCAGGGCTGAACAGGTCCCTATTTAGCTACTAACAACAGGTCGCTGGAGGAGCTAGCCCTGTGAAAATGAGTCAGCCCTGCTAATGGCTTCAGAGGCATGCTAGTGGTAAGAGTCTACATAGTTCAGCAGATTAGATAAAAATACTAATTATACCAATGAATCACAGCACTGCCTCATCTTCTAGGTTTGCATTATCACTGACCTGTTTTTCTATGTTCTGTCTCTCCTCTCCCATTATCCTTGAAGAATAATGTGGGGCCTTGCTGTGGGCATCATTGGTTTTAGGTGCCAGTAACTAAGCTGGTATCATCTTTCACTGGCACAAGATTAATCTACAAATGAGACAGGGCTGCTCCCTCCCACATTCTAAATTGGCTGACAGCTGGGGAGCGGTTTTCACACCTGCTAATGAAAAATCCACTTTGGTTGTGAAGATCAAATTCTATTACCAAGAATTAGGGAGAGTAGAGAGAGGGTCAAGTTTTCTTAGTCCTAAGACTTTATAAAATTATTACTATAAAACAGAGGGACTCCTGGATATCTATTTTGTTATAAAGAGATTTTTTTATTATTTTATATGTTGTAACAGGAAATTGACCTATATAGTCAATGGTGACAAATCAGATGCCTCTAAAAGAAGCAGAAATGAGTTAATATAGGAATAAAACTATTAAAAGTACACCAGATCCTCAGAATGTTAATTATAAAATCTTTAAAGATGCAGAAAACCCCCTGTATAAAGTGATTTGTCATGTAATGTCACTGCATGTCAGGTAAATGCAAGTTAAGCTTCATAAACGCAAATCTCTGTGATTGTTTAGTCAGGGGTCTCCATTAAAGCAAATCAAAGATTGCAAATGTTTCCTTAACATCATTCCATCTAAATCCCCGATGGGATTTTTGTGATCTGTTGCTTTTCTCACCTGTTTTCTGAGTGTGTTATATATAGTTTCAATCCATACCAAATGAAGGAAGCATTGATTAGACTTGATTTAAGGCAGCAAGTGATAAATGCAGCTGGGAAATTGATTCATGTCTCTCAAGTGACTGGGGCACAGCCATCCACAGTTGACACAACTCTTGTCTCAAGGCTGGAGAAAACAAACAGGCAAACACTTGTCAAACAGATAAATGACTTTGCTGTTTTGAGCTCTCCGTGGAGGCCATTTGTTTCCTAGATAAGGAAGACTGCTCTCCAAAGTCATGAAAAGATAAGCTAGAGGAAAAGGATGAATGTGGACTGGGATGCCCAAGCACTTGGAAGAAAACAACAACAGAAAGGATTTACCTCCAGGAAGGATCTTGCTGCTTTTCCCTCCAACATGCCGGGAGCAGCGCTGTGAATGCTCTGTCTCCGGTATTTTAAGTGTTCACAGTGGTGTGCTGTTGTCTTTGAAGCTATTTCCAGGGAGACATTTCCTGACTGTTCTTACTGGAGGGAGCATTCGGGGGAAGAATCAGTAGGAATAGCTGAGACTCCAGAGCCTGCCTCGCAGTCTCTTGGCCAGTCAGCTGGCCTGAAGTATTGACAGTGCCAGCAGTTTGACCACCAGCCCAGAAGCCCCCTGAAAACAGTAGCCCCATTGCAACCCAGTGCCTGTTGTAGATCCTTGCCCATAATACAATAGGTATTTATTGTATTTATGTTTCTTACCTTGATATGTTTGCTCCTCTATTGCTTTTTCTTCTTACCTGTCCTTGAAGGCCACGTTCGAATGCCCCTTCTTCTAGCAGGTCACCCTTCACTGTTCCAGGCTGGAAGTAATTCCCCTCCTCAGAACTCCTAGAACCATTTAAAGCAGTTTTAGAGTACTCATTGCTCCCTGACGGGTACATACATGTCTCCTAGATCCTTTACAAAAACACAAACTTCAGTATCTGTTTCAACTGGATCCCACACAACACTCTATCCGCAGAACACCTTCAAATGACACTTGTTGAAAGAAAAACCAAATCAAACAAACTAGCCAACTAAATAGCTTGAATGAATAAATGGCCTCAAAGCCCAGATAGCTCTTTACTATCTGGTACTCCCCACTTAGCATACAAGGCCACTTTGCTCTTTTTTGTTTTCCTTTGTTTCACAAGTCTTGGTTCTCTTTTTTTTTTGAGACAGAGTCTCACTCTATTGCCCGGGCTAGAGTGCCATGGCATCAGCCTAACTCACAGCAACCTCAAACTCCTGGGCTCAAGTGATCCTCCTGCCTCAGCCTCCCGAGTAGCTGGGACTACAGGCATGTGCCACCATGCCCGGCTAATTTTTTCTGTATATTTTTAGTTTTCCAGCTAATTGCTTTCTATTTTTTTAGTAGAGACGGGGGTCTTGCTCTTGCTCAGGCTGGTCTCGAACTCTTGAGCTCAAACCATCTGCCCGCCTCGGCCTCCCAGAGTGCTAAGATTACAGGCGTGAGCCACCGCGCCCGGCCAAGTCTTGGTTCTCTTGTATTTTGAACATGACTTCAGCCGACATACTAATCAGGAATATCAACTATGTCTTTCCTCCTCCTTCCCCTGGTCTGGGATCGTCATCCCCTTGTCTAATGGGCACATATATTCTGTCTCCCTATTACCCTCCCTCCTCAACCCTTTCCCAGCATTCTCTGCCCACTGTCCCTCCGCTGGCAGGGAACCTGCAAAGTCCCCACTCTGGGCAGCATCCCCTGACGTGGTGGGCACCATCCCAGTGAATCAGGGCCAGATCCCGCTGGAAGAGCCTTGAATCCAAGGAAAGCCGGAGGGATCAGAGCAGGAAAGAGATTCCTACCAGGCTATCCTCTAGAGCAGTGGGTTCCAGAGTTCTGTATTCAGATTTCTGCAAAATTAAAATTAGAAACAAAACAAACAGGGTGGGATGCAGAAGGTGCTGACATAAGGCTGCTCACTTCTCATTTTGCATGTGCATCTACAACCCAACCCAGCCAGTACTCTGCTGAAACCACTCTTTCATAAAAGCCTGTTACTGTCCAAGAGGTAGAAGGATATTATTTCAGGATAAAGATCAGTCCTCTAAACTGAGCACTTTTAGCTTCAAGAAAAACTCTCTCACCTGAGAACCACAGTTACCTTTTCAGTGTCTCTATTTCCAGTCTTTTTTTTCTGTGCAAATGCATGTATATATGTGTATTTTTAAAGCACAATTAGAAGCATGTACTACCATAAATTTATATCCCGTTTTCTCTCTTAACATGAGGTCATGAATATTTTCCCATGTCACTGAATGATCTTCCAAAGTTTGACTTTTCATGACTGCATTTATTCTTACTGCATTGGAAGCAATTGCTCTCAAATGTAAATTTGGTTAATCAGGATACTCCTGTTTTGTAGTGCATTTGCCAAGCCTGGATGCCGAAGTTCGCTAGGTGCTTCCTCAGCAGCTCTTCCTGTTTGTTACAGCAGCATGGTTTATTTTAAAAACAGTACAGTTGTTCCTCAGTATCCATAGGGGATTGGTTCCAGGACCCCTGCAGATACCAAAATCCACTGACGATCAAGCCCCTTATGTAAAATGGTATAGTATTTACATATAACTTATGCACGTCCTCCCACATGCTTTAAATCATCTCCACATTACTTATAATACCTAATACAATGTAAATGCTATGGAAATCATTGTTATACTGTATTTTTAATATGCATATTTGTATTAGATTATTTATTTGAGTATTTTTGATGCACAGTTGGCTGAATCTATAGATGCGAAGCCCCTGATACAGACGGCCAACTGATATCCTTGAACTGGAGAAGAGACAGGAATTTGTTGAGCTACCGCATTGTGCTAAGTACTGTGCTAGTCTTGTCTTGTCCCAAGCATATCAAGCAGGGGCCTGTTTCCACTTCAGTCCTTTTATAGCCACCGGCCCTGCCGATGGAGGGGGCTTTGGGCATGTTGAGACCATGGGGCTCTCTTAGCTGACTGGATTGGGGTTGAACATGACCCAAGGGTAGGCTGCGGGGGTCTGCTGGCCTAGAAAGCTTTACTAATCCAAAGGTTCTTGACTCTGGTTGCACACTTGGATCATCTAAGAAACTTAGAAAGTACTGATACCCAGTCCCCTCTGGGGGTGTCTAAGCAGGAAAGAGCTGGGATAATCCAATTCCTGCTGTCAGAAATTTGAATTGGGAAAGGACAAAAGGGTCAGGCCCTTGGCAGTTGTCGAGGGTGAGAGATGTGTTAAAAAGAGCCATGAAGGGGAGCTGGAGTCCGTCTTGCAAACTCAACTTAGGAAGAAGTATGAGTTAGAAGGATGTGTGTAGTGGAGAAAAGATACAGAGGAGAAGGCGAAGACAGCAGCTGGTTGTGGAAGAGGGAGTGGCTGGGCGTAGAAAGATGCAGCCCCATGGAGTTGTTAAGTCAAGTTAAGGAGAAAGATAAATACCTCAAGACTAATTTTCTCCATGATATGGATCACAAGTTAAAGACAAAGGCGGGTGTAGACTAGACAGGCTGGACAATAGATGCATCAGAAAATGGAGAGAGAATTGAGAATCCTGGACAGTCCCAATCTGTGCCATATAATGGGGTTTTTCGCATGGGATTTTCTAACACCTTTGCCCCTAAATACTGATATTAAGATGTTCTTTTGCCTTTGTTTGTTTGTTTACGCTTTGTTTTAAACACATGTCAATTTAAAGACCTACCCCATGTCAGGCATATAGACGTTCATGTACATTTTATCACCTAATATAGTGAAAAACTCAATATTTTCAGTTTTTTTTTTTATGAAAGTACAGCAGAGACTTGTCCAAATCTGTGTATTTAGCAATTGCCAGAGGAAGAGCTTATATACAATCTTCTGGTTCTAAATCCCTTGGATTTATGAAAACTTTGGCTAGTAAGATAAAAGTTACCTTTTCATATATGTGTATTTCTTTGAGCCAAGATGCAATGTAGAAAAACAGAATAAATTTATACCTGATCTTGGAGAACTGCAAAAAAAAAAAAAAAACAAATTCCTCCGAAGTGAAATTCACACATTGCTGCCCTGAGGCCCCAAGAGCAGCTGTGGGCCCCACACCACCTTTCCTTCCAGCAGTCCCAATGTCCGCGAGGCTTGACCACTAGACCCGTGCGGACTCAGAGTTCAGAGGGCATCCATCTCCCTTCTGCTGATCAGCTCAGAGGCTTCTCTTAGAAGTAACAGGAAGCCTGACACAACTGTTCAAAACAATAAAGAGGACTTACAGTCTATGATCTGCAAAGTCCAGTGGCAGAATGGATTTCAGGAGAGGCCAGTCAACAGTGTGATCAAAGCCCCTGATTCCTGTGGTTTCTCGGTGCCACCATCTTCAGTGTCACCTTCATCCCAATTTGGACACCTCTCATATGGCAAGAACGCTGCCAGCAGCCCCTGCAACTATCTACTTTCTCGTCACTGTTAGGTCCAGAGTCGAGAGAGAGAGAGAGAGAAAGAGAGAGAGAGAGGCGCACACACACACACACACGAAGCCTCATGTGTAGCAAAATGTTGTTTATTTTGGGCATCTGGGTGCAGACGGGTGGAGGCCAAAGAGTGTCCACACGGAGGGAGGGGAGAGCTTTGGGTTTTATAGAGGGTTTTTTAGCGGGGAGTGAGTACCGGGGCCAGAACAGCCGCTGCAATAAACTTTTTTTTCAAACAACCAATTTCTGGGACCCCTGGGTCGGTCTCATCCTGTAGAGATAAAAGAGGGGAGTAGTTCCGTCCTTATCAGGGGGGACAGGAGTGCTGGCTGCAGCTGTCTGTTAGGTTTACAACCTCCCGGGACTCTTCAGACCCCTGTGGCTATTGAGTCACAAACCTGAGTTTTCCATTAACCGCATTGTCCCATACATGCTTTTCGAGTTCCCACCTGGAACAAACCTAACAGTCACCATCTGCCAGAAAAGAAATTTTGTGTCCCAGCTTCCCCAGCAAATGCCCCCAGGTTCTGTTGGAGCACAAAACCGGGAAGGTAACTGATAGGCGTCTGCCACCCTTTTCACCAGCCCTCCCGCTGTGCAGGGCTCAGCTCTCCCTTCCAGAGAGAACCTGCTCAGGAGTGGCCGAGCTGACAGCTTCCAGCTGCCACGCCTTTGCTTCGGGACCCACCCCGGGGTTGACACTGAGGCCACACTCTCCCCAGGCTGCTCCCAGCCACTGACTGGCCACAGCAACGAGCTGGAGCTGGGCCATTCCTGTGCAGGGAGGACCCCTCCCAGGCAGTACTGCTCTGGACTCCCCGCCCACCTCCCCAGCTGCGCTGCGCTGCGCTTTGGGGCCCTCCCCACCCCATCCTCCTTCCCGCCCTTCACACTTGCCAGTCCTCCTCCTGGTCCGAAGCCCTCCCTTCCTGCTCCTGTTTCCTCTCGTTTATCCTGCACAGACATTGCATTTCTAGCCTGGCGTCTGATTCCCAGAGGACCAAACTGACACATCCTGGTCATCTGAGCTACCCTGAGTGAGCGGAGCTTAGCTCAAAGGTGCTTTGCCCCAGTAGTGCCTGTGGGGTAGAGATTGTCTCCATCATACGCAAGGGCAGACCAGGGCTTGGGGTCGACCAGCACGCCTCGGGTCATCCATGCGACAAGGCGAGTCCTCCCCCTCCGAGCTCCTCCAGCCCGCGGCCTTGTCCCCTGGAGAGACGATCTTCACCTCTCTGCAGCCCGTGCACTAGGTGCTGTTCCTGGTGGAGCGTGGTGAGGTGGCCCGAGTCACTCAAGGTCACTCCTGGCTCCTCAGGAGAGGAGGGGTGGATCCCAAGGTGTGTCCTCCCCAGTGGGGGTTTCCCGCCTCAGTCGCCCTGGGGCAGGGGGCAGGGGGCAAGGCGACGGGATTGCTGGTGGATGGGCTGCGAGGTCACTGTCTGCACCGGCCCAATGCCACGTTGAGCATGGAGACTCGACAAGTGACACGTCAACGACGGCTACGTCTGCACATGGACCACCCCGGCACTGTGTTTAAAACGAAAAAGCAAAGTCAGATGTTGCCGGGAGGGCCCGGAAAGCCTCCTGGGCGGCGGCGGGGTGAGCCCGATCGATGAGCGCCTGTTCTCCGTTACGCGACCCTCCCCCTCTAATCCGCGGCATTGTCCACTGACGTGTCTAATTACGTGTCTTCCAGCCGCAGAACTCCCCCCGGAGCGGCGAGGGCCTCGCGGCGGCACGCGGGGGAGGATCGCTCCATCTGGTCCCCGGCGCCGCGGGGGGCGCGGGCGGGGCGCCACTGCGCGTGCGCGGGCGGGCGGGGCGCAGCCGGGCGCAGGTGCCTGGAGGAAGGGGCTCCCAGCGGCAGGTGCGGATGCAAACTCGCCGAGGCTGGAGTGTATGTTTAATTACAGTCGACTGAGGAGGCTGTTTTATTTAAGAATTACAGGAGGCAGTTCCAGATGAAGTTCTGAGCAGAGCTCCGGAAGGTAGCGGGCTGGAAGCGGCTGGGGCGGGAGAGATCAGCATCTTTAATTGGGGAGGCACGCTCAGAATTGCCTGAGATGTAAAAACAATCACCTGGAATGCGAGGAGGCTTTGCTAGAAAAGTCAGAGAGCCCACTCCCACCCCGCCCCCTATCCCCAAGCTGATTAAATTGTCTGGCGTGAAGCAGATCCCTAATTCACAGGCATTTCTCATTCCCCCTAGTAACACTGTATTTCTGTTTGTGTAGAGACCTGGCTCTCGGGGCGCATTGAAGTTTCACCTGGAGAGGATGGAACAGAGAAGACTATCAGAAATAGGTCCTTCGTGCAACCAAATGCCAATAACAGCTCCCATGTGCCTAGCTAGCCCTTCAGTTTGCAAAGTGCTTTCTTCTACCTTGCCTTGCTTTCAGCAGGGGCAGGCAGGGTATCCCATTTTAAAGCGAGGAGCCAAGAGACGCCCAGGCTTTTCCCCAGGTAGACACAGTGACGTGGGTGTGGAAGGCTCAGTGAGGGCGGGGGGTGTCACGGCGGGAGCCACAGAAGATCTCCCAGAGAAAGAATGAACAGGAGTTGGTTGAACAGAGGAAGGTTAGGGTGGGGGCTGCATGCCTTAGGTGAAGAGACGTGATGGGTGAGGGAACCGGTTGCTCAGAGTGTCTGGGACACAGAGGGGAGGGTTAGCAGAGCTCGTGGATTGGGGTGGGGAGCAACCCACCGAAAGCCACATCCACTTGTGGGCCCAGGCTCAGCATTGTGTCACATTAAGAGAGAGAGAGAGGCCTGGCATGATAGCTTATGCCTGCAATCCTAGCACTTTGGGAGGCCGAAGCAAGAGGATTACTTGAGGCCAGGAATTTGAGACCAGCCTGAGCAAGAGTGAGACCCCGTCTCAAAGAAAAAAAAAAATAGAAAAATTAGCGGGTATGACAGCACACACCTGTAGTCCCAGCTACTTGGTACACTGACGCAGGAGGATCGCTTGAGCCTAGGAATTGGAGGTTGCAGTGAGCTATGATGACACCACTGCACTCCAGCCTGTGTGATAGAGCAAAATTCTGTCCAAAAAAAAAAAAAAGAAGATCAATCCAGTGTCCATAATAATTGAAAAGCAATTGAATATTTATTGTAGCCTCTGGTGCCCTTCATTTGTAAGGCACAGGAAATACAGTTGGCCCTCCAAATCCCTGGGTTCCACATTCCCGAATTTAAGCAGCCATGGATGGAAAAACTCCAGAAAAAGAAATGGACAGTTGCATCTGTACTGAATGAACATGCACAGACTTTTTTCCGCTGTCATTATTCCCTAAACAATGCAGTATGACAACTATTTCCATTGCATTTACATTGCATTAGGTATTCTAAATAATCTAGAGAGAAGTACACAGGAGGATGTGTATAGGTTCTTTGCAACGACTATGCCATTTTTTATAAGGAACTTGAGTATCTGTGGACTTTGGTTTCCTGGGGGTCCTGGAGCCAATCCCTGATGGTTACAGAGGGATGACGACTCTATTGTGAAATCTTTCCTTCTCTCATTCTCACTCTCTTGTTCTCTGTCTCCCTCTTGTCACAGCCACTGCCCCCAAAGACTCACTTCCCCCACTTCAAACTTCCCTACACTCTCGTTCAGACTCTGCCCTCACAGCTTTCCTGCCCCTGTTCCTTTCTGTGCCCGTGACTTTGATTCTATAGCACCCTGACATTCCCTTCCCAGTAGCAACACTGCTCACCTTGTGGCTCTTTCCACTTAGACAGTTTAGGACCCAAGTCCACGGCAGTCCAGGGCTCACAGGCCAAATCCGTCCCACCGCCTGTTTTTGTATAGCCTGTAAACTGAAGGTTTTTTTTTTTTTTTTAATTTTTTAATGATTGAAAAGAGTTTGTGGAAATTTTTTTTTCTCTCTTGTTAAACAAGTACCCACCTAATAGCCTTCATCTTGCCCCTTGGCCAAGAAAGCCTAGAATATTTCACCATCTGGCCCTTTACAGAAAAGATTGTCGACCGCTGGTTTAGGAGAAGGGGTTTAGGAATACCTGTCTAGTAGCTTTTTTGGCCCGTGGCTTCTGGGGTTTCCATGTCCTGCTTGGGGAGGCCCTGGGGGAAGCTGGGGTGAGAGGGATGAGTCCCCCTGCCTGCATGCCCATGTGAGAGGGTGACCCATGGCAGCGCACGGAGGCCTCTGTTAAAGTAAACCTTTTGGCAGTTATCATGGGGCCATGCAGGGCCACACTTGTTTTTCCAGGGTGGGGAAGTGACTTACATCTGAACATTCCAAGGACTAGGAGTGGTGGATATCTGCTTCAGAGTCCCCTTTACAGAAGCTGTGTTACCAGGGATCACAAAAGAAGATGGAGACCAGGCCAGAGTACTCGGGAGATTTTATTATTCGGAGACGGGTCACATGGCAAGGCAAGTCTATCTCAGCGGAGTCTTACTTTTGACCAAGAAGTAAATAGCTCTCCAGAAACACCTTCCCAGAGGATAGTGCACCACGGTCTTCTCCTACTTTTGGATCTCTTCCCATACGCAGTGACCACCCATATTGCTCTTTATCTTGGCAAGCCTTCTCCTGTCTTCTCTCTTGGGCATTTTTAAGAAGCCAGTCTTCTCAAGCATCTTCCCAGAGTCAGCTGAGGGCCTGTGTCTGTCTGGCCTCCTCTCGGGAAACCACTCCTGCCCTGCTCTGTGGTACTGCTGCTCAGTCCCTGTGTGTCCCAAGGGCTGATACTACCCCCAGTCCCACCACAGGGGTGGACCTGTGGACCAGGTCTGGCCAATCAGAGTATCCTGTTCTTCTGACCACAGTGATTGGGTCAGGGACAGGCAGATGTCCCAACCCTGGCCAATCAATGTCCTCCTTGGGACTTTGGCCAGAGCTATTGGAAATGATGCTCTTTCTTCCAGAGTTGATAAAGTGGAAGGCAGCTATTTTTGAGCTGATGATTATCTTTGTAACCATGTGGGGAAACCCTTTCTGGAAAAGAAATCTCATATAAGGAAAGAAAGGAGAAAGATAGAGAGAGAGATCAATCTATCTGATAACACTGTTATTTATGCCTTGTTCTGTTGCCCAGGCTAGAGTACAGTGGCATGATCATAGCTCACTGCAACCTCAGACTCCTGGGCTCGATCGAGCACTCCTCCTGGCTCAACTTCTCGAGTAGCTAGGATTACAGGTGTGAGTCACCATGCCCAGCTAATTTTTCTATTTTTTGTATTTTTGAGGTCTTGCTGTGTGGCCCAGATTGTCCTCAAACTCCTGACCTCAAGCTATCGTCCCACCTCGGCCTCACAAAATGCTGGGATTACAGGTGTGAGCCATGATGCCCAGCCTGACAACATTGTTTGAGGCTCAGCATCCAGTCATCCCTAAGGCTTGTTCCACCCTGTACCTTTCAGCAATCATCCAAGCCAGTAACATGCTTTTTTCTTTTCTTCTTTTTTTTTCTTTTGCTTAATCTGAACTGGGTAGAGTTTGACCACCAGCATTCAAATAGGTTCTGAGCAATATACGGGCTTTACCAGGTACCTTGGCATCTTGGGTTCCTCCCCTGGGTACCTGCAGCCCCTGCCATGTAACTTGCAGTGCCCTCCTTCTCTGACTGTGGCCTGAGTGACTGACTTCGGCCAATGTGATGTTTGCAAACATGGTATAGGCACAGTGGGACTTGTCTTCTCTTGTGCAGCCCTTCTGAGACCATAGGAACAATCTCAGTCGAGCCCACTGGATAATGAGAGACATGTAGAGCTGAGCAGAGCCGTCCCAGCTGAGGCCCCTTGACCAAGCAGCCTTGAGCCGCTATGGAAGCCAACTGCAGGCGCATGAATGAGCACAGCTGAGGCCAGCCAAAGAACCGCCCCCCTGTGCCAAGCCCACAGCATTGTGAGCGACACAAATGGTAGATGTTTTAAAGCAGCAAGTTTTGGGGTGATTTGTTAGGCAGCAAAAGCTGATACACAGGTGAAAGGTGAAAAAGGTGTTATGCAAGCTCTAAAGGAGAGCAGCTTGTCAGTCACCTGGTGACTTTTTTAATAGATAAGGAAAACAAAGGGCTGTGATGTTGAAATATTGCCTAAGCTTAATACAACTACAGTTCTAGACCACCAGTATTTCAACAAGGAGCCCGGAACACTTATAAATTCTTAGCAGAGCTGCCTTGGCAGGGACCCCACTGAGGAATCCACGCCTGGAACTGCCACTCAGCAGCCACGCCAGGCAGCTCTCACTGCAGGCAGCGTGGCCAGCACAGACTGTCTCCAGGATGAGGGGATCAGGTGCATACTTGACAATGGAGAACTCCCCTTACTTGTCCTAAAGCCACGACAGGAAGTGTCACACTGCATTAACATGTTGAGCACCGACTGTATTTATAATGTTCACAGCAACAATCCTTTTCTTTTATAAGCCTGAGCTAGTACACTTGCATTCTCTTTTATTAGGGACGGTTTGCTAGAAGTAACTTACCGTTTTCTCCTTATGCGAGGTTGTTCATATCAAAGATTAAAGGTACTACTGCTACTGAGGATGGCTCACAGGCTGGGCACGGTGGCTCACGCCTGTAATCCTAGCACTCTGGGAGGCCGAGGCGGTGGATTGTTTGAGCTCAGGAGTTCGAGACCAGCCTGAGCAAGAGTGAGATCACGTCTCTACTAAAAATAGAAAGAAATTAGCTGGACAACTAAAAACATATATAGAAAAAAATTAGCCCGGCATGGTGGCGCATGCCTGTAGTCCCAGCTACTCGGGAGGCTGAGGCAGAAGGATCGCTTGAGCCCAGGAGTTTGAGGTTGCTGTGAGCCAGGCTGACACCACGGCACTCTAGCCTGGACAACAGAGTGAGACTCTGTCTCAAAAAAAAAAAAAAAAAAAAAAGATGGCTCACATTTATGAACACTGACTTAGCACCAGGCTCTGGACAAAGGGCCTGATCTCTAATCCCCGCTACAACCCAGGGAGGTAGGTGCTGTCAATCCCATTTTACAGATGAGAAAACTGAGTCCTCCATCCAAGCACACCAAGTTATTAAATGTTGGTGTGAGCAACTGAACTTGTGTTTTATTTTTAAAGGGAGACTAATAACGTGGGCTGGAGGAGACTTCATGGGAGACTTCATAGGGAGACTTCATGAAGGACACACTTCACCTGCTCTGAAGACAGATTGGGATTTGCCATCTACTGTCTCTGTGACCCTGGGCATTTTACTAGATGTTCCTGGGCCTCACTTTATTTGTCTGCAAAATAGGGTGATAATCCTGTCTTTCAAGGATGGTCAAGGGGAAGAGAATTAAATGAGACATAGAAAGCTCCCAGTGCTGTGTTAGGCTTAGGGCTGGAGCTCAATCCCTTATACATTTTCTTCCACCAGCAGACACTAGACCATGCTGGTTTCCCGTGACTACATACAAGGAATATGGACTCCATGGGACTTTGGGTTGGTATGATTAGGCACTTTGCTCAGGCTGTGCCACTGCACCAGAACAGAGCCTGGCACACCAGAGGCACTCAGTATAAATGTCTCGAGTTCTGTGTTTCTGTGAGCCTGTGATTCTGTGAGATGCGACTGGCAGCGGCTTCCTAAGTGCTGGTTGGGATCAGGAGGTGGAGGGGATCCAGGAGAGAAGGTCTGTAAGGAGGAGGGGAGAGATGTCCCAGTCAAGCACCCTCCAGGACCCAGTGGCATGGTTTGCGATGCTGGTAATGACTCGTGCCCAGCCTGGGAGGGCACCTCAGGAGTTGCTGGAGATGCCGGCTGAGTGTCCTGAGTGCAGAGTCTGTGGCCTCAGCTCCACCCTGCCTCTCTCTTCCCCCTCCCGAGCTCTCCCGGCCTCTGCTCCGGAACCCCCACCTGCCTGCATGGCGGCCAGCATGGAAAGACCCCTTCCTTGATGCCAAGTACCAGCAGGGCTCTCTAAGGATGTGAATTATTCTTTGACGAACCCAGCACCCATCTGTCCCCAGCCGGTGCTGCTGGCATCTCCCTAGGCCTGGAAGCTGCCCAGGGCACCTCTGAGCCAGGCCTGCACAGGGTTTCTGCACAACGACAACACGGTGGCCCTGAGCCTTTCGCCTTAATTGGAGAGATGACGGGGTGGGCACAGGAGGCTCTAAAGTGTGTATTTGCAATCAGCTTGCTCCTCGAAGTGGCATGAAAACAAATGTCTAAGGAATGCTTGCAGTGAGGAGATCTCCCTGGCGACCTGCTCTGAAGAGGCTGGCAGAAGATGCAATCGGGGTGGGAAGTGGCTTCAGGGAAGAAAGCCCTTTTGGAGGGGGCTGCACTCACAGGGCGCAGCCTCTGAGAACCAGGGTGGGAAGCTGGGAGCAGCCTCTGTAGCTGGCACACTGGTGGCGGCCGCTCGGGGAGGACTCCTGTACTCCACGTGCTCCCTAGAGAGACGGCAGTAAGGTATCAGAGGCTTAAAAAAGAGGTTAGGTTGCCTGTGGGCCCAACCAGCTTCCTGAAATCTCTGCAGGAAATAGGTGTGGCAGCAAATCCATAGCACTGGGAGCTGGAGGAAGGCGTGCAGGTTGCCGGTCAAGCAGCCATTTCCCTGGCTTGAAATAATAGGAATTATTTGTGTGTATCTACAGTGGCCAGTGACTGACTTTCAAATCAGCATCTCCAGGAGAGAAAAACAGGGACCTCCTCAGAGAAGAGTTCCTCGAAAACTAAGAACAACTGTGAGTATTGCCACACGGCAGGGACATTTTAAGATGTTCATTGGTCCCAGTGACTCTTTCTTTTATACTATATATCAAACGTTATAATGCACCTGTATCATATGTGTGTGTATATAAATATGTTTTAAGGCATTTCTAGAATTTGCTTTCGAACCTATGAATAGTACCTCCTTCGGTTTACTATATGGGTTGTGCTTTCTCATGCAAGCTCAGGAGTTCTTGCAAAGCGAGGTACCGATGCAGAGGTTGTTTTCAGATGTAATGACTTTTTAATGAAAACTAAACAATGAACAAAATGGACCCAATGTTTTATAGACATTTAATTAGATATGTATTCATTTCGATTTTGCATATTTTTCTTTAAACATGTCAAACCAATACCTTTTATTTTTCCGTTTCCCAATATGTTTGTGAGGCCCGGGTAACGTGGCTGTGGGTGTGTGCTCCTAATGGATAGAACAGACGGTGGACGGGGAGGCTGGAGCCGTGCGATCAGCTCCAGGCACCAAGAATCTTGGTTCTCACAGGTCCCATCGGCGATTTCCCCTGAGTGAAATAATAAGCTTGGCAGGTGTGCTTAGGTAAGGAGGCTGGGAGCTCACGTTTAAACCGGCACCTCCAGGTGAGGAAAACCTGGGGCAGCTTAGAACCCAGCAGGGGCTGCTAAGAAATCCAGGGACATCCGGTACCATTTACCCTCATGGCACAAGAGTCAAGACATAAAGAGGGAAGGCCCGGTGCCTTCCCCCGGCACGGGACTCTCTCGGGGGTTTATTTGTTCGTTCATGCAACAGTTTACCGAGCAAGGAGTAGTCAGGGAATCGTTTATTGTGTCCACCCTGAAGTGGAGGGAGAGGAAGAACAGATGGGACGTGAGCTTTGTCACCAGCATGAGTGGGCTGGCTCCCTTTCATGTTAACGTTTTATACCTGGCGCTCACCAGCAGCGAGAATCCAACACTAGCTCAGGGCTGACCCGGTTCCGAGTGTCCTGGAGCCTCAGAAACTCATGCCTGTGGGTCCCAGTCAGTCCTGGCCATGGCGGGAGCCCTGCAGGCTGTTTGGGGGGAAAGAGGAGAAACCAACCCGGAAAGAGCACCTTCCAATGGCCAGGCACTGCAGCCCTGCTGTTTATTTGCTTCCTAACTTGTGCCTCAAGCAACTGGATCCCCCTTTTTCAGCTGAGGCAGTGGAAGCTCCAGAGAGGTGGAATCAGTTCCCCAAAGTCACACAGAGAAGATGCCATAGAGAAGATTTGAACTCAGAGCAGTCACACCCCAAACCTTGTACCATTTCCTTCCACACCCTGCTCCCTGCCTGAAGTCCTAGGAATTTCCAGAGTCTGTTGGTGGAATTTCTGGTGTGCCTCAGAAATAGGTTTGTTGCTCCTTTCAGATTAGTAGCCGAGAAGAGAGGATGTGTCTATGGTTGCCCAGGGCCTCTGTGTAGGGCAAAGATGCCCAGCAAAGGAGTCAGGTGAGGGCTGAAATCCAGCCCACGTGTCACCTGCCTCTTTGTACCCCGGTGTTGGAATTCGTCAGACCAGGTTGCTTGCCAAGCCCTGCACCCCTGAGACCCCACTCCCCCAGAGGGGTGCCTCCTAATAAATTGCACAAAGGCACTGCGTTGGTTTGGGTTTGCCCGGAAGCCGACTCTGAGACAAATATTGGAGTGCGAGTCTTTTTGTCTGGGAAGTGAGCCCAGGAAGCTCTGATAGGTGAGTGAGGAAGACAGACAGGGAAGGGAGGCAAAGCAAAGCAGCCGGGGTGTGTTGTCATCTAGGACAACCAGAGCACAGTCCCTCTGGGGAGCTCTGGGGAACAGTCAGGAATACGCCCCCAAGTCATCCCAATGCCCTCTGGGTCACCATCGGGGGGGGCTGCTCCGGGGGGTTCCTCCCGCTTGCCCTGCACGCAGGCTGACGTGCTCTCACGGCCAGAGGAGCGCCCTCCTGCAGGGTCAAGTTTGTGCCTGGTGCGCTTCCTGGGTCTCAGGTGTGTCCTGCTGAGCTGTGTTTGTCGCAGGTGTGTGTGGAGGGGATCTGGGCAGGGTGGCACCAGAGCCCGCCCCAGGCACCCTCGAGGTGAGTCTGATGCCATTACCAGGACATCTGTCCCACTCCATTCAATAGGCTCAAGTGATTGTGCCTCCTTCCCCCTTGCGGTGACCGTGCTATGAGTTCAGGCATCCACCTGTGCCGTGGCCCTCCCACAGGCTGGTTTGTGATGGCTTATGGGAAAACAAAAAACAAAAACAACCAAAACTCACCATGCTCAAACTCCACCCCAGGAAGCCTCAGGACTTTCTAACCAAGTCTGGGATCTGTTCCTAGCACTGACGTGTGGTCGTTTCCTTTGGCCTCTCTTCCTTTTCTGCCTCTTTCTCTTGCTCCCCTCTGTCTTCGGAAGCCAATAAGGAAATCCATGCTTCCTGGCTTCTCATCTTCCTGTTTTTATCCCATAGACGTCCGGAGGGTTGTCTGGCGGGGCCAGGAGGGGCTGCCTCACCTCGGAACTGCTCCAGCCTGGGTGGGAGGCTCGGGAGGGGCTGCCGGCCGTGTTCGGGGCACCAACGCGGGCATTTTCTTGTATTCTTTATTGATTGGGAGTGGCCAGTGGAAATTACGGGGAGCCTCGAGCCACCACCACACACAGGTGAACTCCTGCTAATCCCGAACTCACAGCTCCTCCCAGTGGCCCTTCCTGGACCACCTGGGTCTGCGGTTTTGCTGGTTCTGGGGCTGCATCTCCGACCTCAGTGAGGACTGAAGCGGGAGTTTGGCAGAAGCACGAAGGGAGGACTCAAGTCAGAGACCTCCGCCACCACATCGCGACTGTTTCACTTTCTGTTCCCTCCGGCTAGATGGCTGTGGTTCCCAGGAGGTTTCCAACTCTCCATTCCAGTTACCTTTAGGATTTTTGCCCATACCACTAACAGTTCCTTAAGGAGGGGACAGCAGAACCCTGTGGCTTCATTTGGCACCACTGATCTAATGAGGTGTAAATCCCACAGATGCCGCCCGGGGCCGACACGGTAATTGATAGCAATTGGTGTGATTAGAGAAAGCCCTCCATCATCCCGCGGTGTCTGGTTGCAATCTGTCATAGTCCTAACCAGACCAGCTTCGCCCTGAGCTTGTGCTGGAGCGAACCGCCCTCCTGGATTCTGCTCAGAGCCCAGATGTCACAGTCAGAGACACGCATCTGATCTCCTCGCCCAGGGAGTGGGGACACGCTCTGACCATTCGCCTGGACGAGAGGTCACTGGCCAGAGCTCAAAGTCGGTTCCCTGGGTGGGAGTCCTTGCTCTGCCCTTGTCGGCTGGTGGCCTTGGAACCGTGACTTCACCCTGCTGCCTCAGTTTCTTCATCTGTAACACATAGTGCTAATAATGCTGCGTCATCATCCCTCCTACGGTTGTTGGGAGGATTCAATATTTGTAAAGTGCTTAAAAACACACAGTGTTAAATAAGTAAATTTTCTTATTTTTTTTTTTTTCTGTCCACTCCAGAGGGCTCTGCCAGGAAGAACAGACAAAGGCCAGTAACACAAAGACGGGGGAACTCAAGAACCACGTAAAGAAAGGGGCCGACACCTGATGTATTAAGTAGAACTCTTTGTGCTGCAAGGAAATGTATTCATGTGACAACTATCTATTGAGCACCTACTGTGTACCAGGCACTGTGCCATTGCTGGGTTTACAGCTATGACCTCGTAGAGGTTACATTTAGGTGTGTGGATGTACACAAAGCACAAATAAACAAGCCAACAAATAAGATAATTTCAGAGTGATACAGATTCCGGAGAAAATCAGCAGGATGGAGTGAAAGGGAGGAGGGGGTGGGGGCAGCTTCAGGGTGGGCGGTCACAGGCAAGGCCTCTCCGAGTTGGTGATGTGACACGGAGGAACCAGGCGCACGAGTGTCCAGGCGGAGAACTGCCCGGGAGCTGGGAGAGTCAGAAGAGCAATGAGAAGGCTGTCGTGGCTGCCGCGGAGTGAGAGAAGGACAGAGTGGAAAGAGGCAGTTTGGAGAGGCTGGGTGAAGCCAGAGCATGTGCGGTCTTGCTGGGCATGGGAAAGTGCTCAATTTTTATTTTAAGTACCATTGAGGACCTTAAGCAGACAAATAACATAGTCTCCTTTACCAGTTAAAAAGTTTAGAAACTCAACTCAAGGTAGCTTAAACAAAAGGAAGCATTTATTAAAAGAAGACAGAGGTGTCTCAGGGAAAGCCACAGACAGGAAGAGGGCTGGGCTTAACATGAGGAGGGCAATGTCTCCACTGCCACCGTGGGTTTTCTCCGCACTCTCTGTGGCCCAGGCCACTTGTGGAACTCAGCTGCCAACTGCTCCTGGGTTTTATGAACTTGACTTCTGGCATCTCAAGGGTGATGCATCTCTGGGTTCCAACGTGCCTCAGGTAAGGGTTAGGGCCCGGCTTGGGCCAGGGGTATGTTCCTGGACCAGCCAGTCATGGCCAGGGTAGGACGGGGTCACACTTGACATCCTGGTTGCTCCCAAGTAAGGGTGGGGTTCTGGGCAGGGAGGAATCATTCTCAAAATGGGGGTGAAGGCACAGGGCAGGGTAAACAAAGTGTCCGAGTTGCCAGGAAACTAGAAACTACAGGGTGAATGTACCTACCTGGAAGCAAGCTCAGAATTTAGCTCTGAGCTTCCTGGGAGCCAAAGCTTAGGAAACAAACAACAGGAATGGGGTTCAGGGTCCTCATCTGCTCATAAAATAAGGCAGAGCAGATCATGAGGAGGGAAAAGCGTCTTCCAACAAAGCCAAGAGGATGTTCTTGAGAGCTTCTACATGGTAGGGGGACTGAGAAATATGACGAGTGATTCATTCAGCAACAATTCGATTTAGATTTCTGAGATGATTAAGGTTTTCGCAATGCGTGGGGACTCCCTGGTGCTGAGTTCTGAAAGCAGAGGGAACATTATCAAATCTCGGCAGTGTGAGGGTGGGCGGGTATGTTTTAGGGGGAACCAAAGTAATGACCCATCACGTTTCCTTCTGATGACCTCATTGGTGACTTGAGCACAGAGGTCAGAAACTCAAATGCGGCCTGTGGGACAAGGGAGAGGAGGGCCCAGGGGGCTGGGTGCGAGGAAACCCGCATTAGCATAAATGGCAGCTGCCCACCCACCTCTGTCCGCACGGAGGTCTTAGAAAATAGCTGCTTCCTCGGCTGTAGCCCAGTGTTGCCTCTTGGACCTAATGATTTTCTGCAAGGAACTGGAAATTCTGGAGTATTATTAATAAAATGTGAATGTTGACAATGAATTTAAATCTGTTTAAAAACTCTCCAAGAGCCAAGCAAAATGTGAATGAAGGGTGAATGTAGCCCGCAGCCATGTGTGTGCAGCCTTTCCCTCCACCCCCCAGTGTGGTGTCCAGGGGACCCGGTAGCCTGCGCTCATGGGAGCTTCCGGGAACGTGGGTGGCTCAGCCGGGCTCTTGGCCAGAACTGGGCACAGCGAGATCCCCAAGTGCAGGGATCCTATGTCCTGCAGAGCTGCAGGTCCTCGAAGCCAGGAATGCCCTTCCCTCCCTTCTTCCCTCCTTCCTTCCTCCCTCCCTCCCTCCCTTTGTTCCTTCCTTCTCTCCTTCTCCGTGTTAGGCCCCAGGTATACAATGATGAGTAGAACAGACCCACCACCGTCTCGGGGATTTTATATTCCGGTAATTGAGCCAGAATTTCAGCAACTAATTACACAATGAAGTAGTTACTCAAAGTTGTAAGACGTGCCAAGAGAAGGCCTCCTTAGAGTGTTTCCAAGGGAGTCTGGCCTAGTCTAGGAGGCTTAGGAAAATTCCCCTGAGGAAGTGACTGGAGCTGAGATTTTAAGGAGAGGAGGAGGAGGGTGGTGGCCAGCAGGTGGGGCAGAGGAAGGAGGCAGGCTGGAGTTTGTCAACCTAACTCAAAGACTTAGAACTATTAAGAAAAATTACCCAAAACTTAGAAATATGGCAAAAACAAAGACCGCAGTTTCTCTCCATGTCAGATTACAGCATTATTTGCCAGGCCCGCCCGAGGATTAGTGAATTCTCTCTGAGGATTGTCATTGGTTTGATTTTGCTATTTTACTGATGGAGCCTGATTTCTGTGAAGTCACAAATGAATCTGTAGATAGCTGTCCTGCTGAGGGCAAATGGTTTACCTGTGGTAGGGGGATAACCCCAAAGGTTATGGCTTTATCTCCCTGAGGGACAGTAGTCAGTTTTGTTCCTAACTTAAAAAATGAACAAATAAATTAAAACTTACTTTACACCCTCCCTGAGGGGCTACACAAACCGCTGTCATCAACTGTTTTGTGAACCTGCTCTCCCATCCTGCTGGCTCTCTCCTTAAGGAGTTAAATAAACGTTTGACACATGTTTGTTCTACATTAGCTTAACAGTCAGGTGTTTAATCTTCTCAGCGTTATTCTTTGACAGAACTCTCTCCTAAGTGTGATGGAAACTGGAGAGTTTCAAGCAGGCAACTGCCATGATTAAATTTGCCCGTGGACGCCCACGTTAAGGTTCTTCTGAGAAAATTAAGAAACCCAAGCTCCTATTTTTACCTTCGAATGGGGGACTTTGCCTCTTGGGAAAAATAACTGGTTTGGTGGAGGACCAATCTGCGGTCGTTACCATTAAGTGTAGGATTATTACGGGGTCTTTCTACCAACATAGGGACCTCTAATCATTGCAGTGTCCATTTTGTTAAGATAAAGCAGCGGATGATAATTTATTGTAATGGGATCTAAACTAATGAGCTCCACTTACAATTAAAATGTTTGAGAAAGACTCCTTTTCCCCTGGGTCTCCCCAGGAGGCCCAGCTCTGACGAAAGTGGAGCCGCTCCACAGCGGGGTACATTGCTCATCAGCTGGCGCCAGGGTCGTGAGATGGGCCGTCTCTTTACAGTGCTGGAAAGGGCCAGGGGGCAGATACCGGCATCCATTTCTATAAATTATTGAATATGAATCTAAAATCATCTGTTCGGAGAAGCGTTGAAAGTGCACATGCTAATTGAGAGCCAGAGACTCAGCGTTAGGCCTACCGAGTGGAGGCCAGTAATTGTTCCCGAGCTTTCGGTGGTCAGAATGAGGGGGACATAAAAACCGGGCAGCTGCACGGACCTAAGTGGGGTGTCAGGGAGAAAGGCAGCTCTTAGTGCGCCGGGATGTGCTGGGATCTCCTTTAATCCTCACAGCATTCGGAAGGGGACCACGGTCGCCTTGCCGCAGGTGGGAAACTGAGGCTCCGAGAGGTTGGGTGACTTGCCGGAGGCCACTCGGCTAGCAGGTGGCTAAGGTGACTTTTGAATCCAAGTGTTTCCTCTTCAACTCGCCAATACGCCCTCCTGTGATTTGCAAACATTCTTCACCTCAGTTGTCATCTTCTCAGCGTTCATGCTCTGATGACATCATCCAAACTGATACATAGTGGAAAGAGTACGACCCCTCCCCATGCAGAACTAATGCTCAGCTAGCTTCAGGCAGTTGACAGAGAATTGGGAAATTACGATTCCTCATTTCTTGCCCTCTGCCTTCTTTCGTTCCCTCGTGACCATGTTGAATGCCTCCTTCAAGTTTTTGCTCAAATATCAGCTACTTAGTAAAGCCTCCCGTGGCCACTCTGCTTAAAATTGCAGCCTGCATGAGCTCTGAAACTTTTTGTTTGTTTGTTTGTTTGTAGAGAGGGGGTCTCACTGTGTTGCACCGGCTGGTCTCAGGCCCCTGGCCTCAAGTGATCCTCCCACCTCGGCCTCCCAAAGTGCACTTTGGGCATGAGTGGGATTATGGGATTATGGGCATAAGTGACTGCACTTGGCCCCTCTTTTCTGTTACCCTATTCTGTTCCTCCTTTTATCCCCTATAGCACATATCTTCTAACATACTACATAATCAGCTTATTAATTATCTTTATTATTTTTGTTTGTCTTCCTCTAATAGTGTGGAGACACCAAGGAGGCAAGAATCTTTGTCTCTTTTGTTCACTGCTATATTTCAAGTGCTTAGAACAATGCCTGGAATGTAATAGATGTTTAATAAGTATTTTTGGGTGAATGAATATCTATTATAGGGCTATTTATAGTTTAATGAAAACCAACAAAGAATGCAAATCAATACAGCGGTCCCGCCTTATCCAAGGTTTCACTTTCTATGGTCTC
The DNA here is from genome assembly GCF_041146395.1 of Eulemur rufifrons. Lineage (NCBI taxonomy): Eukaryota > Metazoa > Chordata > Mammalia > Primates > Lemuridae > Eulemur > Eulemur rufifrons. The sequence continues at coordinate 176,840,092 of NC_090989.1, read as the reverse complement.
AGTTACTTGCAGTCAACCACGGTCTGAAAATAGGTGAGTACAGTACAGTAAGACCTGTGAGAGGGAGGGCAACTACGTGCACATAGCTTTTGTTATAGCATATTGTTATAATTGTTCTATTTTATTATTGGTTATTATTGTTAATCTCTTACTGTGCCTAATTTATCAATTCAACTTTATTGTAGGTATGTATGTATAGGAAAAAACATAGCATACATAAGGCTGGGTACCTCTGAGGTTTCAGGTATCCACTGGGGGTCTTAGACATACCCCCCGGATAAGGGGGAGACTATCGTACTATGGTGCACACCCATGTGCCAGGCATTGTTCTAACAGTTTGTCCCTATTCTGTCCTTTAATCCCCATAATATAGCAACTATTGTTAAATTTTGCAGAGGAAACAAGCCCAGAAAAATAGAAGAACTTGCCCAAGGCTACACAGCTAGTACTTTTAAAATCAACTTTGTTGAAGTATAAATTTCATGTAATAAAAAGCAGCCATATTCAATGCACAGTTTTGGCAAGTGGTTACGCCCATGGAGTGATCACTAAATGCAAGATGTGTGACCATCACCCCAACAATTCCCTCCTCCTTGGCCCGTAGCAGTCTGTCCCCTCCAGTTCTGGGCAATGTCTAATCTGTTTTCTGTCCTTATCCTTTTAGCTTTTCTGGAGCATTCTATAAAGTGGAATCATACAGCATGTACTCATTTATGCCTGTCTCCTCTGCCCAGCCTAAATATTTGAGATTCATCCATGTTGTTGTGTGGATCAACGTTCATTCATTTTTAGTGCTGTGTAGTGTTCTATTGTATGTACATACCACAATTTGTTTGTCCAATGCCTGTTGATGGACATTTGGGCTGTTTCCAGTTTTTGGATATTGGGAATAAAGCTGCTATGAACATTTACGTACAAATTTTGTGTGGCCATATGTTTTTACTTCTCTTGGGTCAATACCTAGGAGTGGAATTGTTGGTTTGTATGGTTACATTATGTTTAACTTTATGTGAAATTATGCAGCTCTTAGGATTTATGGCTTAGCTGTTTGTATGGCACCTAAAGGAGTTAAGGAACAAAGATAAATGATGGAACCCCAGAGACTTTTCCTGTCTCACTGGGCTGTCCTACAATCCCCCGGGGAGGGCTGTGATGAGGTGGAAGAGGCAGCACATGATGGGGTAGGAGGAGTAGGATGGGGGTCAGAACCCCTCAGTATGTGACTTGGGCAGGCATTTCTGCTCTCTGCGCCCCAATCTCCTCAAATGAGGAGAGCTGAATGCAGTGGTTTGCTGGCAATTGTTCAATAAATACCTCAATTTGTTTGTGTTGTTTATAACAGCTATATACATGACACACTCCGTTATTAACATTTTCTCTGTCACTTTCATAAGTCTAGACTATCAACAATGATAGATCAAGCTTTGATTTGTAGTGTTTGCCACTGCATGTGGGGTAAGTACCCCTACTTTGAAATATTTTAAGCGTCCTACATGATGTCACTGAATGTGCATTTGGGAAAAGATACGAAGTAGCACAGCGTTATATGGTATACCCATTATGCAGATACAGAAGATAGACTCAGTAGCAGTTATTTATAGATAACCTCCAAAGCACAAATAAGGGATGGTTTTTAGTATTTATTACCTTTTTTTTAATATGCTTTATTTAGTGAAATTTTCTGTCATTTAATTTTTAACAATGGCTCTATTTAATAACAGGCTTGCCAAATTCCTGAAAATTTTACAATCAGCTCTTGGAAGTGTATGAGCCAGCTGCAGCACACCACTGGTTTGATGAGATTTTTCCAGAGGTCTGACCCAGTGCCCACTGCCAGGCCAGATTTCCAAGAAGGGCCCTCATTTCAGACCTTTCCTCTGTGAGGCTTGTCTCCCCCAGCCCAGGCCAGGCCTGCTTCCTCCCTGAAAGGAGCAAGTGTCTAGTGGTGTGTACATTTCCTAAGGCTTCCATAGCAAAATACCACAGACTGAGTGGCTTAAACAACAGAAATTGATTTCTTACAGTTCTAGAAACTAGAAGTCCAAGACCGAGGTATTGGCAGGTTTGATTTCTTTTCCTCTTGGCTTGCAGATGGGCACCTTCTTGCTATGTCCTCATATGGGCTTTGATCAATGTCCACGTCTCCTTGGTGTCTTTTCTTTTTGTCATAAGAACACAAGTCCTATTAGATTAGGGCACCACGCTCATGACTTCTTAATGACCTCTTTAAAGGCCCTACCTAGAATCACACAGGCACATTGGGGGTTAGGTACCAAAGGTATTGGAGTGATTACATAGCCAGGAAATAAGAATATTCACTCATACATGGAATCATCCAATTATTTAATCGTTAATTTTTTTAACAAAAATCGTTAACAGCATTATTGGAATAACTGGGATGTAGGGCAGGAGCTGCAACAGCCTTGTTGCCACCGTGAGGAGGAAACCCATCCAGAGTGGAGCAAACACTCTGGAAATAGAGCCACCAGACATGGAGAGGGAGAAAACAGGTATGAGCCCCTAGATCAAGCTGACCTGAAGCTAGTGTATCCCTGGACTCTTCAGTTATGCAGACCATTAAATCCATCACCCCCCCCCCCCCTTTTTTTTTGCTTAAGCCAAAAAGATATCCTCAAGGTTGTCACACAGCTTGTGTGTGGCTCAAGGACACTGTATTAAAACCAAGGTTGATTCTGCTGTGCCTGTTCTTTTAGCCATTTAGTGCTAGAGGAGAAGGAAGAGGGAAGTCGTGTGAAAGGAGGGCGACTTTGGAAGATTCTGCAGCTTTGGGAACCTAGAACAAGGATGTTGGCATCGGCCCATGTGTGTCTGTCGCCTGGCCCTTCCCCTGTGCGCTGCGTCTGCGGCCAAATTACCTGGTCTCCTGAAGTCTCAGTTTCTTCCTCTGTATCATGGGGATCCAAAAGCATCCATCCCTGCAGACCATCGCAAGGTTCGAGCAAGATAACAAAGCAAAAATATTCAGCGCAGCATCTAGAGAGGGCTCAAAACCAGTAACTATTTTATTGACTGAAAATATTTACAAAGAGACCTGTGAACTCCCTGAGCCACCCATTAGTGGATTAGATTATCTGATCGTGCTGTAAATACTCTGTCTTGTGTTGTTTCGTTTTGGAATGTTTCGAATTGTTGTAATGATTCTAATACCTTCAGGCTCCTCCAAGGAAGCAGGGATCAAAGAGAGATATTGTGCATGGTGCTGACTTTGCCTGAAACATCAGTTCCTCCCAAACACTGCTGTTGGATCTGGCCCGGTCTGGAAACATCTGATGAAACTTACCCAACAATTCTAGAGAAAAAGCACAGAGATAGATGCTGGGTGTCCTCCACAGAGCCTCATCAGCCAGAGAGGGAAAAACAACCCAGGAGAGTTGGTGCATGGGGTGTTGGGGGCATTAAATTAGTCCATGGAAAGTGCCTCGCTTGGGGGCGGCAGGTTTAGCAACTAAGTGCAGCCCTGTGTTAACTAAGCATTTCACATTCTCTCCTTTATTCCTCTTACCTTCTCAACGAGGTAAGCATTACCACTTGTCCATCTCGAAGATAAGGAAACTGAGGCTCAGAGAGTTAAGTAGGTTGTTCGAAGTCCTCACATGGCAAGGAGGTAACCAAGCTTGGATTGAGCCCTTTGGTTCCACAGCCCGGCTGTGCTGTCTCCCGTCACTGGGCACTCACAGGAGGTCCAACGGCCTCCTGTCCCTCAGATCCATGTCAGAATGTGGTCATCACAGCTGCACTGGTGCCTGTTTTCTCAGGAGGAGCCCCAGGCCAACAGTCAGTTTTATTTTATGAAAATTACAATAAGGGAAAAGGCAGCCTCCCTTCGTCCTTTCTCACCCATGTTCGGGAACGGGGCCTGGGTGGATGGAATGAAGCTTGATTGGTGTCACGTTTCCTGAGATGGATATTTAGCAGTGTCTTCCTGCCCTTAGGCGTTGGAAGGGAATTATAATTGAATGTGTGTGGCACGGTGAGTCTAACGGCAGAACCTGGCATCCTTTTGGAGCCGGTTGAGAGCATGCACCAATGCCGGGGAAGTGAGCGTCACGGTGTGTTTTAAAGAGTGACCGTGATAGACAGGAACAAGGCACCCGTCTTCCCAGGGAAGGAATCTTAACCCTCGGCATTGTAGACCCCTAAGGCCCTTCCAACAGTGATCTATTTCAGCATGCAGACATCAAAGAGGAGAGTGAGCCACGGTCAGGCTGTCCCCAGGAGAGGACTGTGACCGGCCAAGGTCATGGCCAGGAGGTATTTACCTTGTGATTTATTTGGCGTAGGGTCAGGCCTGCACAGGCCTCACGGGCCCAGAACTCAGTCCTGACAGTTGCAGCATTCCTGGGAGGCTGACGCCAGCCAACAGGGAAGGAAGGGTGGATGAGGGTGGCGTGAAGAGCTGTCACTTCCCAGACGCCCACTGCATGCTCATCTCTGTACGAACCAGGCCTCTGCCTCAACTCCCCTGCCCCTCGTGTTGGCTTTCCACGTGAGGAAACTGAGGCACGAGAGGCAACTCCCGCAGCCAGTAAGTGGCAGAACTGGGATTTTTCACCGAGCTTGATCTGGCTTTCAAGGCAAAGCCAAGTGATTCCCTGACCACAAGAAACAGAAATGTCCAGCGGACTGGACTTTTGTGGCTCCTCGTAAGGAAGAAATAGAAGCCACAAGTTACAAATTGTGGATTTATAGTCTAATCCCACCTGCAGGACTGTTGTGTTTGGCCTGAAGAGGGTTTTGGAAAAAAGTTTGAATTCATTATCAACTTTCCAAAACAGGGAGTTTCACACAGAATGCAGATTTCTGGCTTCTCTTGGGAACCAGAAGGTCTGGGAAAAGCCAGCTGGAGCAGAGGGCCACGGCCCCCTTTGGAAGGGACACAAGCCCTCCAGAGTGCCGTAGTTCCCATCAGCCTGGGGCCCTGCTCGGTGGGAAGTTAGAAGACCCCAGAGCTGCAGAGGGAGGCTGGACCCAGCCAGGGGTCCCATCTCTGACACCGATGGGTAAGGGGACCGGCCTGTCACACCTTTATCAGTGTGATAGTTTGCTGGGGCTGCCATGATGAAGTGCCGTAGACTGCGTGGCTTAGACAACGGCAATGCATTTCCTCGCAGTTCTGGAGGCCAGAAGGCCAAGATCAGGGTGTCAGCAGGGTCGGTCTCTCCTTGGCTTTTAGATGGCTGTCCCCACATGGTCTTCCCTTGGTGTCTGGCTCCAACATTCGTCTTACAAGGACACCAGTCAGATTGGATTAGGGCCCACCCAAATGACCTCATTTAACCGTAATTACCACATTAAAGATTCTCCAAATGCAATCACGTAACAATGCACTGGGGGTGAAGGACTTCAGAATATTAATTATAGGGGGATGTAATTCAGCCTGTACAATCAGGTATTGATAATCTTCCTGTGGGGTCAGAAGCAATTTTTGGAGGCCTTCTTTATAAAAGAGAACATACAATTTTGAATGTAAAATTAGGGACGGGGAGCAGAGCTATTGGTGCCCCACTGGTATTCTACAGGTTCCAGCCCTTGGGTGTGTCCGACACTTCAGCTGCCAGGGTCTGCGGCTTCCTCTAGCCTCTTGCTCGCCAAAAGTGCTGGGGAACAACTCCCACCCACCCCAAGCCAGAAGCCCTCAGCCACCGACTCCCTTGCCCCTTGGCTGGGATCACTCTGAGGTGTGTGTTCTGCCCGGTGTATTAACCAGGGGTTTTATTTTCTATATTTCTGATGCTTTGACCCCTGAGGTCTTGCTCACACTGGAGGGGCTGTCCCTCCCGGGTCAGCCCATGCTTAGAGATAGTGAACAACTCAGCCCAGGGGTGCCTTTCAAATGCAAACCAGCCAACCCAGAGCCCAGACCCCTGTCTTCACCTTGCTCTGACACTCCCAGCCACTCTCCAGCCTGCCCAATTACCCCAGGACTAGGTACCAGACAACAAGGGACAGTCCCCGTGCCCCAGAGCCGGCTGAAGGAGTCAAACTAGCCAATCCTAAACCTGCTTACCCCAACCTGGCCGATCCTTCTCAAGGAAACCACAGTATAGGCTCTGGCTCACGCATTCCTCCCGCTCTCCACCTCCGGACAGACCTTGGTGCTTCTCCACGTGGCCCCCCATGGCATGGCGTCCCTGCTCCTTGTGGGACTTGTGAATAACAAGACAACTTTTTAACAGCAACCGTCTCCTGACCTGTTGGCTTTGCAATAGCTAAATAATAACAAAACCTACATTTTAAAACACCCTGTCTCCCAAAGTTTTCCATGGGATCCAGCTCCCGTTGCCCACGGTGGGTGCTGGTCACTAACACAGCCGCTGTGGGCCACCTGCCCTCCCTGCTCTCATCTCTCCACCTGCCTGCCAGTGTTTCCTGCGCCTCCCCAGTAAGCCGACCGTAGTCCCATGCTTGTCCCAGCAGCTGCTTCCCGGAGAACAAATCAAGTCAGCACAAAGGTGAATATTTATTGTAAACACAGAGAGGAAATAAAAATGGAGACAGTGAACTTCACTGATGGCCATTGAAGGATCTTACACTGGCAAATTTTATAAAATCATGTGACCACATGAACACACTATTGGGGGTCTTGGAAGGGGCCCGGGTCCTGATGCCTGATAACTCTGCCTCCATCCCCCGGACTGGGACATACGCTCCAAGGGTACCCGGACAGTGCCCAGTGCAGTGGCTGACACACAGTAGTCGCTCCACATATAATAGTTTTGTAAATGAATAGACTAACAGGGAAATGCCAGTTGGGCGAGCAGACCTTGGCATACTCACCTCTCTGCTGGATGGTGTTTGGGTGGGCATCCTTTGAAGTCCTTTTGGGGGGCTTCCTCTAAGAGTCAAGTCTCTATCAGGCAGACACAATTTTTTTCTTTAAATGCACTAATATTTTGATTCTCACAGACCTGGGAACCAGGGTATCTCTTTAGAATCACTTTGCAGTTTGCTAATCTGATCCACTGTGGATTAATTATGGTTTTGCTCCCAGGTGGCAATTTTATCTTCCTTATTTCCAAGTTCTTTGCTGGGTAGTTGGGATGTCACGGCCCCCACCCAAGGAGCCATATATTGTATTGACTGCTACATGGTGTGGAGCTGCAGAGACCCAGTTGAAGGCTCCTCCACTCCCAAGCAGAGTCTGATATTGGGCAAGTTACTTAGATTTCTGACCCTCAGTTTTCTCATCTGTAAAATGGGATAATGATAGTAACCAGCTTCCAGATTAGTGGGAAAATTCAATGCATTAATGCACGTAAGCCCTTAGTACAATGTCCGATTGATGGTTAGTGCCCAGCAAATGGGGACTGTTTATGGGAAATGTAATACTATGCCCAAAGACTGTTAATCCCGCAAGGCTAAGTGTTTCAGTTGCAAATCCGCAGGCCTGGGGCAGCATGGAGTTAATTCTAAAAGCGACATTTTATTAGTCCCTGAGAGCTTGTGAATACAGTTAGGGGATGCTTTAACATGAACAAGGCACCATAAATGATGTGCTTTGTTTCCTGTGGGGGTGGTTCCCTAGTGACTATCAGTGAGCCAGGTCTCTCCTGCCTAAACAGTGCGGCTTCCTGAGGGAAACAGCCCCTCCTGTGGTCAGTCAGTTGAGAATGAATTGCTGGCCCAGGGAATATTGTTTACCACCAAGAGCTCTTGGTAACACAGAGAGGGTAAACTTAATGGATGAATTGTAGGAACACAAAGGCAGAAAAAGAGAGCGCCAGACTGAGCTCTCTTGGCAAGCTTCATGCAACTAGGGTGCAATCTGTAGGAAGCACAAGATTTATAGAGATCACAAATGTACGTGAAGTACAGAAACAAAAAGAAAGAGAAAGCAAGTGGGGTGAATGTGAAGCAGAAAGGAGCAAAATACAGCAGACATACAGGAAAATGGCACACAAAGACAGAAGGATCAGTCCTAAGGACAGCTAAAGCCTGGAAATGTAGTAAATAACAGAATCTATGGGTATACTCACCACTAGTCTCCATTCCTATATCTGTGGCAGACATCATTAATCCATCACAGCAGTCTTTCAACTGGGCTCAAACATAGCCTCAGAATCCTTCTCAATCTAGTGATTTAGGTTATCACCACTAATCCATCAAGCTGATGTTTGAGTTGAAACCCTCTTCTTGTCTGGGTTGCAAGTTCCTACCATACGCTTAGGAAGAAGACTTGGACCAGAAGAGCAGATCAAGGCACAGTGGACACAAGACAGTAAGGAGGGGGACATGAGGACTGGTACATTCTTGGCTGAGGGGCAGAAAGAGTGGCCCTTTGCAGTCTCAGAGACTGAAGCCCTGTCTCCAACAATCCTGTTCCACTTGCCAGACAGTCCCATTTCTCTAACAGTATAACAGAGAGATCAAAGAGACATATTGAAGCCATAGCCTCAGAGTTGAGTACAGGAAATCCTTGAAGATGGAACATAGGGAAGAAAAGCACTTATTCTAGTCATCTCCAGCAGTGCCTAGAAAACAGTAGGTGCTCAATAAAAAAATCATTGAAAGGATTGTGCAAGTAATGCTCAGGAGTGTTAAATATGGGGGAGAAGAATGTTCATCATCACTGGTGGCAGTGATGCACCTTTTTTGAAGGGTGCTATGGTCCTATATATAAGCTTAAAAATGTGCAGAACTTTTAACCTAGACAGTTTATTTCTAGGAATTTATCCTAAGGAAACACACATTAGTTTATTTCTAAGAATGTTCACTTCAAAAAATGCCGGGAGCAACCTAAATGTCCAAGGGCAGGGGATCAGTCAAATGAATAATAGTATATTCAGAAGATGGGAGACTACACAGCTGTTAAATGTGATGTCATCTAGGAATATTTAGTGACATGTGACATATTTATGATATATCGTTACAGAATAGAAAAAAGTTATACAAAAGCAAATACTTTATGAAAAAAATTAAATATATTTAAATATATTTAATAAATATATTAATTATGCACAATAAAAAGAACTGGAAGAATATAGGCCAAAATGTTTAAAATGTTTATCTGTAAGTAGTTGGATCATGGGCAGTGTTTCTTTTTTCTTTCTACTTTTCTATATTTAAAAAAATTTTACGCAATAAACAAATGCTTTTATACTAATTAAAATGTTTCAGAATGATTGACAGAGGCATATGTACTCAGTCATTGTACACAGAGACGTGCACACATACACGTGGTGCATGTGACTCTTTAGATATTTGAATTCTTTGGGCTACTTTAATAAGAATTATGGTGTGGAATTAGTTAATATTTAGTAAACATGAGCACTTAGTATGTGAGTGCCACGTGCCCTGTTAAGCTCTTTTCTTGTTCGCTTCATTTAACCCCGAGGGCAACACAGGAGGAAGCTGAGCAGGAAATAAGTTGCCCACCCTGCCCCCAGCTGCGGAGGGTGGTGACACTATTCTAAGGCAGACAGGCTGTCTCTGGAAGCCACACTTTCAATCTCCTTGCTCTACCGCCTCCAGCAAAAGAAAATCTTGGTGAGAAATTTTGGAAATTCTAAGATTCAACCAAGGGGGATTAAGTAATCACGTTTGCAGTGATTCTGAAAGCTCAAAATTAAACTAAATTCACATTTTTTGTGTACGTGTGTGAGTTCTTGTCAGGAAAAAAACGGAGGGAATTAAAGTGTCTTAAAAAGATTGCTTTTTATAATTAAGCCTTCCTTGCCTGCTTCCTGTTACCCACGCTGACACATTACAGCAATAAACAGTGCTGCCCGCGCGGAGGATGTTGGTGGGTGAGGGAGGAGAGATCGTGCGCCGGGGGCTCCTTGCTTTTACTCCGCGGTTTTCTGGGTCCTGCTTGCGCGTCTTCGAAGCTGCCCACCGCGTCGGAGAGCCGCTGCGATGAGTATCTACTTTTTGTTTCTGAGTGGCATCTGCTGTTTCAATATCCCCGCAGGGGGTTTTTGAGGAAAGTGGGTCTTCAGGGTGGACAGATGGAGGGGTCTCGTCTCTGCCATCGGAGCTGACCCCTGTGATCACTCTTTCCCTTGGAACAAACCGGAGCTGTTTAGCACCCTGTGTGGGGGAGCCCTTCTTGGAAACTGGGGTGTCTTTGAGCAAGGGTGAAGGGTCAAGGGATGCCCTTTGTACACCAGGGCTGTAAGTGGGAACTGGGGGAAGTGTAGGTGCGGACTTGCCCGGGGGCAGGGTACCTGGACCCAGTAGGAAGGATGCGGAGAGCGGGGAGAGATCAGGGGCTTCGAATCCTGACTTTGGCCCTCACTAGCCACATGGTCTTGGCCGAGGCACTTCCCTTCTCCAAGCCTCAGTCTCTCCATCTATGAAGTGGCAGAAATATATGCCTCCTACGCTTCCTCCCCTCCCTTCTTTCTTTCTCTCTCTCTTTTTTTAAGGAGTAAGTAAAACAGGATATGTGGGTGTGTAAGATGCTGGCACAGAGCATATACTCAACAGTGGCCGGTGACGCACTGTAAGTTTGTGGTTATGACTGACGGCTCCGTAATCAAACAAAAACAACGCGTGGTAAAGATGGCTGCAAACTCTCCGATATTCCTCCTTCGATACTCCACTGAGAGTCTGAGCTGTGTCCCCTCCTGTTGAATGTGGCCATGCCCTCTGACCTCCTGGAAGCCACGCTTTGCTGTTAATAGTTCCACTTGCTCTCTCCCGGAACCCTCTCTGCAGCCCCGGCTGCCACAGGGAAGTGTAAGTGCCCTGACACTGCTGCGCTGGAGGGATCTCTCCTGGCACCGCAGGTGACAGCCTCAGCCCGGCCACCCGCACCCTCCCTGCCAAAGCACCAGTCCCGTGGGAGAAGCCGTCCTGGACCCTCCAGCGAAGCCTCTCCACCAGCCGAAAACCACAAAGTGACCTCGGTCAGCGCTGCTTGGAGCTGCTCCCTGCCCAAATGGTGGCTGTTTTAAGCCATTAGGTTTCGGGGTAATTTGTGACACAGCAGTAGGTAACTGGAACCCCAGGGCTCGAGTTCTTCCCTGACCAGTTGCTACCCAGACACTTGATCTCTGGAGATTACCTCTCCAAGCTGCAATCTCCTCGCCTTTAAATGCGGACGAGAACAGTCCCAGCCTTGTAGGATTTCAGTAAAGATTAACTGAGGTAGCTCCAGGAAAGTGCTTGGGGCAGGGCCTAGTGCATAGTAAGCACTCAGAAACGCTAACGATCGCTGTCATTACTCCTTGTGCAGACTTTGGCAAGAGAAAGAAAGGACTCAGACCATGAAGCCTGGAGAGCCGGGGGCCCTGGGCAACTCTCTCTCCCAAGGAATAGAATTATCTTAATCAGACTTAATCCTGTTCTCAGGAGGGCGTTTAAAATTGGAAAGGTAATTTATTTGATTCCCTCTGAAAAAGTTGCCCTCGTGAACCCACGTAGCTGGCAAGGGAATTAAGAGGCTCTTCTCTGTCTTTGAGTCGTATCCAACCTCCTCTCTCCTGGACGGAGTTAGTGCGCACGCATTGGGCTGCCGTCACGGCCTCCTTCTTGCTTTCATTTCTTCTTTTGCTCCAGGGAGTTTTCTTCCACCTCAATGGTGGGGGCAGCCACACCTGCCCTGAGGGGGACATTTGCTGCTGATCTTCAGGCTGCAGGTGGAGCTCGTGGAAGATTTGACTTGGTCAGCAGGCCGGGACCCACCCCCAAGCTGTGCCTGCTTTCCAGCAGTCGTGGCTCCTGGATCCACTCTTGGCTTGCTGTGGCTTCCCTTTACTACTGATTGTCAGTCTTAGAGATGGGCTGTGTGACTTTAGAGAGATGGTGACCTGAGATAGGGAGGAGTCTGGGACTGAGGTGGAGGCAACAGCAGAATAGTGTAGAAGAACCACCACGAGCTTTGGGGCCATTCATTAATTAAATCAAGAAATATCCCTGAGCACCCACCAAGTGCCAGGCACCAGGCTAGGCAGCGAGCTAGAAACATTTGGGTCTTATACCCATTCCTCAACCTAAAAGCTATCCAACATCCACCTGCCGAACGGCTAAAACAAAAAAGTAGGAAACTCCACGTCTTTGTTTTCTTTTTTGAGCCAGGGTCTCACTCTGTCTGCTGGGCTAGAGTGTAGTAGCATGAGCATAACTCACTGCAACCTCAAACTCCTGAGCCTAAGTGATCCTCCTGCCTCAGCCTTCCAAGTAGGTGGGACTACAGATGTGCATCACTATGCCTGGCTAATTTTTAAAACTTTTTGTAGAGATGGGGTCTCGATGTGTTGCCCAAGGCTGGTCTCGGTGCCTAGGCTGGTCTCAAACTCCTGGCCTCAAGCCATCCTCCAGCCTCGGCAGCCCAAAGTGCTGGGATAGCAGGTGTGAGCCAACATGCTCCTGGCCATCAATCCCAAGTCTTAATGAGGCAATAAAGCAATTGGAACTCTCATAAGCTGCTGGTGGGAGCATTTATTGGTTCCACCACTTTAGAAAGCTAAACATTTCCTGCCTAAGTGCACCAAAAGAAATGCCCAAGAATGTGCATAGCTGCACCATACGTAGGAGCCACCGACTAGCAACAACCCACATGCTCATCAACTATGGAATGCATATCCACACCACGGAATATTGTGCTGCAATGAGAATGAGTAAATTAGTGCTCCACGCAACAATTTGGGAGAGTCTCACAAACGACGTTTCAGGAAAGATGTTATGAATAAGAGTAAGTACTATGTGATTCTGGGCAAAATAAGTGGATGTGAAGTCAGGGCTATAGTCACCCTTGGTAGTTGGGGGGGGGGATAGGGACTCCTGGGGGGCTGGTGGGGATGTCCTGTTTCTTGGTTGGGATGCTGGTTACATAATGTGTTCACTTGGCGAAATCTATCCGGCTGTTTACCTAGAATGTGTACATTTTTCTGAGGTATACTTTAATGAAAGGTTAGGAATATGTTATCCAACTTTGATCCAATCGTTTTTGCCTCTTTAAGCTTGGTTTCCTCATCTACAAAACATGGATGTGGCCAGTTGTGGTAGCTCATGCCTGTAATCCCAGCAGTTTGGAAGGCTGAGGTGGGAAGATTGCTTGAGGCCAGAAGTTCAAGGCCAACCTGGGCAACAGCAAAACCCCCATCTCTACAAAAAAATAGAAAAATTAGCTGGGTGTGGTGATGCACAAGTGTAGTCCCAACAACTCAGGAGGCTGAGGTGGGAGATAGCTTGAGCCCAGGAGTCTGAGCCTGCTGTGAGAGCAAGACCCTGTCTCTAAAAAAACCACAAAAACAAAATATCGCCTTGGTCATAGGGCTGTGATTATATTGAGATTTAATGAATATGAACATTGTCATGAACTATTTAAAACATGTTAGATGCTTCATAAATGATAGCTATTATTATTGTTATGATTTTAATTACTAATAATTGCATTTTCTTAGACTCAGATTTCTCTGAATGCCCAGTGTTTTTAAAAATGTCATTATTATTCGGATGAGAAAGAAATTTAAAAACAGCCCTAAAAAAGGCCTTTCTGTGGGTCGAAATTATTTTGTGGTAGGTGGCGAGTCACTGCAGAAATGAAAAATAGCTCCCTCTTTTGAAAATGCTCATTTTCTTTCTATGATCCCCAAATCCCCTCTCGTAAATGTGCTCTGAGGCTGATACTTTGGGGAGAGAACGTCATAGCACCTGGAAGAAATGTCCCCCTGTCCTTTCTTCACACATTTAGAGAACGTGACCGACAACGGATTTTTCCATTTCTTAGGAGCTGAAAACATGTTGTGATAAAGTTTATACCTCTCAGCCAAGATTTTCCCTCACTTTTCACGGACCTGTGTGTCATGAAAGGGAGCAGTTCAGGCCGTGCCGGGCACAGCCTAAATGCGATCTTCAGCCTCCGGAGACACGGCCCATGCTTCCCGGCGGGAAGCGAGGCTAAAGCTTTTACACTCTGGGTATTACATTACACCCGTTTAGAAAGTGTAATCCTGGAATTAGCTATTGGTGGCTGAAAAACAGACACAGCTGGTCACAGCTGGGCCAGGAGAAAGGCCCCAGAAGGAAGCCTGGACTCCAGATCGCTGGGAGACCCGAAGGATCAGAGGGTAGAACCACAGTCCCCGCTGTGGAGGGATGTCTGACGCCGGCTGCCTCCGGGCGTTTCCCTCGCCCTCTGCGAGACAGGCCCGGCTGCCCACGGGCGCAGGGTCTGCCGCTCCAGGATAGAGACGTCTAAGTATCCCACGGATGCGCCTGGGCAGACCTGACTCCCGTGCCCAGGCGAGCCTAACTCCCTGTAGTCATAGAGCCAGAGAGGGTGGACGCTTCTCTGCCCCACGGGACATCACCACCCAGCTCTTCCCTTAGAGGGATACGACTCACCGTGGCACCTAAGTGGCCTCACGCAATCGCTATGATGGCCCCAGGTCCTTCCTCTCATCAAAGAAAAGGACCAAGTAGCACCAGTTTCCCCTCACTGTGTTTGTAAGGGGGAAGAGAAACCAGAATGCATATATTTGGTGGGCGGTACAGCATTTCTGGAGGATAAATTGACAGTATGAATTCCAGAAGTGTACGAATTTAAGAGGTAAAGCCCTTCTGACCTGACGATTGGTCCTAAGGAAATTGACAAATGTCCAAATTTACTTGCAACATTTGAGTTCGCTAAATATTTGGTAAGTGCCCGGTAAGCAGCCAAGACTTCGCAGGTGCTAGGCACTGTGCTGAGACGTCACACGTGCTATCTCAGGCTGCTCAGGGTGACTTCGTGAGATGGAGATGCCACCATCGATGTCACCATTTAGCTAATTAGCTCCCCAAACTCACAGAGCTAATCGGAGGTAGAGCAGCGACCATAAACCACCGGTTCCTAACTGTCCCTAACTGTTCTGTTGTGCAGAGGGTGCCGGGGTGTGGTCAGGCGGGCACAGCCCTGATCTCCTTGTGCTTTCGGCATTGCAGGGGAGACCGGCATCGAGCAGCGTCTACATGTGTTCACTGTCACTGAAGGAAACGTGCAGGGGGCCGCAGGAACTTGTGACTCGGACGTTCCTGGAATCGTCAATTATCAGCCTGGCAAGGAAGGAAATAACCTGAATGTCTGACAATTAGGGTTTGGCTAAATAAATTACATTAGGTCCACACTTTGGAAGAGTGAGCAGCATTAAAACAAATGTCACAGGGCTATGTTTATTGACATGGAAAGACGTTCCTCCTGCTGTCACGTTTTTAAAGGGAAAAGGATGATTAAAGTAAAAAAATGTTCTCCCTTCCTTTCTCTCTCTGTGTGTAGGCATAGAAACAACACACTACTAGTTGTTTTCTCTGGGTTTGGGGATTATTTATAGTTTTTTTTTTTTCCCTTTCCATCTCTCTGACCTTTCTGATTGTGGGGGGTAATTAGCATGTAGTCCATGTCTAATTGGAATAACGAGCTATTTCCATTTGAGGGAAAAATAGCTGCTGCCTTTCAGACACGCAGATGGCTGGCACAAAAGTGCCTTAGTCTTTGCTTCTTATAAAAGGAAAAGGAGTCGCTAGTAGGTTATGAAGGCTGCTCCATGTTCCCGCAGAGCCGAGGTCCTCAAGGTGTGGCCCACGGACCTTCTGCCTCCGAATCACCACGGCTACTGGTTAAAAGGCAGCTTCTGGCGTTCTACGCTGGTATTACTAACTCGCACTTACTGAGCACTTTTCATGTGCTGGCTGTTGTTCTAAGTGCTGTACGTTTACTGACTCATGTAATCCTCACAAACCTAAGGTGTGTACATAATTACACCCATTTCATGGATCAGGAAGCTGAGGCACAGAGAGGTTAACCGGCGTGCTCCAGTTACGGAGCTGCTGGGTGGTGGGGAGGACTCCAGTCCCGGCACTTGGCTCCAAGCCTGAACTGGAAGTCACTACCCTGAGAGCGTGGGGTCTCGGGAATCTGGATTTTTAACAAGTTCCCCAGGTGATCCCTGTGTACTCTAAAGTGAAGGGCCACTACTTTAACCAACCTTTTATCTCAGAACCACTTGCATTGTTTTGGATTAAGAAATAGCTGATCCCATGACTCCACATTGGCTGTGAAAAAATTATGTCTCCTTGAATTCATTAGAACAAAAATATATCTGAGATTCTCAGCTGTAGGTAAGTTGTCATATGTAGAAAGTAGACGGGCTTTGACAATCCACCAGCCTAATTGTCCCTGCCCTTCCTCTCTTTCTTTCTTTGGAAAAACAAACTCTTACTCAGAGTCCACTTCTAAAACGATAAGACGTGGGATTGTTCCGTCTGGAGTTGGGAGGAGGGAGATAAGTGTGCAGAGTCCAGAGGCCCCCGGACGTCCCCTTCTTCTCTCTGGAGACTCTGAAACAACCTTGGTAAACAAAGTTCAGAAGAGGAGGCCGTGATTGCCCAAGACCACCCAGCCAGCTGGTTGTAGCCTCAGGACCAGACCCTGACATCCACCTCTAGTTGTAAAGACTATCATGGTGCTGCTTTGCACAGTTGTCCTGATGTGTTAAGACACCCCCGGGCCCCAATGGTGATTGTAAATCTTGGCAGAGTGCCCTACGCTGGGGGCATAATCCCAGGGGCCCCGTTCACATCATGTGCAATGGAGTCAGCTTTGAGGGTGCAACTCAGATACATTACAAGGTAGATGGTGGCTTCTAGAATGGTGAAGCTCCTCAATTTTGGAATTGAGGTGAAGTTGGGTCCCAAAGGAGCACAATAGTCAGTCCCCAACATGGAAGGGGTGGCCCTTGAGCACAAGCCTTTTGACCCGAGGTGGCAAACCACAACATTGACCCTTCCGATTAGCCACGTGTCCTATGCCTGCTCTGGAAGCTGTCATGGTGGACACTAGATGGGGGTGTGGGTGGCATGAAGCACAAGGAAAGAGAACTGGGAGATTTGGTCCCTGTCTGTGCTTGGGACTGGAGAATGGGGCCCAAGGACCACGTCACGTGAAGGTCTGAGACTGCAGATCACGATGGGATGGCAGGGTGTGCTCACCTGCTGATTCACTCACAACATCGTCTTCCATGCTCCCAAACCCTCTGAGGCAGGTAAGGCTCAAAGTTTATCATTCCCGTTTCGCAGATTAAGAAACTGAGGCTTGGCCGGGCACAGTGGCTCACGCCTGTAATCCTAGCATTTTGGGAGGCTGAGGCGGGTGGATCGCTCGAGATCAGGAGTTCGAGACCAGCCTGAGCAAGAGCGAGACCCCATGTCTACTAAAAATAGAAAGAAATTATCTGGCCAACTAAAAATATATAGAGAAAAAATTAGCTGGGCATGGTGGTGCATGCCTGTAGTCCCAGCTACTCGGGAGGCTGAGGCAGGAGGATTGCTTAAACCCAGGAGTTTGAGGTTGCTGTGAGCTAGGCTGACTCCACGGCACTCACTCTAGCCCGGGCAACAAAGCGAGACTCTGTCTCAAAAAAAAAAAAAGAAAGAAAGAAACTGAGGCTCATAGACTTGCTTGAGACTACGTAGCTAGGAAGAGAGAGTGGTACTTGTACCTAGAGTTTTTCTCCCTTTTTTTTTTTTTTTTTTTTTTTTTTTTTTGAGACAGAGTGTCGCTCTGTTGCCCGGGCTAGAGTGAGTGCCGTGGCATCAGCCTAGCTCACAGCAACCTCAAACTCCTGGGCTTAAGCAATCCTACTGCCTCAGCCTCCCGAGTAGCTGGGACTACAGGCATGCACCACCATGCCCGGCTAATTTTTTTTTTTTTTTTTTTGTATATATATATTTTAGTTGTCCATATAATTTCTTTCTATTTTTAGTAGAGATGGGGTCTCACTCTTGCTCAGGCTGGTCTCGAACTCCTGACCTCGAGCGATCCACCCGCCTCGGCCTCCCAGAGAGCTAGGATTACAGGCGTGAGCCACCGCGCCCGGCCTTTTTCTCCCTTTTGAGTCAGTGACCGATGGCAGAGAACAAACATCCCTGGGCAAGGTTAGGAGAGAGCGGCCAGTGGCTTTTGTCCCTGGGGAGGTGTGAGGTCCACGTTTCCTGCAGGGCTTCTCCCCTAACAAGCGCCTCTCAGTCTCACTGACAACGTACACCTGGCTGGGAGGGCTTTCTGTCTCTCCCTACCTCAGGACCTGATTTGACTGCTCCAGTTTACACAGAGAGCGAAGGAATTACGAAGAAAAGAAAACACCCCTGCACATGAAAGAATCACAGTCTTTCTCCGGAACTAAAGGCTTTTACAGGAGTGTGTGAAAAATGTCTGATCATTCTTGGCAGCTTTTGAACAAATTAGAGTGTCTGAAGAATGGTTGAAAGAGCGAGGGGTATGTCGGGGAGAAAGGAGATGTGCAGGACAGCTGCACAGTCCTAACAGAGCAGTGCGGGCTCCTGGAGCGAGTGCCTGTCCCCTGCTACATGTGTGAAGTCACAGGGTAACGTGGCAGTCTAGTGTGGGAAGGCAGCCTCCTCCCCAGGGAGCCCTCTCAGACCCCTAGACCAGGCTGGCCCCTTTGTTGATGTGGTCTGCGGGTCCCTTGCACTTGACCTTCGTGCCCAGATTACATTTGTGATACTTTGTCCAGGACCTGCCTCCCGCATTTGACTGTGAAATTCATAAGGGCGGAGTCTGGGTCCGCCTGGTTTACCACTTGCATCACTTAGGAATCCTCTGGTTACAAGGAACAGAAGACCCAACCCAAACTGAATGAAGCAAAAGGGACTTTTTTTCTGCCCAAAGCTTAGACTGGGCTTCAGGCAAGGCTGGATTCAGGAGTTCTAAATTAGTCATCGAGATTTGATCTCTCCCTCTCTTGCATCCATTTCACTTTCCTCTTTGTGTTGGCTTTATTCTCAGGGTCCTCACGGTGTCCAGACGGCTGTACAGCTCTTGCCTCAGATGCTTTCAGGCAAGCATAAGCTCTTCTTCCTGGTGACTACAGCAAAATTCTCAGATGAACTCTGATTGGCTTGGCTTGAGTAATGTGCCCATCCCTGAACCAATCACTGTAGCCAATCACAAGGAGCATGGTGCTCTGATTGGCCAGTGTAGCACATGTGGATCATCGTTCACCCAAAAGCCGTGCCCTCTTCTTCCTTGCTAACAAGAACCCATCAAGTAACAAGTGGGTAGGCATGAGGCTCAAGCCTCAATCCCAGAAACCATTCATGGTCACCCTGTTCCCTTTTGGTGGTGATTGGTTTTAAGTGTGCACTGACCCACTTCTGAAAAATAGGTTATGATGCAAAGTATACTGGAGGCCTCTGGAGAAATTTTCTGTCTGACAAGTCAGATCTATAGGGATGGGGGCTATCTCCCTGCCAGTCCCTCTTGCCTTTAGATATTGTTGTAAGAGGATGGGATGTTTGGAGCTGCTGCAGCCACCTTGCAACCACGAGGCAAGATATTGTTAATATATCAAGGATGGCAGAGTAGAAAAATGTCTGCCCCGGCTTCTGTGTTGTTTTGCTTTTCTACTAGCTTGCACCTGTGGCTTTTTGTGAAGGACTGTCCACAGGCTACTGGAGCCACTTGGCCTGCATATGCAGAGTTGGAATTGCCCTTACTAATAGCTGTCCGATGCAGAAGTCTGAAAGCCCAGCTCCTTTGCTTTAAATTGGGACAAATTCTGAGGCACACTTTACACTCCGGAGCTCCTGCAGGATCAGGCAGAGGCCTGGACTTTGCTTGAATCAAGCTTCCCTTGGTGTCTTCCCTTCCCGGGCCTGCTCCCCCCACTCCCTGCCAGACACCCCTGGGAGCACTTCCTTAATCAATCGCTTGCACACACATCGTTAGCTCCTTCTGGGGGACCTGTCGTATCACCAGGGCTTGCACATCACAGCTGCTCTGTAAATATTTGTTGCCTGAGTGAATGAATACATGAATGGATGAACAAGCTGGGGAAATCACAGGCAGGTGGAAGCTGAACAGGTTATTATACTAATTACAGGCTGTCTACTTTTTTTCCCTTCGCCTCTGTGAAACAGGTTGGCCCCTTGGGGAATTTCCCCCAAGCTTTTGAAGCAGACAAGGTGTCTTCTCGCCAGACTCATATGCTTCCTAATCTGCGGACCATTAGAAGGTGAGGTCATCTCCCACGGGCAGGAGAAGTGGCCTTATCGCTCAGAACATGGGGCCCCAGGGTGGGGACAAAACCCTGAACATCTGCAATGTCTATTGTTACTCCAGCGGCGGGAGGGAATGACCATTCTGGAATAAATCAACTAAACCTTTGACCTGAACTCCAGTTTAATTCACTCTTTCTCCTCCATTAGCTAGTGTAAGGGGTGGGGCAGGCAGAAGGGGAGGGATAACATATTTTATTTTTATGGCATTTTTATTCCGAATGACCTTCTGGGTCAAACCCACTCTCCTTTCATGAATTATGCATTAGGGGAGCCCTTTTGGTTCTCTAATGGCTTTAGTTGAGTTCACCTCCCAGAAAGATAAAACAAAAAAATCAAGAATTTCAATTAAAAAGTTCACCTCTTGCCATAGCAATTGACATGGTTTTAATCGGGTCATTCCATAAAGAGTCTCTGTTGGGAGACTTTTCAAGCTTCCCAGGGTCTTAGAAATCATCCGTCCCCATCCCCATATTTCACACATGAGAAGACTGAGAACCCAGAGATGGGAAATGACATGCCCAAGCTCACACAGCTAGCGAGTGGCAACAGCTATGAAAGGGACAGAAATGGGAGTGTATTTCACCCACTTTATTTCAAGTTCAGTGTTCTTCTCTGCAAGGAAGCCTAGTGGGGTGATACAGTTGCCATGGCTGCAGAACTAATTGCTCCAAAGCCTAGTGGCATAAAACAACCACTCGTGGATTTTGCACATGGATTCTGAGTTAGTAATTTGACAGGGTGCAAAGGGGATGGCTTCTCTACGCTCCATGGTGTCTGGGGACTCAGCTGGAAGGGTCAAAGGTCATCTTTGGGGCGAGGTCATCTGAAGACCTGTGCACTCACAAGAGTACATGCTATCTGTTGGCTGAGACCTTAGCTGGAGTTGTTGGCTAGAACGTCTGTATGTGGCCTCTCTGTGTGGTCTGGGCTTCCTCACAGCATGGTGACTGGGTTCCAAAGTGAAGAGTCCTGAGAGAAAGAGAGAGAGGGAAAGAAAAATTGGTGGAAACTTTTATGGACTCAAAAGTCACTTAGTGTCACTTCTACAACATTCTATGGGTCACAGCAGTTACAAAGCCCAGTCCATCCAGTTTCAAGGAGAGAGAATATAAGCCCCCCATCACAATGGAGGAGTGTCGTCATATTGAAAGAGAGCATATGAAATGGGATATGTATTGGTGTAGCCATCTTTGGAAAATACAATGTGCTACCAGACAGTTAGGACTAGGGCACATTAAATTTTGCTAATAGCTGGGCGATGTGGCTCATGCCTGTAATCCCCTTGGGAGGCCAAGGCAGGAGGATGGGTTGAGGCCAGGAGTTGGAGACCAGCCTGGGCAACATAGTGAGACCCTGTCTCTACAAAAAAAAGATTGCCAAATTGTTTGCTTAGTATCTGTCTTTCCTACTAGGTTATAATCTCATAAAGGGCAAGATATGTATCTGTCTTGTTTGCTGGCTGGTATATCTCAGCATAGCTACAGCTGACTCACAGTAAGAAGTTAATAAATTTTTGTTTGGAAGGTGAGTATCAAAAAGAAAGTCTTCATTGGCTAAAAATAGAATCATAGATTTCCCTTCTTCTCTTGGAAACTTTCCTATTCATCAAGACCCTGAACACTACCACCATCTTGCCTAGAGAATTGATTGACTGCTTGATTGGGAGAGGTACCTAGCCTAGTCTTGGGGTGGTCAGAGCCTGCATCCTGGAGGGAGTTATACGTAAGAGCCCTGGAGGATGAGGAAGGGAAGCCGAGTGAAGAGACAGGAGGAAGGGCACCCTAGTCAGAAGGAATAGCCTACGCAAAGATGGGAGGCACGGAGGTCAGCACGGCAGGCATGCAGAGTTTGAGAGCTGAGAGGCGAAAGGGAAGCAGGCTGGTGGGGCAAGCAGGGCCTGGGTTACGACTAGGCCTTAAATGTCCCCTCGAGGAGTTGACTTATCCCTAAGAGTGTTGGGAAGCCCCACTGAGGAGGTGACACGATCAGGGCTGCGTTCAAAGGCTCTGACTGCAGGGAGGGTGGTAGGATGGGTGGGACACAGTGGGAGGTGGGAGGTGGTGGGGACATTGTTGGCAGAGCTCCTGAGGTGAGACAAGGGGGAACCAGAGCCACAGTGGAGGGCAGTGGGGCTGGCGGGAAGTGGGTGGACATTTCCTGGGAGGATCTAGTGATGGAATGGATGTGGGCTGAGAGAGGGGCTGGGCCAGGCCGCGGTCCCTGGTTCAGGTAAGTGGGTGGATAGTGGCTCTACACGCCCAGCTGGGGAACTCTGGGGCAGGAGCACTGAGGAGGAGTTCGTAGTTCTGGACATGCTGAGTTTGAGATGCCAGGGGGACGTCCGAGTGGAAGTTCTACCAGGCACTTGGATTTGTGAGGGCAAATCCTCAAATCTGGACTGGGAACCAGCTAGAGCGACAGAAGCAGACGTGCTCCCTGCGGGAGGATGTGCAGAACGTGGGGACAGCCATGGGGAGGCAGGCTTCAAGATGGATTTCCTTAGAGATCCAGGAAGGACAGGAGGAAACTTGCCCATCAGTAAAAGAGCAGTCATTGGCGATCGTCATAAGTACCGTTCCGCCTACGAGTTATGGGAAGAAGTAGGTGGCAGAGACTGGAGCAATAAAAAGGAGGCGAGAGAGTGAGGATGAATGAGCAGCATTCTAGCAAAGTCGTCACATGCTTCCTTCCAGGTCTGGCAAGTCTGGGCCACCAGGATGGCTTCACCAAGAAAACTCCTAAGGAAGACCAGCCAGGAGGGACCTGTTCCACTCAGCTCTCTGTCCCAGAAAAGAACCAATGTGTGGGTTGACCTCAGCATCCGTCCCTAGCAACCAGCATCTGTGTTTAAATTCTCAGGGGAGGGGTACTGTCATCTCGTGACTGTCAACACAGCTTCTATGGTCACACCTGTTGTTTTCATCTGCACAACAACCATTCATCATCATTTGGCTAAAAGTGCCCTGATCTGGGTGGGAATGTCCCCTTATCCCTGGCTCCAGGGTGGTACCTGTCCCAAGCCTGACCAATAAAACTCAGACCTGAGATTTTGGAAGGAGAAGCATTCTTTAGGCAGGTTTCTGCCGCCACCCTCATCAGGAGTGGAGACACCCTGTCATCAGATGCAAGAGACACAGAGAGAAAAACGGTCTTCACGATTCTTCTTGAGCTCCTGGATCCAGCCATACCTGAAGGTGATCAATCCCTGGACTTTTCAGTTACACAAGCCAATAAATTCCCCATTTCTGCCTGTCAGAAAGGGCCATGTGTGTTCTAGCACTGAAGGAGTGGTCCCAGCAGGAAGAAACTGCTGAGGCATGAGGCACAGGGGTGGAGTGGGTGGAGGAGGTTTACTTGATTTCCTCGCAGACATTTCACCAGACATCTCACCCAACAAGTTGCTACCTTAGGGATTCTTCTCTCCTTTTTGCAATCATCCCTTCCATTGTTTCCACTTGTATTCCTACCTCTTTGTAAAAAGAAAAAAAAAAAAAACCAGTATCTGAGATGCACCGATGCTGGCTTGAGGTCCTCCCACCTCCAGAGACAATACACATGCTTACAATTCCTTACAGTAAAACCAAAGACAGCATTGCATTGCATCCCCCTGGGCTCCCAGGACCCCAGTTGGGAGGTGGGGACTCTACAGGGACCCACCAGTGTGTGGTGTCTGTGCCTCCCTCCGGTGACTTGCCGACAGCCAATGCCAGATTCCAGATCCCTGGCCCCGTGGCCCACCCCTCCATGCGTACAACAACTGCTCCAACAACGTACATTCTTGTTCATTTGTTCAGGACATGAATTCATCGTGCCAGGGAAGGTCCCAACTGCCGGAGCACATTTTGCTGTGTTAGCAATAAGCATCCCTTTACACTGTCTGTACAACCAGAGGGGAAAACAGTGCCCAGAAGCCTTGGAGGTGACAAGGGGACTTTGTGAGTCACCAATGGCAGAGGAAGGGCCTGACACATCCCCATTCTTTCCACCTCCCTCCCCACGGAAGCCTGATCTTTGTTTCCCTTTTCGCTTCAGAACATGCCTCCTATTTAAGGTCGTCAACCCCACGCTTCATGTTTTCTGTCCAGCTTCATCTGACGGGCTGTCACGGCGTGGACCCGCAGCATGGCATCGCCCGGGCGTGGCGGGGCTTGGTGCTTCCGCGTGGGCTTCCCAGAGCCCCGCACCCTGCTCTCTTCCTCCCTCCCTCTCTCTATTCCATTCTTCCTACCTGTCTTTCCTTCCTTTCTTTTTTCTTTTTCTTCCACTTCCCATCTCCTTCCAGGACTTTCATCCTGTGGTTTCAGAAAAATGCAAACTTAGAGAATAATACCAGAAAGCAGCCAGGCTCAGCCAATAAATCCTCTAATGCTTGTAATAGTTTTATTTTCTTCACGTTCATCCCAGTTTAAGAGTTTAATCAACATCTTTGAAATACTTGTGGTTTTCTCCATGGAGCCTTAATCAGAGGCAGAGAAAGTCCCTCCCTCTCTCCCTCTGTCCTTCTCACCCTCTCTCTTCCTTTCATTTATTCAATATATGGTTTTTTTTTTTTTTTTTTTTTAGACAGAGTCTCGCTCTGTTGCCCAGGCTAGAGTACTGTGGCGTCAGCCTAGCTCACAGCAACCTCAAACTCCTGGGCTCAAGCCATCCTCCTGCCTCTGCCTCCTGAGTAGCTGGGACTACAGGCATGCACCACCATGCCCGGCTAATTTTTTCTGTATGTTTTTAGTTGTCCAGCTAATTTCTTTCTATTTTTTAGTAGAGGCAGGGTCTTGCTCTTGCTCGGGCTGGTCTTAAACTCCTGAGCTTAAACCATCCACCTGCCTCGACCTCCCAGAGTGCTAGGATTACAGGCATGAGCCACCTCGCCCGGCCTCAATAAATGTTTTTGAAGGTCTATTCTGGGCCAGGCCTGGGCTAAGTGCTAGGACTGGTGACTACAAACATGGACAAGATCTCTGCTCTAATGAGCTTACAGTCTAGTGGGAGAGACAGATTTTTACCAGATAATTACACATAAATGTATTTTCATAACCTCGACGAATGCTTTGAGTTTCCATGATGGTCTAGACAGAGACACTGACCCTGATGTGGACTCACGGAGGCTTCCTTGAAGGAGCTTATATGAAGGATGAGTTTTCTAGGTAAAGAGAAGAGGAAATGGCATTCCAAGTAGAGGGAACAGAATATGCAAAGGTCCTGGGGTGAGCAGAAGCAAGGCACTTTCACAGAATGCAAGCCCAGTGTAACTGGGACAGAGAAAGGTAAAGACAAAGTCAAAGAGGTGGGCAGGACCAGATGTCCAGGGCCCTTGCCTGAGGTATGAGTTGGGGCCTTCACTTTAAAAGCAAGGGAAGGTCATGGAAGAGTTTCACCTAGGGGTGGAGTTGGGTATAATTAACTCAGCATCTGCAAGCTCCAGCCTGGCTCCTGGTGCAGTCAGGGTCAGGATGGGAAGATGTTTGGGTGAGTCTTTTCCAGCCTTGGGTGACCTGGGTGCACTGGGAAAGGGTGATTTGGGTGGGATATGACATTCATCCCAAGGCCAGGACTAGGGCTAGTTTATTGTTCTGGGTTTTGGAAAGAGAGCTAATTCTTCACGTGGACTTCCTTTGTGGCTCAGAGGTTGCTATGAATGGAAGAGCATCATCAGGTCCTGATAATGAGCTTTGAAACTGGATACAGACAGATTTGGCTTTACTATGAGACCCCAGCATCTTCTCTAACCTCAGTTTCCTCATCCGTAAAATGGGAGCATTAATAATAATAAATATGTGTTATTTGTGTCTGCTGAGCATCCCTTTTTCAATTAGGAAATGCCCCTCCCACGTGGCTCTGCTGGCACTGGCCATCGCTGTGTGCCCTCCACCTCTGCATTGGATATTGGGTATCCCTCCATGAGATGTGATATGGAGCTGTTGCAAGAGAGAGTCTCTTGCTTCTAGATTATGGGCTGTAAGAGTGTAGACTTGAGCTACTGGTGTCCAACTTTCCTGGAAAAGAGAAGAAAACAGGGAGCTGAGTGGGAGAGGGAGAGAAGGGAAATAGAGCATGCACGTGTGAGAGAAAAACCTTGTTACCTTGTCTGAGACCCTGGATTCAGTAGTTCCTGAAGCCCAGAACACCCCTTGAATTTCTCAATTATTGAGCCCATTAACGTCCATTTTGGCATAAGGCAGTTTGAGCTGGGTTCTGTCACCCACGATGGCTGTGTTCTGACCGATGCTTCGAGTGGTCGGGTTATTGAGGTAAAGCCCAGAACGTCAATGTGAAGTGCTAAGCAGGCAGGGTGCTTGGTAGTCACTCTCGTTACTGTTTGGGTAACAACTCATGGCTGTAGAATGCTTGGACAGAGCAGGGGCTGCTTCTCGTCCCTGGGGTGTGGTCTCATGTTGCCCCTCAAACGGCCATGAGCCACCACCGTGATCCTGTTTGAAAGCCTCAGACAGTGACTTGAGTTCTCCTTCCCTGCCTCCCATCTCCCTCCAACATTTGTGACTCTTGTGTCCCCTATGTCTCTCTTGAAGTGACAGTGGCAGCCACTAGAGAATGACCTGAAGGATGTGACTGTGTTTAGGTCTAATTCCAGAAGACCAGTCCCCTCCTAATGGATTTCCCATGAACTTTTTTGTAAAGTGTATTAGTTGTCTATTGCTGTATAACAAATTAGCCCTAAGCTTAGTGGCTCACAGCAACAGAGATCTATTATCTCAAAGCTTCTGTGGGTTAGGAATTCAGGAAAGCTTAGCTAGGTGGTTCTGGCTCAAGGTCTTCCATGAGGCTGAGGTCAAGATGTTGGCCAACGCTTCATTCATCTGAAGGCTTGACTGGGGCTGGAAGAGTCACTTCTAAGACGGAGCACTTCTCTTATGCGGCTATTGGAAGAAGACGTCAGGTCCTTGACGTGGGAACCTCTCCACAGGGCTGCTTGAGTGTCCTCACAACATGGCCGCCGGCTTCCCCCACAGCGAGTGATCTAAGAGACAGGAAGGTGGAAGCTGCCACGCTTTTTATGACCTAACCTTAGGAGTCACAGTCTGTCATTTCTACAATATTCTACTGATTACACAGATGGGCCCTATTCAGTGTGGAAGGAGGCTGCACTAAGGCATGATCCCGGGAGGCCCAGGGGCCACTGGGGCTTATCTGGGAGGTTGGCTGCCACACTTAACAAGGGGCGATGATGTTATTAAGTGTTATTAAAGGCAGCAGTTTCTTGCAGGGGTGGGAAACCTGTGGCCTTGGGGCCACATGTGGCCTTCTCCATCCTTGAGTGTGGCTTTTTGACTGAATCCAAATTTTATAGAACAAATCTTTTTAATAAAGAGCCTCTGGAGAGACATCTCTTCCCCAAGGAAGCTTTTGCATGCTCAGGATAAAATGGCATCACTGGGGCACCAAAAAAAGCACCCCTTCTTACAACTTGTGCTTGCAAGAGCTTTTTGCAGAGCTTGCAAAGAGCTCCTTAAATAAACTAGTGAAATGACTAAACTAATTTGCTGGTCTGTAATTTCCTGGCATGTCTGGAGATTTCCTAATAAATACTAGCTGCCGGCTGGCCACCTGCCAGCATGATGGCCCTCTCCTGAGTGACAAACAAGGAACGTGTAAAAGCATCTCGGAGGGTTGGGCAGGGTGGCACATGGAGGGGAAAACGCATCAGATACCTGCGTTTGAAAGACACCTTTGCCTCTTAACCATCACTGCATTTCAAGTGAAACATTTTCTTCTCTGTGCCTCAGTTTCTCTCTCTGGGAAAAGCAGTGATAACCCTGGATTTTCCTGACTCACAGGGCTACTAAAAGGTTTGGATGAGATGATGTAGCATTTCTAAAAGTGTGGGCCATGGAAGGATAGCACCATGGACTGTTAACCCCAAAAGGGGTTTCATACTGCAGTGAGCATGGGGACTGCGTTCAATGAAGTCGAAACTTTGCTTGCCTTCCTTGCCTACAGGCAGGGCCGGCTTCATGGATGGGCGCCCAGTGCAGCTGCACAGGACCCAGTGCTCAGAAGGGCCTGTGCTTGGAGTTTAATGCTTTGCAGTTGCTGTCTTGAAATCCTTAATAATTGTACCTGTGAAGTTGTGTTCTGCAAGTGGAGTCTGATGGGACAATGAAGTCTGTGTCGGGGGGCCTGGAGTTTCAACTCACATGCAGCCCCCCACTACCTCCCTAGGTGGGACTCTCAGCTGCCTTCTCCCCTTCCCCCTGGCACCCTGGTCCCCATCGACTGCCCCACCCTGAGACCATGCTACCTATGGCACCAGACCATGGTGGTCAGGGCAGGAACTGGGGGGAGGCCACATTCTGTTGTCAACTTCTGCCTCCTGCAGGGACCTGTGTGCAGGTGAGGAGAGGGCTGGGATCCAGTGCCCGTCCCACGTTGTCTCAGGTCAGGGCAAGGTGGCCACCCTCCCAGGACTGGCAGCACCATGGCATGTTTAGCAGGAACCTTGGCAGGGACTTTTCACCTACCTCTGACTCAGGTACCAATGAAGTTGCAACCCTTTGGGGATTGTCTGCTGTGGGTTCGGGCACACTGGGCAAGAGGATTTCCCCTTAAGAAAAATGACCTCCCCTCCACCAACCAA
This sequence comes from Eulemur rufifrons, assembly GCF_041146395.1. Classification (NCBI taxonomy): domain Eukaryota; kingdom Metazoa; phylum Chordata; class Mammalia; order Primates; family Lemuridae; genus Eulemur; species Eulemur rufifrons. The sequence continues at coordinate 176,811,474 of NC_090989.1, read as the reverse complement.
GGCTGTGCATTTTCACTTTGCATTGGGTCCTGCAAATTATGTAGCCAGTCCTGCCTGCAGGACTTATCAGATCCTTTAATGTACAAGGTATTAAAGTGTAGTGGGTCAGAATGCAGACTTGGGAGCTAGACTGCATGAGTTTGGGTCATGGCTCCACCGCTCACTGCTGTTTTGTCTTTGGCCCATCCACCTAACCTTTCTGTGCTCCTGTGTCCTCATCTCCAAAATAATAACCACACAGTTCCTCCCTCCGTAGGCTGTTGTGAAGATTCCATGAGGTAGTGTGTGTAGACTCGTGCCCGCCATGCAGTGTGTATTGGCTAATTTCATGTCTACTTATTTAATGCTTGTTTCCCCCCAAGAGACTGCAAGGTTCCTGGGGCAGGAATTTCATCTGTCTGGTCCACTGCTATAACCCTGGTGTCTAGCACCGTGCCTGGAATGGATTAGGTGCTCAAGAAGCACCTGTCGAATGAATGACTCTCCAGGAGGGGGCGGCCCACAAAATACCCACCCCATCCCCGTTTGTCCAGAGAGTCTCACAGAGTCAGCGTCCCACAGGCTGCACGTTTAGGAAATGCTGCGTCTGTCTCCGCGAAGCAAAGCCCCACTGGTGCAGGCAGCAGGATAAACAGCCCTTGCATGGTCCTTTCCCCTCCTCTTTGTCCTTTGGGACTCGGTGTCTCCACCCTGCTGGGAACTGGCTCTTCTAGACCCCCCACAGGCCAGGCCGGGGCTGCATAACTCACTGCCCCTCCCCGACCTCCCCGTCCTTAATTGGGCCAATCTGTCCCCTTGACACTCTGCTCTGGTGCGTTTTCTTCACAAAGCCCTCTCCTGTCAGTTGACAGATTCGCAACTGTCGTGGGCACATTTTTCAATGAGTGCTCTTCCAGCGATTTCTCAGCCAGGTTGCTGCTCTTTGTAAACCTCTTGAATTTTAGAATTTCCCGACGATTTTCCTCGCCTTCCATGATTCTTCTCCCTCTCCACTCCCCAACTTTCTTTCAAGGGTTTCTAGCTTCTTTGCCATGTAGCCACGGGTGCTGGGGACCCTTTAAGGAAGCCTGAGTTATTCAGCTATGTGGGGAGCCACAGCCTTAATTGGGGTTCCTCCAGAAGCTGGCCCCGAGGCAGCAGACAACGAGACAACAGACAAGGAGACAACAGACAACGTTAGGTGCAATAGTTTATTTGGGAAGCGACCCAGGAAGCCGGAGGGAGGGAGAGGGAGAGAGAGAAAAGCCGCTGAAGGTGCCCTGTTGCGCTGGTTGCCCACTGGGCAACTGGCAGGGAACTGGAAACGCAGAACGTGCCTTTGCATTGCCCCACTGGGCCGGCGTTGGCGGGAGGAGCGCCTGGGACATTGACCCACTGACTCCCACCCCCGACCCGCAATGTTGAAGGGTCATCCCCGGGAAAATTGACTTCCCCGCCCTTCTACCTGCCTGTACAACCAGGTGGCCTTTCCTGGCTTCAGAGGAAACCTCTGTGAGTGCTTGAGGCAGGATGCTATAAACATCTGCAGAACTCTCCTTCGGAGTTTTGCTGAAATCAGGTGGGCTGCAAGGACGTGACTTGGAGAACACAGATGTCTGTTGTGCTGGCTGGTTACACACACGATTCCCTGAGTTTCAGGTGGTCTTTTGGGGTGCAAAGTCCTTGATTGCTTTATCTTATTTTTAAGCCCCTGATTATGAAGGATTTTTGTTCTTTTGGGGGTGGCTGCAGCTGGTTGGTGCCTCTGCCACAAGGACTGTCAGAAAGAAAGGGACACCCTATGATGGCAATTCTATGATGTGGTTCTGTCTCTGGTAACCAGTCTGTTAAGAGGAAGGGTACTGACATTCCCAGGTAATAAGGAATGGGTCTCATTCCTGGTCCCATCACTTTCCGGGTCGCTTACTGCGCTTGGGTGGCGTCCCAGATGCAACTCTAATGCCAGGCACATTTTAAGTATCGATGAGTCTAAAGATGATGAGAGACAAACAAGAATTGGGTTATTTTCCTCCAATTGGTCTGTCTCCTTTTCCTGTCCCTTAACAACATCCTGGGTGGATCCCATAGGTTGACGGTACCCTTTCTCCACCTCGCTGCATCTAATTCTCTCCTGCTCCTTCTAGAGTAGGTCTGGAAATCCTGTCGTTCATGGGAGTCCAACCAGGAAATGAGGTGCCCAGCTCTGCCGTGAGTGCCCCCCAGTGTCCACAAGCTGCTCTTCTGGAACCTTCCTCCCTTGACTTGAGGAAGGAGAAAATAGTCCTTTTTGCCAGAAGTCCCAGCTCTGCTGGATCCCGATGTCTGTTGATAAGAGGTTTGAGGGAAGGAAGGAAGTGATGGTGGCTGAGCCAGCCTGGGCACCTCCTATTACGTCTGGACACTCTCCTGGCCTCCTAGCGGCTCCCTTGAGGAAAGGGGTTTTTACTTGGGGTCCGGAATCTTGGATGAGAAAAAGACTTTTTTTTAAATATTTGCTAACCTCTAACTGAAAGCATTTCTTTCTGTTTAAAATGTAGACATCAACCCCCCCAATAGTATCAATAGTGCCGATGATTTTGTTGCCCATTAAAATCAGAGATATTTGCATATCACACTATGGTAGTCACAGATTCTGAAAATGACATTTTGTGCTCATCTCTATTTAAAACTATAGTAATGATTAGACCCACTGCTAGATCTTGTTATTTAATGTGTTAATAAAGAAGCACTAGTATTACTCTATTGTAAATTTGTTTAATATTTTGATGAACATATAGCTGGTTCTCTCTGTAATCCTATATATTTTAATTTGTGCACTTAAAACCATTATTCTGAAAGGGTCCATTGCTTCACTGATACCAGTGGGGTGCGTGGCACAGGGAAGGTCAGAAGCCCTGCTCTGGAACGTGTGGGTGCCTCATGTCTGATGTCTAGCGTGGGGGGAAAGTCACCTGCCACATATCCACAGGCAGGGTGGCCCCATGTCACGGTGTGCCTGGGACAGTCACCGTTTACTCCAGCTGTCTGGGCTTACTTATTCATAGTGCCTCCTTTCACTCTTAAAATCATCCTGGTTTGCGGGTGGGTGGGGCAGAGGCGGGACTGGCTGTTCACACGTTTGTGGTGCGACTGGAAAAAGGCCATCAGATCACGTCCTCACCCAGTGCCTGAAATCCCACTGTTCTTTGGGTTTAAGCATTTGCTACAGAATCTTGTTTAAAATGTAGTGGTGGATTGTGTGTGCATGTGGCTCTGTGTGTGTGTGTGTGTGTGTGTGTGCGTGCTTGCTTGTGTGGGCGTGGGAGGAGGGGTGAATGCAGTGAGTTGAGCGTGAATCGGTTTTCCAGATGCTTTCCTGAATAGTGGGCAGGACCTGGAGGAAGCAAGAACCTGAGAAGTGGGGAGGGGTCCGTGGGAGGAGGATACTTGGCCACGCTCAGCCCCCTGAGGTCCCCGAGGGAGAGTTCCTAGACCAGGCTGCCTCAGTTGCCCAGACCCAAAGTAGGCAGCTCAGTCCTATAATCCGTGGTCCTCGCCAGGCACCTCAGCTTGGCTCTGAACTTGGCTTTCCTCTGATGGTGAGAAAAGGCCAGGCAATAGGTGAGCCCCACAAGAGAGCTAGCACGGCTCCCTAATAGCCCCTGCCAAGCCCTCATCCTTCCCACAGCCCTCCCCAGCCAGAGGGCATGTGTCAAGGGAGGAGAGGTGGCTGAAGTAGTCACAGAGCCCCAGTGTCCAGGGCTTGGATCACTTACTCGCCACACTGCCTGGTTCCTCTTCACCCTCTGAGCTTCCTTAGGTGAGTGTGCCTCTCTGAGCCCCAGTTTCCTTGCCTGGAGAATGGGGGTCAGTAGTATCTGTCAAGCATTGTCCCAACAGGAGACAGATGTCCACCCAAATGAGGATGATTCCGAGACAGCTTATTTACAAACGGGCTGGGTGCGGGGAAGCGTAAGGGAAGGTGCACTCCCTTCATGCACACACACATGCACACGCACACACACACACTGGCCCTGTTCTAGCCCAGAAGAGACAGCAGGAGGGAGCAGATACTAGAAATGGGAGGACAGGTCCTGTAGGGAAGCTGCTGTGAGGCCTTCAGTAACTCTCGTGGAGGGACAGGTCCAGCCTGGGAGTGGGGGTGATATTTAGTAATACCCCAGCCTCAACCTTCTCCTCCCTCCACTTTCCTGCCAGATGTCTTCATTGGTCCAACCGACGGAAGCCAGAGGCAAGAGGGCACATTGACACGGTCCTCGCCGGCCAGCCTCCTGTGCATGAAGTGCGGCAGAGAAGGGCAGGGCAGACAGGAGACCACCCTCGCGTGATCCCTTGGGCGGTTGCTTGGCATGAGCCCATTCAATGAACCCACAGCAGTCCCACTCCTTGTTCAGGGCCTGGCACGCAAAAGGCTCATTAGATAGTCACTGAATCAATGCGTGAGTGCACACCCACCTGCTGGCAGGGAAGCCTGTGGTGGCTCCTGTCTATGCTGTGAGCCCCTAGAGAGAGGTGTCAGGGTGCTTGCCTGGCGGTGAGGAAGGCGGTGCACAGAACTGGTGCACTGGCTTTGTGCAGAGCGTGAATGCCAAGGGGTCTTGCACTGCGAATTTTGCGGAGTCCACAGACCACCAAGAACATAGAAAACTTCTGCCCAAGGTCCCCTCCTCTGTTGAATTGGAGACAGATGGAAAGCTCCTGGCTAGGAATCCGGGAAGCACAGGCCAAGCGGGGCTGCGTGATGCTCTCAGAGGACCCTGCATTCTACAGCTTCCTTCCAGTGCTAGCAGGGAGTGACTCACAGGCCCGCTGTGGTCCAGCTTGCTTTTTCTCCTTTGTTACTCTTACAGCTTTTAAAATTATAGAGGAAACGTTTATTGTCAAAATAATCAGAAATTACAATTAAGCAGAAAAGAGACAATAAAAAATTATCACTGATATACAATCGCTGCTAATATTTCGGTCCATATCCTTCTAGATACTTTTCTACTCTGGCTTTTTTTTTTTTTTTTTTTTTTTAATCAGGATCTTGTTGTTTCCAACAAGAGCCAAAATAGGTAACAGGTTTTAAGCACTTTCTCTGTGCAGGCCCAGAGCAAAGCACTTTACATGCATTAACTCATTAAATTTTCATTTTTTTATGGAGGCACAGAGAGGTTAAGTGATTTGTCCAAAGTCACACAGCTAGTAAGTCGGGAAGGTGGGATTTGAAGCTGGGCAGGCTGACTCCAGAGCCTACTTTCTTATCTGACTTGATTATAAACCAGATAAAAGATAGCTAGTTTTTCAAAGAACCCATGCTGCTGGCCCCTAAAGTGACATGAGGCCAGCTAGTGCGTTCTTAATCACTGCAGCATACAGGTAAAAAATCTTTTCAGCTCCCCAATTGAGAAATGACTGTTGAGCCACAGCGCCCCCTGGCTTACGTAGCAATTCTGATCTGCTCATTCTAGGATCAGGCTGGCCCACAGAAAGTCAAGAGGAACCTTTATTAGGCATCCAGTATGTGGCCAGCTCTCTGCCAGCCAGTGGGGATAAGGGGTAGAATGAGGTATAGCTTCCACCCTCCAGGTATTCCAGTGTGGTCAGGAGAGACACACCCATAGGTGTGTTAGCGTAAGGAGAGCCGTGGTCTGTTGGAAGGTGTGGACCCGGAGTCCTGCAGACACAGTTGGGGGAAGAGATTTTAACAAGATCATGGAAAGGTCAGGTTCCCACCCTCACCTCCCATCTGGCCTGTACCCCGATGCCACCAGGCACTTGGAGCTCCCTGGCCTGTCCCAAGTGCCCAGGTTTCATTTGGTTCTTCCTCTAATTGAAACTTTTGTGTCCCTGTTTTTTCCCTCAGTACGCTGCCACGTGGCCACCTCGCTACTCTCAGCTTCATCCAACATCAGGGCTTAATGACTCCTGAGTTCCAACAAGAGCTCTCAGTGCTGTTCACCAAGGATCACAAACGCAGATGGCGGCAGGTCGGGCAGATCACCTCAAGGCACTAAGCAGACCATTGGATGTTAAATACGGAGGAACAGTCCTTACTCCCATAAAGACATATAGGCTCATCTATTTGTTTTTTTCTGGAACACATTGTACTTTGGGTCTATGTTCAAGTTTCCTATTCCCTTTTAATAAATATTAAATACAGATATGGTTCAAAATGGGATGGAAACACACACACACACACACACACACAGATACATATTTCTCTACCAGGAGAAAAGTAACATCTCAGCATGATAATAAATGCTAACATCATGTGGAAAACCAAAGGGACTGGTGGCTTGGGCTCCCCTAGAAGCAGAATCTGAGACTAGGATTTGAGTGCAAGTAGTTGATCTGGAAGATGATCTGGGTAAATAAGGTGCATGTTTGAGTGAGTTAAACCACTGTGGGTAACTGGGACTCCAGTTCTGGGAGCCAGTGTCAAAGGGGCCCTTCAGTGACCCGTCCAAGGAACAGGAGCTGGAGTATTTTATACATCAACTCCCGTCATTGGCTGGGGAGCATTGGGATGCTTTAGCAGTGCTTTAATTCTCCAGCCCCCTGGTTTGCCATGCTTATGTGCCAAGCAGGCTCCAAAAGGGCAACAAAAGTCTTCAGACAAAGGACTACAGGCCCCAGGGGGTTGGAAGTCAGGCCAACACGAGCCAAAATGACAAGACTCCGGGGCAAAATAGCATCTGCTGCAGGCACTGACCACGGTGAACAGAAGCACACCCACATCACCTAAAGGGTAGTTTAGCTTCCACTGAATTTTGCCAAGCAAGAATGTGGGCCCAGGGTTGCCAGACCGTCAGATTTCTCAAGAGAAGCTAGACATTTAGATTTTTATGTGAAATTTCTCAATTTGTAAATGTTGATGACAAATTCAAATTTTTAAAAAATATATACCGTATGAGCCAACCAAAGCATGTCTGTGGGCTGGATCCAGTTTATAAGCAGCCAGATTATGAAATCCAATCTACCCCAAAGGCTGATCTTGGCTACAGATTGTTCTTGCTCCAGGCAGACTCCAAATATGAATTCTGATAAGGGAAAGTGAATATATTATTTAGGAGTAGACTGAATTGATGTAATAAAGAGACCCCCAAACACAGTGTTGGTAACCAGAGAGAAGTGTGTTTCTTTCTCATGTAACAGTCTGGAGGTAGACGGATGGTCCAGGACAGCTATGCTGTATGAGGTTGTCCAGGGACCCAGGTTCCTTCTGTCTTGTTGCTCAGAGTGTTGTCTTCATCTGTGGGGTCAAAACTGGCTCACCAGCTCCTGTGTGCAAATTCCAGCCAGTAGGAAAGGAGAAAGAGAAGCCCAATCATTTTAAGAGTCAGATCTGGTAATCTCACAGTTCCCTTCCTGTCATATCCCATTGGTGAGAATGTAGTCACATGGCCATGTCTAGCTGCAAGGGATGCTGGGAAATGTAGTCTCTCTCTTTCTCCTTATCCCTTTCCTTCTCTCTCTCTAGTTGGCCATATGCTCAGCTGAAATTTGGGAATTCTATTACTCCAGAATTAGGAAAGGGCTTTTATATTAGGGGACAACCAAAAGCCTCTGCCACTTGTAGAAGAAGGGTCTGGAAAGAAGGAGGGGATCCCAGCCTAAGGCAGGTCCCACCTGAAAGGGATTTTTTTTCCTCAGGAGAATGAAGGAAGCCTGGCTTTCCTCATTAGTTCTTTTCATGTTAAATTGGTCATGACCCTCATTTGAGAAACCTTAACAGAAGATCAGCCCAAACCTGGAAAAAGTCAGTTACACTGGGAAAGGATGTACCTAATGAGCACCTACTAGATACAAGGTGCTTTCACATGTGTGATCATATGTAATCTTCACAATCATCCTTTGAAGTAGGTATTATATATTCAGAAGAAAAACTGAGGATCAGGGAAGCAGGGCTGACATTCGAACTCTTTCATTAGGGTTAGGGCATGGTCACTGACCAATCGGAGCTGCCATACAGATTTGTCCCATCAGAGCAGCGAAGGCCTTGGCCAGGATTTGAAATGAGGCCCGTTTGACTGCAAAGCTCACATTCTTTTCACCACAATTCGATTTCCTTACGCCAGCTGCTTCCCCAGAGACAGTGACACCAAATCTACTGGGTTGTTGAGAGGGTAAACAAACCGTGATGAATGAATCTCCTCTCCTAATATGAATGCCTTATTGTTGTTATTCTTCATGCCCTGACAGAGTATTCACAGCCTCTGCCGTTGCTCTGCTCCTATCTGGTGGATTAAAGAAAGTCAGAACTCACAGCCCTCTCGGAAAGTGGCAACTGAGATTAGAGTTAATGAAGAGTTGAAGGCTCGGCAAGTGGCACTTGGCTTTACTATTAACCTGGACAAGGCCATTAACTCTCCTGTAATTAATTGGCTCATTCTGTTGCCCCAGAAATACCCGTATGGGTGTACCCCACATTAAACAAGCTTGCTCTATGAAAACTGAGACTTGTTGAAAAGATAAATGGGAGATAATTATTTAATTAACCACAAGAGACTTTGTTTTGCAGAATGGGATTTCTGTATAACTAGTTTTGAAATAACACTGAAAATTTGATTCTGGAAGAGAGAGAGGCTACAAAGAGATGTCAGTTTTCTTCTGGGCCACCTGGGAATGTTCTAGAATAGATTAGATTTCAAGAACTCTGTAAGGATGTGTCAGGGAGAACTTGTAATATCTGAATTGCGTTGGGGGTTGTTTGTGGTGGATATATTGGGGTACTTGCCAAGTCCTTGTCCTGCCTCTGAGAGTCTAGTCACCCAAAACCTACTGGAAGAAAGAGGTGGGTCTAAGCAGCCGTGTGTGTGCCATTGTGACCCCCCGGCCCCCGACCCCCACTGTGTCAAAGATAAACTCCTGGCCAGGAACCAATCCATAGGCCCGATCCATGAGCCAATGGCTTCTGTCTTTCAAACATGTGAACTCAGAGACTCATAACTACAGTCAGATAGTGCTTGTCACTTGACCTGAAAGATGATGTAAAGTCAGGTTGGGGCAGCAACTTTAATGCCAGGTGCAGTCTCTTAAGAAGGCAGAGGGGGTGTGCCAGTCAGTAAAGGGAAAAGGGCTGACTGACAGGCAAGCCATGCGGGGCCTGCCTATCTTGATTTCCCATTGATGGGTGTCCGTGGGATTCTCTGTTGCATCCTTAGAACAAGCATATTCAGGGTCCCTGCTCAGTGGGGACTTCAAACTGGTCCCAACTTATCCTCCCCGATCAGGAACAAGACATTATTTTTATGCCACTGTCTACTCAGTGTGTCCAGTGGTTTCAGTTGGCCCCTCTGTCCCAGAGGGCTTTTGTCCAATGGATAGGGGAAGGGTGTTACCCATGAGACACATCACTGCAAACAGCATGATTGATGAGGTCTGGTGGTTCTTTCCAGACGAGAGAGATGTTTTTTGTTCGTTGTTTTTTTTTTTGTTTTGTTTTGTTTTGTTTTGTTTTTTTGAGACAGAGTCTCACTCTGTTGCCCAGGCTAGAGTGAGTGCCGTGGCGTTAGCCTAGCTCACAGCAACCTCAAACTCCTGAGCTCAAGCGATCCTCCTGTCTCAGCCTCCCGAGTAGCTGGGACTACAGGCATGCACCACCATGCCCGGCTAATTTTTTTTTTTTCTATATATATTTTTAGCTGTCCATATAATTTCTTTCTATTTTTAGTAGAGATGGGGTCTCGCTCTTGCTCAGGCTGGTCTCGAACTTCTGAGCTCAAACGATCCGCCCACCTCGGCCTCCCAGAGTGCTAGGATTACAGGCGTGAGCCACCGCGCCCGGCCGAGAGAGAGATGTTTTGATCACGACTCCAGGAACTCCCAGCTCCCAGGAGCAAGCCGCAGTCTTCATTCTCCCACTGTGCTGCCTGGGAGGAAACGCAGTCTTTGCTTTGCTTCTCTACAGAGTAACCGACTCAATTCTTGCTGAGTTGAGTGTGGGGATGGGGGAAGGGAAAGAGGTCCTCAGGATACAGCAAAGAAATGTGGTGAGCACAGAGGGTGGGGCGGGTCCACCATTAATGCCCCAAATGTTACCCCACTCCACCAGGGTGGGCAGATTCTATTTCTCGAGACCACATGTGGCAACAACACATCACCACGAAAGCCTTCCCCTTGCTTTCCCTCCCTTCCTTCCTGAATTTCTGCAGGAAGGAGAAACCCTATCTGGCTACCCAGGAGTCTTGGGAACAACAAATCTAGATTTATTGTGTAGCCCGGTCAAAATCCACCATGCCTAGGGGTTTAGCAACTTGGCTTTGTACATTCATAGGTCATTATGGAAACGACCGACTCGCATTCCAATGTTATGAGAGTTTCTTATAAAAGGGGCTGCCCAGCCCCTTGACCTCTTCGCCTAATCTCTTCCTCCTTTTTAATCCCATCTGGTTGAACAACTTCTATCTGCCAGGCCTTTCGCCTCTGGCTAACAATACCCATTGTGCGGGCTTTATTAGAGCTTTCTATATGGCACTGTGCTCGATGATTTACAGGTAGCATGCTGTTCAGTTGTCACAAACCCTTGCGTGGTAGCTACTAATGACTGGCTCCATTTTACAGATGGGGAAACTGAGAGGCTGAGTCAGCCATCTGCCTCCGTGGGCTGAGATGTTTACCACTTTGCTTTCCTGGCGCTCGGCCTGCCTGGGTTTCCTGCTGCCATTTTCGGTGACTGAAGCAGAGAAGGCCCAGGTGTCCTGCCTGGCACCGAGGCCCCCGGAACTTGGCTCTTTTCTTTCCTCCTTCCCGGCGAGCACAGCTGCCAACCTGGAACGCAGCCCTTTCCAAGAAAGCCCAGGAGGGAAGCCAAATGTTGACTCACCTGCCAGACGCGGCGATGCTACAGCCAAGGTGCCTGTGGGCCCGAGCAGGAGGCTTTGGCAAGGCCGGCCTGCGGTGGGGCTTGGGGAGGCCGCTCTGCAGGGCAGCTTCAAAGGGCCAGGCCCTCTTTCCTGAGTGCTTTGGGTTCCAGAGGCTGCAGAGACCAGACAGGGTCCTCCCCCCCCTTCTGCTCCATCCTTCAGCCCTGGAAGTTTCTGAAAGAGAACGTCTCCTCTCCATCCCCCCTGAGTGGCAGGCAGAATTCTAAGAAAACCCCCAAGACTTTCTGCCCTCATGCTCCACCCTGGTGTGTCCCCCTTGCTTCATCCCCAGGACTGAGAATATGGTGGATTTTACTCCCATGATTAGGGGATGTTGTATGGTGGGCTCGACCCTAAGAAAGGGAGATTATTCAAGTGGGCCTGATCTAATCCCACAAAGCCCTTAAAGGTAGAGTTTTCTTTGGCTGGTGGCAGAAGAGGACATGACAGGCTGGAAGCAGGAGAAGGATATGACCCACCCTTTCTGGCTTAAAGATGGAGGGAGCCCCGTGGCAAGAAATGTGGGCAGCTCTGGAAGCCAAGGGTGGCCCTCAGCTGACAGCCGTCAAGGGAGTAGGGAGCCCAGCCCTGCAACTGCAAGGAACGGAAGTCTTCTAACAAGGAGAATGAGCTTGCGATTGGGTTCTTCTTCAGAGCCCGCACACATGCAGGCCAGCTGGCCCTTGATTTCAGCCTTCTGGTAACCTGAGCAGGACTGCCGACCTCACCAGAACTATGAGCTAACAAATGGGTATTGCTTCAAACTGCTAAGTGCGTGGCAATCTGTTATGCAGCAATAGAAAATAAATGCACCTTAGATATCTAAGAGGCATCTCAAACCCTATGTATCCAGCTATGTCCCCCGAAGCTACTGCTCCCCGTCTTCCCCATGTGGTCAATGGCAGCTGGATTCTTCCTGGCTCAGGTCAATGATGTTAAAGTCAGCCTGGACGCCTCCATTTCTTGTGCACCCTTTGTCAATGCCATCAGCGGTTCTTTTGTCTCTCCCTTCATCGTGTCTCCAGTCTCTGACTGTTTCTCACCACCCCCCTTAACGTGCCTGGTCCCTTTCTGCCCTGACAGCACTAGAGTTTATTATGGTCACGGCGGGTCCTTGCTCTGACTCCCGGGCAGGGTTGGCTGTCCTCCTCTTCAGCTTTTGTACCTCGGGGTGCCTGATACATTCAAACACAGACACAAAGCAGAAGGTGGCAGAAGAGGGGGCTCCCATGCAGAGGCCGAACGGGGATCAGGGGTCACTCTGGCCACCCCTGGGCTTGGTAGGCTCATGGAGTCGGCTGCCTGGCACGTTTCTGGATATAACACAGTGGTCCCCCAGGAGGGGTTCCCAGGCCTACTTCAGAATCAGTGATGCTCGGGAGTCATGCTGTGGAGTGCTTTCCCCGGGTCAGGATTTTATTTATTGTTCAAAGTTTTGAGCCAAGAGTGAAAAATTGTTGTTGATGCTGACTGGGGAATTCCCAGGGGGCCTAGAAGAACTTACCGGCAACCAGCCCCCGGGAGTGGTTAAGATTGATAGCTTTCAAGCCCACCGCCCTGCCAGGCCAGCCCAGCCCTCCTAGGTGGCTTTCCTGGGGCCCCAGTTTCCTCCGTGAGGATCAAATGAGATACATTTTCTTTTTTGGTTGAACATTTAGCATAGTGCTGGGCATACTATATGTTCTCATTAAATGGTGTTATGGCTGATATATTGTCTGTAATTTACTTCTACACCTAAAGCATAGATAATCCACTGCGTGTATGCAGGTGTATGCGTGTGTGTGTGTGTGTGTGTGTGTGTTAGTCTTCATCTACATCGTGGGGGCTGTTAGTTAACATTGGAAAGATCACAGCCCCACGGGCTCCAGAGGAAGTTACCATAAATGCTTCAATTATCTGTCCTTGCTCAGCATCCAGGAGAGTGTTAATTAGCATAATGGGTTTCTAAAATGGGTCTTCATTGATGAAAAGAATGGTGTTCAGGAAAGGTAGATGGCTAGGAACATCTCATGGTGCACGTGCCTTGCCTGAGCATTGCAAACGAATCTACCCAGACAAGCCACTTACTCTCTTAGAGAGGGACAGGCCTTGAAGTCCAACCAGTCCTGTGTCTAGATATTAAAGGGTGGATTTTATCACCTGCCTGACTAGGTTAGCTAAATACTGCACTGGCAATACTGGCACATCTGCTCTGACTAAACTTGTCGTGAAAGAGGCTGTCGAAGTGTCTAAAAAGAGAGAGAGCTGAAGTGTCCCAGGCTCATAGAACAGGGTGGAGTGGGGGTTTATGTGCATATTCGCCATTTGGGTCTGAGAAGGGCTCTCTTTGTAACATGCCATCTGGTTAGGTGGTTGGGGGAGGAAACCTGTGGCCTTCACAGACTTCTAATTATTGGAGGATGGAGAAGCCACCATCAAACTGCTCCTAGTTTGAATAACCAAATTGCTTAGGCTAGTTTGCAACAATTGCTTTCAAGTAAGTAAGAGATTTACAACTGAATCAAGGAATAACTGGTTTCCTCTAGCTTAGAAAAGACAGGTTATGACAAGAAGTCAGGAAATTATGAGAATAAATCTCTGTATAGCATGTCCTGGGGTGGAATTCTGGTGGTGTTTTAGATGCAAGTCAAACTTAGAAGTGGTGTGTGTGTGTGTGTGTGTGTGTGTAGACAAACAGAGGAGCAAGTAGAGGATAGGAGAAGAGGAAGGTGGATGGAGAATTCTGGTTCCATATTTCTCCCAGGAAAAGATGAGAAACGCCATGGAACTTTCTAGAAGAGACGTAGCTAAATGTGATGAGCTGGAGTTTGGACCTCAGACCAGGATTCAAATGCCACTTCTCTTTCTTTCTAAGAGAACTTGGGCAAGTTTTGTAACCTCTCCGAGTCTACTTTGTCATCTACAAAATGAGTGTTAGAATACTTTCCTTTGGGTTGTGATTAAAGTGAATGGACCTGATACCACTTCGCAAAGTGTCCGGCAGAGAGTGGGCCTTCAGTAAATGGCTCCTTTCCTGAATATTCACAGAGAACCACGGGCTGTGCACATGCTGTCTGGGTTACAGCAGCAGGTAAAGCATAGAGTTTCCCAGATCTCACACTGCAGCAGGGATGATGAACTTCACGAAGGCCACGCATGAGAACCCCTGATGTGCCTGTTAGAAATGCAGATTCCAAGTCTCCAGATGTCCTAGATCTGAGGATCCGTGGGTGGGGCCAGGAACACACTTTTAATAAGCTCCCCGAGGGAGTCTACAGGCAGCCAGGTTGGGGAACCACTGACTTAAACACTGTAATTCTGTACAGCCTCAGGTTTGGCAACGCGTCTGTCTCCCTTCAAAGGCTCCTTGGTCATGACTTTGAGCTGACTGCACCCACATTTGTGGGAGGTGCTGCCTTCTTCCCACCTTAACCACTCCATTGCAATGGGGACAGGAAGAATTACCCCTTGTTATACTTTTTTTATAGGCAGTGCTCATACATCATTATCAGAAACTTCAAAGACTTCCCTGAGCATCGAATTGACAGGCTACAACTTGAGTTATGAAGTCTTCAGTAGCTAAATCCTCTAAACTGCGAAAAGCTCCATTCTTCAGATCTGCACCTAAGAACAATGAACTTCTGGTTTGGAGGCTGCTCCTGACTGCATGTGACTTCGGAACCATTCTTCCTGCTCTTTCTCTCCTTAAAATCATGCATTGTGCTTTTGCTTGCCTGAAAAAAAAAATAGATGCACCACAGAAAATGGAGGCAATATAGTATTGGGACAGAAAATAAAGTAAAAAGAGTAATCCAGCCCTCCTGAGATAATCACCATTAATATCTTCGGTATATTTCCTTCCAGTCTTTTTTCTATGTACATGAATACATGTATTTTTTTTTTTTTGTTCACAAACCCAAGATAGTATTTTAAGTGCCATTTTTTGACCCGTTCTTTTCATTTAATAAGATGTTTTAAAGTAAAAAGTTAATATTTTTTCAGGCCATTAAATATTCCTCTACAACAGTGGTTTTCATGCTGGATAGGGAAAAAACCCTCAGGGTTCTGTTGCCGTGGCTAGTGGAGGAAGGGGTTGGGGGGACTAGAGGGAGAGGCCAAACAGATGGGGCTCCAGCCCCTAGAGCCCAGCGTTCATTGCAGCAGCCTCGCTTGTGTCTGGTAACTGGAGGGCCACGTAAGATTCCATCGGAAAAGGATTCAGAGGCTTAAAAAATTTGAAAACCATTGCCCTATATCATTAAAATCTTTTGTTTTTTTCAGATGGGGTCTCCCAATGTAGCTCAGGCTGATCTTCAACTCCTAGCCTCAAGCAGTCTTCCCGCCTTCTCTCCTGAGTAGCTGGGACTACAGGTGAGCTAAAATCTCTTTTTAAACCTATATTCTTTCCTCCTTTTTAAAAAACTTAAATGAAATAACTCTTTAAAAATTATAAAACATATATTTGCTAATGTTTAAAAAGTCCACTTATTATTTTTTTAAAAAAAGACAAATGATATATGTTCTTTGTAAAGATATCAAATACAGATTTGATGAAAAACCTATCTTCACTCCCACTGCCCAATACCCAAGGAGCCCAGCACTGCCGCGCTGCCGGCCCCCAGAGGCTCAGCTCACAACGACCACCCAGTTGCGACGCACGTCTTGTCCCACACTCTCCTCTGCATACGTCTTACTTCCTTGGGTTGAGGTGCTCCAGAAGCGGACGTGAGAGTTAAGATTTCAGGGCAAGTGATTCACGAGGGAGGTGAGGGGACCCACTGCCCTGGTTTGCCTGGCGCTGGGGTTTCCCAGGTCGCCCTCTAAGGGAAGGTAATCCGGGAAGCAGATAGAGAAGTGGGAAATGCCACAGGCTAGCCCTGCGGACAGCTGGCGTCCTGTTTGGGACTTCCGTGGGGCGCTCTAGAACACCATTCCCCGCCCCATTCGCGTCCCTGCCTGGTGGCGGGCTCTCCCTGCCGGCAGGCCGGCCCACCTCCTGCGGCCCGGGACAGGGCTGGGGCGGGGAGACCGGAGCACCAAAGCCAAGAGCGTAGCCGCAGAGCGCCAGCAGCACCTGCTATGAGAACAGTCTGTACACATATTTTAAACAATAAAAAGGGGATCGCTCCATTCTTGATTTATCGGCACCTTGATTTATGTAAGGGGCCTGAAGGAAAGACATTCCGGACCACAAATCCAATACTGCAGTCATTTCAAGGGTCCAGGCTTGGAACTGCCCTGGGTCAACGCCATCCCAGGGCTCGCCATGTAAATGACCAGCGTTGGAATCCGATGAAATACTGCTACTATCGCTACTAAAAAAAATATCTCCGATGAGTTCTCTGCTGGATTCAGCTCAAAACTGCCGGCTGAACCATGAGAAGAAACTAACAAGAGAAGCCTGGAGATTCTTCCAGCACCGGGCAGGAGCCCAGGCGCCAGCCCGCGGTGGCCCCGGGGACAGGTGTGCGCCACCGCCCGCGGCGCCGCCCGCGCCCCGCGCTCGCAGCCTCCCGCCTGCTCTGTCTAAACAAGGGAGGCAAGGCGTGAGCTCCTTTTGTCACCCCGTCTCCATGGTTATTGGACACGTGATCGTGTTTTTTGGAGTTCTCGGCAAGACCAGCGGTGGGTTTGGCTGTTACATTCTTGTCTGTGAAGGAAACCAAGGGACGGAATCATCCTTGCAGAGAGCCTCAGGCTCAGTTAAAACAATTTTGGAGGCGCATTTCTGCCCTAGTGGATTAGGAACCCCAGCCCTGATGTGTCAAAATGGACGCTGTTGAGAATTGGAACACTGATTGAATTTAAGCCAATTTGATGATATAAAGGAATCATTGTTAGTTGTTTTTTGATTTTTAGGTGGTGATAATGGTACTGTGTTTTAAAAGAGCAATCTTAGCCTTTGGAAACACACACTGATGTTTACAGAGGAAACGATTTGATCTCTGAGATATGCTTAAAAATGTATGGGTATGGTTGGATGAAGCCGAATTGGCGGTGGGTCCGTGAATGCTCACGGTCCCGGTCTGTCTACTTTTGTAAATGAAGTTTTCCACGAATGCAGAAGTTTTTGTTGGTGAAAAAAGATGGTGGCTGAAAACCAAATCTGCTTTTCTTTGTTTTCAAAGGTCACGATAAGGATCCAGTGAATGAGAGTGGCTGCAGGATAAACTCTCCTGAGTTGTAGGAGAGTTATATTCCAGAAAATTCTAACCTGTGCCTCATGATGATGGAGGTGGGGTGTGTGTGTGTGTGTGTGTGTGTGTGTTGGGGGTGCAGAGTTATTGCAGGGCAGCACATGGAGTCTCAAACAGAACTATCCACCTATGGCTGGATAGGGCAGAATTTTGAGATATTAACCACTCCCCAACCCCAGACTCCCCAGTTTGTGAAGCCAGTTTGCCTGTATTGTCTAGGGGAAGAAAGGGTGCCTCGGAATCCGGCAAATAAAAGAGCTAAAGTTTTGGCATTTTGAATTTCGAAAGCTACTGTCCAGGGCTAAGAAAAAGACTTGATTAGTGAGAGTCATTTTTGTCCCTTCCTCCCACCCTCCCACATGATGACAGTTAACTTTAGCCGAGCATTTATGATGTGCCAGACACTGTTCTAAGCATTCAACAAATATTATCTTTTTAAATCCTCTAACAACTCTATGAGATAATTATTTTTATTATTTATTTATTTATTTTGAGACAGGGTTTCACTCTGTCCCCCAGTTTGGAGTACAGTGGCCTGATCTGAGCTCCCTGCAACCTCCAATTCCCAGACTCAAGCCATCCTCTTGACTCAGCCTCCCACACACCACCATGCCCGGCTAATTAAAAAAAATTTCTTTTTGGAGAGATGAAGGTCTTAATATATTGCCCAGGCTGGTCTCAAACTCTTGGACTCAAGAGTTCTTCCTGCCTCAGCCTCCCAAGATGCTGGGATTACAGGCGTGAGCCACCACACCCGGCCTCTATGAGATAATTAATTTTACAAATGGGAAAATCGAGGCACAAACTGGTTAAGTAACTTTCTCAGAGTCGCATAACTAATCTGGTTCCAGAGCCTGGGTGCTTAGCCATTGCCTGGCTAGATGAGGGAAGACCACAAGGCTCCCGTGCCCACCTTGGCATGGGAGCAGTTGGCTGAGGTGGGGGACCAGGGAGTGCAGGCAGGAAGGACGCAGTGTGGAAGGGAGAGCACGAATGCAGCATGGAAGCCTCAAGCGGGCTGCAGCCACCAATACCTCCTGTGCCTCGGCACTCCTGAGGCCTCTAGAACTTGGACTCAACCTTGGTGAGAGTCAGGCAAACTCTTAGATGAGAGTGATTTTGTTTCTGCCATCCGTGGGATCGGGGACCTAATAAAGAAATTCATTTCAGTTGTCAAAAAAAAAAAAAAAAAAGGAGGAAGTTTCATTGATGGCTGAGTTTGCAGCCTGTGATTCTACATGCATGCCAATGTGATACAGTTTCTGTTGCCGTGAGTAATAAGGCATTCTAAAGGAATCAGGGTCCCGGTTGGAATGTTAGATTTTCAAGTCAAAGTAACCTGGGTTTGAGTCCTAACTGTCAGTTAGTTGCTAAGTGGCCTTGGTGTGAGCCTTAATTTCTAATCAGCAAAATAGGGATGAGAGAACTAACTGTGCCCACCAAACAGGGTGTGGTGTAAGTGTGAGAGGAAGCTATGCATGCAAAACGCCCAGCTCGGAGCCTGGCCCAGGACAGCTCCTTACTACATTGTAACCTGCTTGTCTTAATTCATTGGTGGGATACATAAGAAATGGTTTTATTGTTTCCAATAATTGCCCCCAACCCAGCTACAGTAGCATTTTCCACTGGGAAACATCCTTAGCAGGGGTTCAGCTGGATTTACAGGTTCCTTTTCTAAAACCATCACTTTAGTTTTTTTAGGCTCTCTCCTGGTTGTTTTAAAACTTCAGCCTCATATTGGATTGGAAACTCTTTTCCTGCACCTGCTCTGGTGCAGGCATGAACAATGACTCTAGGGGCCTGAAGGGGAAGTGAGGATGTTCTCTCATACCCTTTGCCCTCTCTCTCCTCTCCTTTTGTTGGCTTCTTGAGGCTGGGAGCCAGCAGAAAGGAAAGGAAACACCCCAACATCTCCTGTCTGGACCTGCTGCTGAGGTTGTAGACTTCTCTCTGGTTGCCCAGAGTCACTGTTGCTCCTGGATTCTGTGGGCTTCGTGTGATTGGCTTGCACGGAGCTCACCTCCCAGCCATTGTTAGTTCCTTCCTAGCTGACCCCACCCTAATCCTCTGTGTGAGCATAAAGCGTCTTTGCTCTTCTACCTTCTGTGCCTAACTTTTGGGCCTCCGGGCATGTATGATCTTCAACTTGTACACTTCTTAGGAAGTAGGGACTTGGAGTGAACTAGGGACTCTCTGGTAGACCCC
Source organism: Eulemur rufifrons (assembly GCF_041146395.1). Lineage (NCBI taxonomy): Eukaryota > Metazoa > Chordata > Mammalia > Primates > Lemuridae > Eulemur > Eulemur rufifrons. The sequence goes on along the minus strand of NC_090989.1, from coordinate 176,792,264 downwards.
ACTATGCCATCCTAACCCAATTTTGTCACCCTCTTGCTGGTAACACAGAGGAAAGTCAGCTGGTCCTCCATTTAGGAAATGAAATTCCAATCACCCTTACCCACAGGTGGCCCTGGCCACCAGGGGATTCTCTCTGGGTCTGTCTCCCCTGTCTTTGGAGGTGAGAACACACTTCCTTATCGAGGCGAAAAGAGGAGAGGAAAGGGCTTCTCTTCACAGTGCTACACTACTCCAAAATGTGACTTCCTCTCTCCACAGTGGGGATGGCGGTGGAGATGGTGGTGGAGGCAATGGTGGAGATATTGAAGATGGTGATAATGACGATGACAGTGATGGTGGTGGCCATGGTGGTGATGATGGTGGTCGTGATTGTGAGGGTGGTGATTCTCCTACACTGTCACCTCTAAGAAAGCCTTGAGGGGAGGTGGCTGGTACTTTTGAGTCTCAAAAGTCAGATCTCTGAACTCGGAAGGTGGACATTAATATCCTTTGTTCTCAGCTTTAGTTAATTAATTTAATCGGCCTCAGCAGAAATTTCAGAACAACAGGAAAAATTCCACTCAGTCCTTAACACCATCCCATTACATTAGGTGTAGTGCTATCAAGAAGAAGAATTCTTTCAGAATTCTTTTAAAGTGGTACTGGAAATATGGTAGCTTCTCCTTATTCCTTCAGCTAACAGAAGCTAATGGTGCAACTACTAAGGTGCAACGGTCTGTGAAAATCCTTGACATTAAAAAGGGTTCTTTATATCTGAAAACTTTGGAGCCAGTTCTGCGACTGGGCTGGTCATAGGTTCTTCTTGTGCTGGGTGAGAGGTCTGTGGGGCTTTGGGTACAGGCTGTTACCCCCGAGAGAGCACAGCCAGATCGGGAAGACAGTGAGCCAAGCCCCCTGCCCTTTGCTAACTCTGCATTCTGGTCGACAGAATGACCCAAGCTGGAGTTGGTTAGCTAGGGAGGAGGGAGGCCGGGCTCCTGGTTTTCTTTCCTAGTGCCTTATAATAGGTTAATTTCTTTCTATTCACCTGAGGCTTCCTACAGACCAAAATTTTTCCACCTGGGCACTATTGACATTTTGGGCCAGATAATTCTCTGGTGTGGGTGCTGTCCTGTGCATTGTAGGATGTTTAGCAGCACCCCTGACCTCTACCCATTAGATGCTAGTGGCACCCTCCCCCTGTCATGACAATCCCATATGTCCACAGACATAGCCAAATGTCCCCTGGGGGGAATCACCCCAGTGGAGCACCACTGCTGCCAAGGCCAAAGCCAATCCTTCTCCTTGGAGGGTTTGGATATCGAAGCAGCAGGTACGATATTTTTGAGGCACGTATTCAAGTTGCATAGCAAATTTAACATACTTTCTATTTCTGTTCCCCATTCCTATAACTCATTTCTATATATTCCCCTTTGAGCCCTCATTCTTCCTGATGACATTTGTGAGAAAACTCCCTCTTTTTCAGTTTAAACTCAATCAACTCAGGATCTTTTTATTTTCTTTCCTCCCCTGCATTGATCAAAGATTTAGGGAGTTCCTTGCATTGATTAGGGAGAGATGGGTTCCATGCTGCTATCTTCTGAAATGTATAGTCTTCCTGGATGGTTCCTCTCGTGGGTCACCTCTGTGTTGACATCTGTGTCATTGGTCTGAACCAATGGTCATGTCTGTCATTATCTTATTTGGCTGCATTTGATTCCCCCCTCCTCCTCTAGTCACTTTATTCCTCTAATTTCTGCAACCCCATAGACTCTGGGTTTTCTTCCTGCCTCACTAGTTATTCCTTCTTTGCCTCCGTGGCTGCATCTCCACATCTCCCTCTTCTCTCCTCAAATATCCGAGCACCCTGGGGCTCAGCCCAGAGCCCCCTTTCTTTTCTATATGAGCATTCTCTTTAGACCTATGGCTTCAAATACCTTGCTTTTCCCACGACTCCCAGTCTCTCCAGTGGTGACCTTGCCTTAGAACACCGTGCCCTTGGAGCCCATTTGACTTTTCCACGTGGATCTCTTATGGATACCTCTGACTTGGAATGGTTAGAACAACTCCTGTTTTCTTTCTCCACACCTGCTCCCCAGTCTTTTCTCTTAGAGAACAGCATGCCGTCAGCTCCGTTCCTCAAGCCAAAGGTCAAGCAGTCATCCTCAGTCCGTGCCTTCTCTTCACTTCCCTTCCCCAACACATTCCACCTAGCAAGACGTGACTTTGACGCTGTTTCTAAAACACAACAGGAATCAGTTTGCTGAACTTTCGCTGCTACCACCTTGGTCCAGTTTGCCATCGTCTCTTGCCGGCATTTCCACAACCACCACCTTCCTTCCATTCTTGTGCTCCCCACCCCACCATTCATTCCCCCCACGGCAGCCAGAATAAGCTTTAAAAATATAGAAATCATCAAGTCATGTCACACTCCTGCTTAAACCTTATGATTGCTCCTGATCACACTGCAAATGAAATCCTGACTGCTTATGCTGGCTTACGGGCCCCAGGTGATCCAGCCTTTGCTAACCTTCCCAGCCTCATCCTCTACCCCCTCCCTTGGCTCCATTTAACTCAGCCATACTGGCTGTTTTAATAATCTATTGATGCAAAACAAACCACCTTGAAACTTAGCAACTTGAAATCGCAGCCATGGATTATTTCTCATGATGCTGTGGATTGGCTGGGCTCAGCTGGGCAGTTCATCTCTGTTCCACTCTGAGGTCAGTTGAGGTTACTCGATGTGGCTGCATTTGGCGGGAACTTCTGCTGGAACTGGAGCATTCTCTCTCACAGGGGGGCCCACCAAGCATCTCTTTCTCACCACCTTGTCTCTGGTGGAGAGACATCTCATTGCATGTTGGCTAAAGGCTCCAAGTGAGTGAAACTGGGGATTGCCAGACCTCTCAAGGTCTAGGCACAGTGCTGAAACACTGTTACTTCATCTACATTCTAGTGGTCAAAACAAGTCACAAGGTGTACTCAGATTCAAAGGGAAGGAAATAGACAAAGACTATGTGGCCTCCTTGAATCCACCGTCCCAGCCTCTTTCTGTTACTTACCCGTGACCAGCACGTCCCTTCCTTGGGGCCTCTGCACCTGCTGCCCCTTGACACAGACTGTCCTCCCTGCTCTTGGTATTGCTGGCACCTTGTCATTCACATCTCAGCTCATAGGCCATCTCTTAGGAGGTGACCATCCAATAAACGAAGTCACCAATTATTATCATGCTACTCTTTAAATATTCTCTGCAGAGCATTAGCACTCTATGACTTTGTTACTTTAATTGTTTGCTTATCACTTGTCTATTTTCACTGGAATGAAAAGCCCTGTGAGGGCAATAACCTGGCCATTTTGTTTACACTGCATCTTTAGCTTCTAGAATACCTGGAACAGACTAGGCAGAGGCCCCCAGTCAATATGTGTTGAATAAATAAATGCTAGAGGCCTCTTTACCTTGTGGAGGTGAAGACCTTGGGAATCTCTCAGACCTGGATTCTTATTATTCCCTGTGTGACCCTGAGGGAAGTTACCTAACTTATCTGTGCTTCAATCTTTAAAACAGAAGGAGACTTAAGGGTGCCCACCTCATTCTCATGGAGGAGTTGTACAGACCAATGAAAATGATCCATATCTAATTTCTCAAATGACCTGGTACTTGGTAAGCCCTCATTATCTTTTAAAATTTCATTTTTAATGGACACATAATAATTGTACATATTTATGGGGTACAGGGTGACGTTTTGATATATAGATACATCATGTAACGATCAAATCAGGGTAATTAGCATTTCTATCACCACAAACTTTTATCAGTTCTTTGTGGTGAGAACATCCCAATTCCTATCTTCTAGCTTTTTTGAGGTATATATTATTAACTATAGTCACTCTGCTGTGAATGGGAACACCAGAGCTTGTTTCTCCTATCTCACCATAACATTGTCCCTGTTGTCCAGTCTCTCCCTGTCCTCCCATGTCCTCTCCATTCCCTAGCCTCTAGTAACCTCTGTTCTACTTTTTTTTTTTTTTTTTTTTTTTTTGAGACAGAGTCTCACTATGTTGCCTGGGCTGGAGTGCAATGGTGTCATCATAGCTCACTGCAACCTCAAACTCCTGGGCTCAAACGATCCTCCTGCTTCAGCCTCCTAAGTGGCTAGGACTGCAGGTGTGTGCCACCATGCCCAGCTAGCTTTTTAATTTTTTGTAGAGATGTGGCCTCACTATCTTGCTCAGGCTGGTCTTGAACTCCTGGCCTCCAGCAATCCTCCTGCCTTGGCCTCCCAAAGTGCTAGGATTACAGATGTGAGCCACTGTGCTTGGCCTACTCTCTACTTCTATGAGCTCAACTTTAAAAAATCCCACAAGCGAGATCATGGAGTGTTCATCTTTCTGTGCCTGTCTTATTTCACTTGACATAATGTCCTCCAGGTTCATCCACATTGTTGCAAGTGACAGGATTCCATTCTTTTGTATGGCCAAATAGTATTCCATTGTGTATATGTACCACATTTGCTTTGTCCATTTACCTGTTGATGGGTATTTAGATCACCTATTGTGAATAGTGCTGCAATAAACATGGGAGTATAGATACCTCTTCCACATTTTAATTAATTATGTTATTTTATCATGGATCTCATGGAGACAGAGAGTAGAATGATGGTTACCAGGGGATGGGAAGGGTAGAGGAGAGTGGGGGATAAAGTGGGGATGGTTAATGGGTGCAAAAATATTGTCAGATAGTTTAGATACAATGAATAATATTTGATAGCACAATAAAGTGACTATAGTCCACAATAAGTTATGATATACTTTAAAATAACTAAAAGAATGGATTTGGAATGTTCCTAACTCAAAGAAATGATAAATATTTGAGGTGGTGGATACCCCAATTACCCTGATTTGATTAACACACATTGTATGCCTGTATCAAAACATCACATGTACCCTATAAAGATATACAACTATTATGTACCCATAATAATTAAAAATAAACAATTACATTATTTTAATATAAGTGCTAATTTACTCCCTCCCCCTTACTGCCCTTCCCTGGGCTCCAAAACCAGGAGAGGAAAATTCCATGTAACTCTAGAAGGCAGGGATCACATTTCATTGCTATCCTAAAAATGGTTTCACGTGGCTGCCTGCTGGCTCCAGCCAAGAGTGGGTCCTTCTCTTGCTCTGGGTGGTGGAGGGCAGGTCGGCCGAGCTCCGGACCCCACTCTCTGCCTCTCACAGGGTCCTGGTGCTTCTGCTGTAAGGAGACTTCTGCCAGACTTCTGAGAGGTTCCCTTCAGATTCGAATCCTGCCAAGGGCCTTGCTGGACCCTGGCTTCCTTATTTTCATTAAACTGTTTGGTCTGTCTCAATTAAAGCCTTTTGAAACCACTGTACTTAATTTACCACCTAATTACTCTTACCTTGTTTGTTTAATGAAGCTTGCATAATGACTCCAGTGATCTTTACGAAACCTTAGGTGGAGATTTTACTTTTCACTTTACAATTTGTGATTTTTATATTAATGTTTTATAACCTTGGTTCTTAATCATAAAGTCATAAGGAACTTAATTGATTTGAAACTAACCATGCCCTGAAGTGTGTACATGTCAAATTGATTCAAATTGATCCAGTGAGTTTAAATAAAGCTGAGGCCAGAGAGCATGATGACACCTGATAGAAATTTTCCTAAAGCACTTGACTTGAGGGACTCAATTATGCTGCCATCCCGACACAGTAAATTATTAGATAAATACTGTTTTTTTTTTTTTTTGCATTTATCACAGACTGAAAAGAGAGGACAGTTCAAAGAAAAAAAACCCTAGGAAAAGTTAGACAAGTGTAAAGTGTAAAATGTTCTATTTATAATTCTTCCTTCTGGAAAGCTGCACAGAACTCACATTTTGAGAGCATGGAGGTTTGAGATATATATATATTTGAGATATATATATATATATATATATATATTTACATGTTTTGCTTCACAGCCTGACAGTCAACATCATAGTCTCAAGTTGAAAATGGTTGTAAATTAAATAGCAATAAGAAGCAATGGAAAAGCACAAGAGCCATTTGGGATGAGTTTGCTGCTTTTTTTGATCTTTTTTCAGGGGTGATCAATACCAGCACTTTTCCCACAGAGAACTTTCTCTGGGCAAATGAACTCACAGGAGCAATCCTGAGTTTTCCAGGGCAGGGTGCGTTCTGTTTTGCATTTCTGCCAAATGACAGGTCAATTTAGTTCTAATTGGCCCTAATTGGCACTCCCTCCCCTGAGAGAGACTGCATTCTTTTACCTGCTTCGCAGCAGTCCTCACAAAGGTGTGAAGTCCCTTTCTGGCTTTGAAAAATAGCAGACATAATTTCCCAGTGGATCCCTTTAAACCAAATGAAACTGGTTGCTGGGCAGAGGGAAATGAGCCTGACTCCAGGAAAGATGCAATTCCCAGGGCTCAGGGCCCCCTGAGGTCCCGGCATGAACGCTCAGGCTCACACTGAATTTCACTGTAACTGATCTCTCCGAAAACATTTTCCTTTGGTAAGCAGTTCCGATGCTTCCTGACTTGCTTTCATATCTCTGGTTTCTGTTTCTTGCAAGTCAGTCATTTTGCTTTACTCTCTTTTTAAGAGTTTTAAAAGAAATATTTCTTGGACTTGACTGCAGAGAGTCTCTTATGCCTGGGCGTGCTGTGCTGCCCTGCTCAGCAGTGGTGCTGTGCGCCAGCTTCCTCATGGGTCTCCTTGGATTCTAGATTATTCTCCTTGCTGCATGCCCCTCAAAGCTAGTGTCCCTGACTGCGCCCCTCACCCCTGTGTGCTTCAGGGCTGAGCATAGCATTTGACATAGAGCACACTCTCAGTAAGTACTTTTTCTTAATTTTTTCTATGGAGGTACACAAGGTGTACAAACCTTAGATGACATCTCGAAAGATTTTTACCCGTGCAGTCACCACCTGAATCAAATATTGAACATTTCCAGCCACCCCAGAGGGCTTCCTCCTGCCCTCTCTGTGTTAAACCCCCAACCATACCCCGTTCAGAAGTAACCACCGTTCTGATTTTATCACATTGTATAACATTGGTTTTTCCTGTTCCTGACCTTTGTATATGGAATTGTTCGCTGTCGTGGTGGCCATGAAAATGCATCTCTCAGATTTCTGACCATGACGATGGACCGATGGCCAATTCTGCTGAGGTGTGAGATCCATCACCACGTGTGTGCGAGGACATCTTTCCGGCAGGCTGCTCCTCCCTGCAGGAAAGATAGGGGAAGCAGGGATGCTAGCGCAGGCCTACTCCTGGGAGATGGGAACTCCTCCGATGGGCATTTTGGCTCAAAGACCCCCACTGGCCTTGCCGACCTTCGGTAGAACTGCGCAGTCGTCTAGATGTTCCCAACCACCCTTCCCTCCTTCCCTCTCTCCTGCACAAGGGGCAGAACTGCATCGCAGTCTGACAGTTCCCGGCCTCTCCTGGTTACCTCCATATTATCCCTCACCCGTGTTCCACTTGATACGTCTCTCCGGCGTTTAATCTTGGCATCTGGGTCTTGGAGCACCCAGATCACATGAATGTGAACTCTTCTCGGTAGGTGTCCTTGGCTTACCATTAGGCCCGGGATGTTCACTCTTTTTGCACGGAGCAGTGACTCATCCTTTTTCTTTCTTATCGCCTGGCATTCCACTGGAGGAGGATGCCCACAGTTAAGCCTTCTGGACTTGACTGGCCTTTGGGTGTTACCTGTTCTGGGCTAATATGAACAAAGCTGTTATGCACATTCTCGGACTGGTCTTTTGGTGGACATGTGCGTTCCTTTCATGTAGGTGTGTACTTGGCAGTGGGATTGTTGGGTTGCAAGGTAGTGGATGTTTAGTATTAGGAGATACTTTAAAACATTTTCCAAAGTGGTTGTACCAATTTATTTCCCCATGCTTGTAAGGTATTTACTGAATGAATAAACTCAGGCCAGAAGGGTCTTTGAAGGACTTTATCCCAGTCACGCCCTTAATTACACACACACACACACACAGAACTTTCCATGGTGCCTCATTGGTATAACGTCCAAATTCTAAACTTACAAGATGTAAAAGCTCTGCATGACGTAGCTCCTGTGTAACTGTCAGTCTCATTGCTCACCACAGCCAGCACCCACGGCCTGCCAGCAGCGCCAGCGACGCCTGCTTCTGTTACAGTGGTTCTTTTTTCTTCAAATATGTCGCTGTCTGTCTCCCCTCTAGGTTTTTTGCACATATTGGGCAGTGTGCCTGTAACAGGTGAGCTCATCTTTCTCCCTAACTATATTTCCCATTTTGCCTAGTGTATGAGTTAGAAATGTTTTTGATTGCAAGTCATGGAAAAAACCCTGAACTCTAAAGTAACTCAAATAGGAGCTCACCCTCATCCCTCATAACAAGAAATGAGAGGTGAGGTAGCAACTAGCATTGCTTCAGCAGCATAACAATGCCAGGGCTGTTTCTGTGCCATTTTGTTTTGTCTCAACCTTTTTGCCTCATGGTCAGAAGATGGCTGCTGCAGCTCCAGGTATTACATCTACATTCAAGGCAGGAACAGTAGGAAAGGACTAAGCCAGTCATTTGTCTCTTTCATGAGAAAAGTAAATTTTTTCCCCCAGAAACACCTCCAGCAGACTTCTGTTGGAGTTACCTTGGCTGAACTTGGTCACACGGACACCTCTAGCTTCAAGAAAGGCTGGGAAGCTATTCAGCCAGTTGAGCTTCCACAGTGGGGGACAACAAGGGAGCAAAGGTTTGGAAATGGCTATTGAGTGAACCTACCCAGAGTGTCTTCCTTATTAAGCCAACTCTGACTCACCCTCTGGTCTCAGCTTAGCTGCCCCTTCCTCCTGGAAGACTTCCTTGATCCCTCACCTTTGGGGGACTAATTTAGCTGTTTCACCGTCATATTGGCCTCTGAAGTTTTCCCTAGTCTTGAATTTACTTGCTTAACCTTACCTTGAGGTATGTGTAAACTCAAGCCCTTCAAAAAAAAACCAAACCAAAACAAAACAAAACAAAAAACAGGAAAATATGTACAGTCATGATAAAGTATATAAACAGATCCTGCCTGAAGCCTCCCTACCTTAATCAGCATTTTGCTGTTTTATTATCAAGTCTATGTGTGACCACAGAGTCCCCATGGCTTCCTGGGGGAGTCCCCACCACTTCCCGATGGGATAAACTCCCAGGAAAGTGCTGGTGACCTCGCCCCAACATTTGTGCCTGTCAAAACCCCACCAATCCAGACTGGGTACTTTTTGTTTTATTGCCATAAGACTTGAAAGCTTTAACATCCCCTCATTGAGGCGCCATAATCTATTAACAGTTTAGTAGGTAGGACCTTGAACCTGGGACCCAGAATGTCAGGGTTTTACTGCTGACTCTGCACTTACCCAGTGCATGGCTTTGAGTGAGTCACTCAACCTCCGAGGGCCCCAGTTCCTTCGACTGTAAAATGGGGATGATGACAGCCCTTACCCCCCAGGGTGGTTGTGAGGTTCAGTAGTAGTGGATTCGCCCTGGGAAGGCTGCCACGCGGCGAGCGCTCAGCCCGCACTGGCTGCCTGTGTTCCCTCCCAGCCGCGCTGCCAGCTGCTCAGCCGCCAGCCCCTCTCCTCTCTTCCTCTCTAAATTCAGTTAGTGAAACGCCTAATCCAATCACCGCCTGAATCACTGACTCTTACGTTTCCTGGGAGAATTTACGGGCAGGTGAAGGAGCTCAAACAAGTGGCTGAATAACTAGAAAGCAGCAGGCGAGGTGGATTGCAACTCGCTCTGTGCCTTGCGTTATCTTGCTCACGCCGGCTTGTTTCCTTCTTCCCACTTCCGTGGATGAGCAATCTTGGAGTGGTTTGTGAATCTATAGTGTCCCAGCAGGGGATTAAATGCAGGTTTGTCTCATTCAAAGCTGGGGCTCCCGACTGGGAGCTGCTTTTATCATGTAGAATGGGCTGGACAGCCCCAGAGTGGCACAAGGCGTTTCGGAGTTCAGACGAGGCAGAAGTCCCAGCTGACTTCGGGGTTTGCAAAAAGTCTTCGTGGACATAGGAAACCTGATTTGGAGGGTGGGAAAGATTTTCATCGGGTGTCTGGAAGAAACATAGGAAGAGAGAGAAAGGCTTTTTAGATGCATGGAATAGCAAAAGCAAAGGCATAAATTCCAAAAGCACAGGATGTATTTTTGAGAGAAATGACAGCTAGGAGGACAGGCTCTGCCATCGCCAAAACCTTTGGTTTGAAAAATCCCAGCTCTGGCAACTCCTAGCTGTGTGACCTTGGTTAAGTTGCTTAACCTCTCTGTGCTTCAGTTTCCTTGTTTGTAAAATGAGAATAATAGCATCTCCCTTGAAGTGGTTTGGAAGGAGGAAATGAGATGATGTCCAGGGCCTGGTACAGTGTACGTGCTCCATAATCACCATCTACGTTCACTGTGCCGTACAGGCTGGTGGCCTGTAGTGTCACTAGCTCCCGGGAGATCAGGGTGAGAAGAACAGAGGAAACAGCTGCTGAGTTTTCTCTGGTTTTAGGTAAAAAAAAAAAAAAGAAAGAAAGTTGGAAGTGCTTGTTCCTCCTGGTGTCCTGTCACAGCAAATGACAGCCTGAATCATGCTTTATCCCGTCTCCTCTAGTCCACCTTCTGCAAGTCCCCAGTCAGCAAAACGTCGACAGGAGCACGGGTCAAGAAAAGGCAACACCACTCACCTAAGTACCTGATTACAAATACTTGGCTTCAGCAGACATCTCAGGCCCTTTCCCCAGGGAGAAACTCGGAGGTTGCGTTCTGGGATAAATTACACACACTTAACGTCAATCCGCCCCCCTTTTGCTGGTCACTAATAGGCCCCGGCCCCTCAGCCTGATGGGAGCGGGGAAATCAGAAGAAAAGAAATGGGTGATCTTTTTTTGTTTTAAAAGGTTCTTGTTTCCCTCTCTGTTGAGCCAGCTGGAATGTGATCAGCAAACCGCTTTGAAGGGCCTGAGACACCTCAGCCCATCCTTCCAGCGCTGGGCTCTGCCTCCGTCCCTGCCCTCACCCGCTCCCGCGTCCCGTCCCCCCAGGAGATCTAAGGAGAATTTAATCCATATGGTTCTGATTCCTGCGCTCATCAAAATGCAGTTTTCCAAGAGCCATTTGATCTCCAAGATGTTATGTGAGTGTCTTTTTGTATTTTATGTTTTCCCTTAGAAAAGAAAAGCTGATGGTTTGCCAAAAGCAAATGAACTCCAAACCCTCAGGGTCTGAACCGGGTTCAAGCGTCAGATCCAGGGGAGCCGAGGGGTGTGTTGCTTAGTCAGGGGCCTCGAGTATTCTCTTCAGAAGCCAGGTGACTCCAGGCAAAGCGGGGTCGCTGCCTTTGCTTTCCTTTCGTGTGCGTGTGTGTATATGCACGTGTGTGTCTGTGTGTGCAAGTGTATGTGTGCATGTGTGAGTGTGTGTGCGTCTGTGTGTGTGTCTGTGTATGCACGTGTGTGTCTGTTTGTGTGCGTGTGTATATGCACGTGTGTGTCTGTGTGTGCATGTGTGTGTGCATGTGTGAGTGTGTGTGCGTCTGTATGTGTCTGTGTATGCACGTGTGTGTCTGTGTGTGCACGTGTGTGTATCTGTGTGTGTGCATGTGTGTGTCTGTGGGAATGGCTGTGTGTGTGTATGTGTGTTCTGCCCACTCTGCTATCCTAGTAACTGAATAATGATTCCCGTGTATTAAGTACTTCCTAAGGGCCAGGCATGGTGCTCAGTGATTTATGTGAATGCTCCTTGCATCTTCATAGTCACCCTTCTGTCCCTCCCTTCCTCCCTCCTTTCTTTCCTTCCTTCTTTCATTCATGAAGTATTTACCAAGCATTTATTATGTATCAGGCAGTGTTCTAGGGTCTGGGGACACAGTGGTAAATAAGACAAACCCTGTCCCTGCCTTCTTGGAGCTTACATTCTAGTTTACATGCAATGAAGCTAACGAATAAGATGGTTTGAAGAACTAATCAGTGTTTTGAAGAAAGTAAGAGGAAGGTGACAGAGAGCTGGAGCTCTGTTTGATTTAGATGGCTTGTCAGGGAAGGCCTCGCCGAGCCGAGATGTGCGTGACACCAAGGGTTCAGCTGCAGGGATGCCGGAGCAGGGCTCTGGGCACAGGGAACAGCAGGCGCAAGTCCAAGACGAGAGCGCCTCAGGCACAGGAGGGAAGGGACATGGGGGGAGTGGAGAGACTTGACCAGAGAGGAAGCTGGGCCAGCACAGAGGGCTGGGGCCACGGGGAAGACCTGGAGTTTAGCAGGGAGAGGTCAGAACCCTATTCCAAGTTCGCGCCATTGCCCTGGGGGCTGGGTAAGGAAGAGGCTGGAGGGACCAAGACAGGAAAAGGGAGGAAGGAAACTGATGCTGACCTCAGGGTCGGGGTCTCCCTGCCCATCCCGACTCAGGCGCTGACAGGCGCAGACAACTGCTTGAGGTGGGGCCTGCTGTCCTCACCCCTCCGCTGGCTAACGGAGTCTCGGGAACCGAGGACCTTTGGACACCAAGGGGTTCTTGTCTTAGTTAGTGGTGGCTCCCACAGATGTGTCAGCAGGGAGGTGGATTCTAGGTATGTTTTAGCAGGTGGGCTTGCTGACAGATGGCAGGTGCGGCAGGAAAGAAGGGAGGGCTCAAGCATGGCAGGCCGGTAGAGGCTTGAACAACCTGGGCAGCTTATGGGGTGGTTGTACCCATTTTCCAAATAAGAAAATGGGGGCCCAGAGAGGTTGAACAACCCCACTGCGATCCCATCGGAAGGGGCACAGTCCAGACTCGAGCCCAGGACTCTGTCTCTTGACTGTACTTTCACAACCCACTGGCGGGCCCTGGACCATGTGGGCACTTGCCCTGTGGGAGCAAGAGCAGCACGTCCCTCCCCCGACGTCACTGTGGCCCTCTCTGCCCTCCCTGGTGGTACGGCTCTCACAGGAATGCATATGCAATGCATATTCTCTTTATTTCAGGGCTTTTCAATTTTAAAAAGAAGCAGAACATGCACACTATTACTTTTCTCTTTACTGATTTAATTTTCTTTTCAACAATTTGCTTGTACCTATTGTATATACAGTAGGCATTTACTAAATACTGTTGATTGACTAAGCGTCCTAATGAATGCTATGATTTTTGTTTGACAGTAAAGAGCTGTAGAAAGTTTTCATTCAGTCAACATTTCTGACTACCATCCCAGACGTTATGGTGCCTGCTAGGGGCTCAGAGACGAACCAAAGCAAACCTCTGCCCTCAGACAGCGTCGAGTCTGGTTAGGTGTGAGTGTGTGCGAGTGTAGAATATGAGGGATGGTGTGTAAATACTGTCAATACTAGCTGTGTGCAAAATATTGTGAGTACCTATTTTGAGGGACATCTGACTCTGGGGGAAGTGGGGAGGTGTGGATTTTATTAGGGATGGCTTCAGGGAGAAGGTCACACTCAAGCCCAGACTTGAGGGACAGGGGAGGAATTCCCCAGGAACTGAGGGGAAAATTGAGGGTGATTGTGTTGGGAGGCACGTGTCCCACGTTTGTGACCCCTTCTTCAAGCTAGGAAAAAGGTTGAGATGGGTAAGAACAACTGGAGGAGGGTGGGGAGAGGAGATTATGGACATGTCCCCAAATCCTTCTGTGGCTTGGAATACTTTGGGATTTCTGCAGCCAGTCTGTGGGCTGCAGAAGTTGCCCAGTGTATATTTCTGGTACTGATGACTATCGATATGGTAGTTGATGACTATTGACATGGTATTGATGACTGTGGTAGACATGGGCTGTTTTTCTCCCCAGCATCCTTTCCCTGTTCTTTTAGCAACAGCTCTGATGCTTCCATGGGATCATCCTCTTTCCAGTCTCAGTAGTTGTGGTGGAGAAGAGGATCAACCCCCCACCTTTGGAATACCACATTCCCTTGGCCGTAGTGGCCATATGATCCATGCCATGCCAATCAGGGCCCAAGAGACTCCGATCTAGGATTTTTATTTTAATTTACTGAAGAAGTAGAATTCTGCTTTTCTGCTGGATCTGATGCTGGCCAGGGTGTGGTCCAAGGAGCTGTTGGCAGCTACTTTGCAACTACTTGCGGCTTAGAATGGCACCAACACCAAGGAAGCAGAGTCAACACACAGAGCAGGAAGCTGGTTCGTGGTGACATCCTTTGAACCCTGAATCAACTGATACCTGAAGCCAGCCTTATCCTAGGCCACGAGCCATTAAGTTGTTGCCTTTTTAGCTTCAGCCAGTTTGAGTTGGATTTCCTGTGGCTTACGTCAACAGAATCCCTGCTATACTGTGGCCAACACTGCGGAGATGTCATTGCTCCAGGACAAGTTTTTTCTTTTTGCCCTAGAAACTTTGGTCTTAGAATGCAAAGGAGGAATGAGAGTAAGAATTTCAGGCATGAGGACCAGGAATGCAGTCGGGAGGGGCAGAATATGGCTGCCGGATTTTCAATTGTTTGTGCTGTTCTCACTGTTGTCAACCACAGTAGCGTCACTCAGTGGGAGGATTTACTGCAGTGGTATATTTCAATGGAAAGAGTCTTGTTATTTCAGCACGAATTTTTGTTGGTGGCGGTAGGGGCTTTTTATGGTTTTGTTTTTATACATCAACCGTAATGGTTTAAGTAGTCGCTGAATTAGAGACTATCTTGATTTGAAAGGATCCGAGAAGTCACCTAGTTCAACCTCATTAAGCCTCTGCTTCTTCAACGGTAAAACAGAGATAATCAGAGTGTGCGCCCTATGGGGGCATGAGCTGTCATGTCTGTTAACCAAATAGCTTATTTTAAATAGTTTGGGTAATAGGGGTTCACCGTCTCATTTTAGAGGATCCAAGTAGTACTTCTTTACAAAGTCATATATTTTAAATATGTAAATGGCACGGGGACATGCATGTGTAGTCCCAGCTACTCGGGAGGCTGAAGCGGGAGGATCGCTGGAGTCCAGGCGTTTGAGGTTGCGGTGAGCAGTGACTGCACTACTGCACTCCTGCACTCAAGCCCAGGTGACAGAGTGAGACCCTGTCTCTATAAATGAATGAATGAATGAATGGTTTAATGGCTCTCTCTGGGCCTCAGTTATCTCGTTTATAAATGGGGGCAATAACAGCACCTAGCTCATGCGATGGTTATTGAAAATGAAATGGACACAGCCCAGTGCCCCTTCAGAGCCCCTCTCCACCCTGCTGACCCCGCTGTGTGTCTGGGAGGCTGACCTGAGTGTTGTGGTCACAGGCTCCACTGCTCTCTGGCTCTGGTGGGTCTTGGCCTGCAGGAAACACGAGGTTGGGCCAGGAGAGGAGTCAGGTCAGGCTCACTCCCGTGGGGTCAGCATGAGCGGACTGTGTCCTGTCACCAAGGGCCCAAGCCCCTGCTGGGCAGCCCTCTTCATAGGACCTGGCACCTGCTCTGTCTCCTTGTTGCTTCAGGCCACGGAGTGACAGGTCCACTGTCCCTGGCCCCAGGGCACTGCACTGTCCCTGTGGTTTCTCTACATCTTGCCCACACCTTTGCAAGTGGGCGCTCTGTTGAGCTGTGCTCAGAGCTCCCCATTTGAGCATGCCCTCCGCTTCTGCTGGCTGCTGACGGATTCACTCCCTCGGCGAGACCCGGGCCAGCGCCTGGCACACACTCAATACAGTCTCCTGCTGTTGTTATTTTGTCATCTATAAAGCAGACAATCGCATTCATGATGGATGTGTGGTTTGACCATCAATTTCATTGTTCGAGGTCTTCTTTTCTTAATCAGATGTTGTGGTTTTACTCTCGTGAATTAGGAGCGGCTTTGATGAATGAATGACCCTTCCACCCGAGTGCAGCCAGAAGGAATGGAGTAAGGGCACAATCTCCAATCCCCAGACACTGCATGAGACTCCCAGCCCCCCAGTATTCTATCTTCCCTTCTCATAACCCTAAGGACTTAACCATAACCCAGGAGATTTCCTACTATGCTAATCTAACTTTAGCAAACTCAAATGTACCCTCTCGGTAGGTATGTTGTAGACTGAATGTTTGTGTTCCCCTCGAGTTTATATGTTGCCTTCTTAATCCCCAAAGTGCTGATATTTGGAGGTGGGGCTTTGGGGAGATAATTAGGTTTAGATGAGGTCATGACCGTGGGCTCCCATGATGGGATTAGTGTCCTTATAAGAAGAGGAAGAGGGACAGAGTTCTCTTTCTCTTCACCACGTGAGCACACAGTAGGAGGTGGCCATCTGCAAGCCAGGACGAGAGCTCTCACTGGGGAACCAAATACACCAGCACCTTGGTCTTGGACTCCCCAGCCTGCAGAACTGTGAGAGATAAATGTCTGCTGTTTAAGCCATGCAGTCTGTGGTACTTTGTTATAGCAGCCTGAGCTGACGAAGACAGTATAAATATTTCATGTGTGTAATGATAGCGTGAACTCTTCCACCCTAAGAGCGCACTGTGGGCCAGCACTGTGCTGAGCTCTCTGCGTGAATGACCTTGTTCAATCACCACAGTAACACTTATGACTGCTTGTATTGGGAATTGCTTTTAATGTTTAGAAAGAAATCATGAGTAACAGTGATTTTGAAAGATTCTTAATTTTTCTGACACATCAAAGAAGCCTGGAGCTTGGCAGCCATGGGCTTAGTAGTAGCTCCGTGATCATCAGAGTCTCAAGCTCCTTTTGTTTTTCTTAGTACAGAGGTGCTATCTTCAGGGTTGCTTATTGTTCAGTATGGCTGCTGTAGCTCCAGTCATTATATCTATATTCCTGACAATGAGGGAAGGGAGAAAGGCCAAAAAAAATTTTTAAGTGCCAGCACAATAAATCTCCCTTTACAACACTTTCCCAAAGGCCCCACCTGACAACTCTACTTACATCTCATGGGCCAGAGATTGCTCTTGTGGCCACATCTAGCCACAAGGTAGGCTTTCAGTTGGTCTCACTGCGGTGCTCAGTAATGACAAGGCTCTGTTCCTAAGGCAAAAAGGAAGAATGAATATGAGGCAGGTGGTTTCTGCCCTAGTGCTGCTGTTGTCCTCATTTCAGCAGTAAGGAAACAGGCTGTGAGAGTCAGGCATCTCGCCTAAGACTACATCAATGCTAAGACAGAGCTTGCACCTGGACAGAGGTCTGCCCGACTCCGCAGTCCAATGCCCATGTTCTCCACCTCTGTCTGCTAATGACGAAGTCTGCCTAAGAAGAAAGGCAGAAACCTAAGTGGCAGTCACATGTGTGCTCCCATGTTTCCACGGCTACTTCATGGGCACCGGCTGAATGGGGTCAGAGTTTGAATCTGTCTGGCTCGCGTTCAAAACTGACTCACGGAAGGTTTTCCAGAGGGCACCCTCATGTAGGTGGAGGACTGTCTTAACTTGTTGCTAGTCTCTCTCTTCTGGCCGACTGTAGGCCTCGAGCAGGTTGTATGCACAGTAGCCAACACAGGCCTTGCACATTACAGTGACTCAATAAGCCTTTGTTGAATGAATGATGGGAAGGAGGGAGGGAGTGAAGTAATGAACTTGGATATAGCTGACGATCTTGAAAGCAAGCCAACTTATTTTTCCTGTACGGTCTCTAACCACCAGGTAACCAATTGTTGCCAACTTCACTGAGAAAACCCCCCATTGTCAACCACGAGTCCCAAGAGTGTCTATCTGTGAACAATAGCATGTGTGGCCCCCATGAGACTTTTTTTTCTGGTAGGTTTTCTGAATATCCTTTTTCTCTGACTGGCCTATAAAATGCACTGAGAAATTATGCTAATGCTAGTGTCTCTCCAACCAAGTCCTACTGAGGATTGAATCTATTTTTCAAAGACAAAACTGAGTTTTAATTTAGTGCCCCCTTGACATTTTCCCTTTCAAGCACATGAAGGATGCTTCTGCGGAGGGAGAGGTCTTGGGAAATCTTTCACGGCTGGCTACGCTTCACGCCTGGGTGGAGTAACCCTCAGCACGCCGGCTTTCAATTAGAAGTAAATAAATGCAGACAGCTTTGCGCGTGCCAGGTACTTGGAGAGATCGACCCCGGGCCTCGGGGCTGGGTTCTCCCGCTGTAGCTGAAAATGTGCATTTACATTTTTTTGGTGTTTTCTGAGCAGCTTTAATGTGCCTGGTTTAACCTTTCAGACCATCTCCCCCTGCCCCCACCCCCAGGCTTTGAGAATGTCACAAACCTGGAGGCACCTGTGGGGAACAGGGTGGCACCCTTTAGCCACACAAGTAGATGCTGAACTGAGGTCTTACATGGGGGTTCCTGGAACCAAGTAATGGCGTTTTATTCCCCCTCTGTGATTGTAATTCTGTTTAGAATAAGGGCAGATGGGGACATGTCTGTCCTTTGCCCACCACAGCCTAAGGCACAGGTGGATTGGCGGGGGCTTTGGTTAGGCCTGAAGATTGGGCACGTTCTGGGGAGGGGCTCCTAGCTGTGCCATTGACCCACATTTTGAGACCTGAAGGGAAGGCTATGGCATCATTTTGAGCTTTTACGATTAAGGAACTGTATCAGTTAGTTGTTGCTGCATAACAAACCACTCCAAAACTTAATAGCTTAAAACAACACCATTTAGTCACCATTAGCACAATTTTGTAGGTCAACAATTTGGCCAGCATCAGTGGACAGTCCTTCCAGTCTGTGCTGGGCTGGGCTGGTCTCAGATGGGCATGGTCAGCTACTGGGTTGGCCTGTGATGGCCTCAGCTAGGATGGCTGGGGCCACGTGGGCCCTCATCATCCAGCAGGCCAGCCTGGGCTTGTTCACGTGGTGACAGAAGGGTCCCGAGAGCAAGTGCAGAAGAGCACAAAGTCTCTTGAGACCTAGACTGAGAACTGGCACGATGTCACTCCCTTTGCATTCTATTGGTCAAAGCAAGTCACAAGACCAGCCCCAATCTGGGAGGGGAGAAATGGGCTCCACCTCTTAAGCATTTTTCCCATTTCTGTAATCAACAACAGGCAGTGATTTTCCAAATCTGCTTCTGAAGGCCGAGGGCCTCCATGGAAGGGTAGCAGGGGCCACTGTCGGGTCAAGATTAAAGTTTGGGCTGTCCTCTCCCACCTTCAACCGGAGTAACTCACTTTTATCCACGGGATACATTGGACTTCCCAGTAAGATTTCATTTGAACAAAGGTTGCCATGGTTAAAAGATATTTGAATACCAATTAGTTAGAAGTACTTGTCAGGCTCTCCCTGCCTCCTTCTGCCCTCTGTGACTCATAAAGTGGGCTTCCTGCTTTCTGGTGAAAGAGAACTAGTGCCAAGAAGTAAGAAGACTCTGGCTTTGGCCATTCACTCATCATTCTGTGCACCTCCAATCCCCATGCAATCTCAGTTTCCTAGTCTGTAAAAAGGAAGCAGAAGACAGTAATGCACAGTAGAAGATCCACAGAAGATTCTGGTTGGCAGTGTTGTTTTTATATTCTAACTGAGGACTCAGTTTCCAGTTGCTATGTGGTCTGGTTTGGAATTTTTCTAGGAAGACATTAAACAAACAAACAAACAAACAAAACAAATCTCTCTCTCCCCATTGGACTGCAACCAAATGGTAAAATTCAGTTGTTAGAGATTCATTCCTTTGGCTGAATACATTCAGGTGCTCTTACTCAGTAATACTTAGTTTGAATTGGTTGATCAGATCTTTTTCTTCCATGACTATCCAGCTGAACCCTAGACACTGAGAAAATGTGAACTTCGATGGAAAGTTTTGCAGGGGAGGGAAAGATGATGTATATATGTGTGAACAAGAGAGAGGATAGGTTTGGGCTGGCCACGGAAGATGGGGGAAAGAACAAGGAGGTTTGTCCCTTTAGGCTGGTGGGAGAAGAGCCAAGACGTACTTGGCGTGCTTTCTTGCTGTGCCTGGAGCAGAGAGTTTTTGTATCTGGTGCACAGGGAAGGACAGTTCATCCTCCAGTTTCACCCATCATGATCTTCAAATGGTTTCAGGCCCCCCAGGCTGTGCTGGATTATTCAAAGCCACCATGGCCACCATCCAACAGGAAGGAACTCTATGCCCTTGAATGATGGAGGAGCAAGGATTTTCCCAAACTCCCCTGGGGTGTGTAGTTTCGGTGTCTCAGGGAGGAGGATCTGCTCCCTCCACCCCACCTTCCACTGACAATGAGCAGGTCGCCCATCGAGTTGGTCCTGCCCAACAGGATCTTCCACATCTCTCAGCAGAAGCTTCCACTCAGCCAGGCCTGGGCAAGCAGGCTGTAGCTTGCCAGGGCCGCGGGCATGATGGGCAGGGGAGGGCAGATGGCTCCAGCCTGGCTTTTCAGGTGCCACACACAGACTGGGGTGCACTGAGGACTGGTGCCCCTTGGGGTGACAAGGGGTGGCCAGGAGGTATGTGTGCCTGGATTCCACAGGCACCAGCAGACACCTGGCTTTCTCAGGTAACAGGTAGAGAGGTGGGTCTAGCTATGAGCCAGCCGTCTATATAGCCGTATTCTACCCCACCTTTCAAATTGTATTTTTGTACCAAAGATAAACCAGGGAACCATGAGGCCTTTATTGGAGGAGGCCTTCATTTTCCAGAAGAATTTGGCTTAGAATTTCTTTATCTAGAAATTCTCCTATAATACTTTTTAGAGTTGCACTTTTGCTTTTTTTTTTGGAATGTCTACCCTTTTTTATTCAACAAGTAATCTGTGTTCACTATGGAAAAACCTGAGAAAGAACAGGTAAGTAAAAGTTTTGTTTGTGGTGGAAAAATTGCTTGGAAATAAGGCCGGGCATGGTGGCTCACACCTGTAATCTGGGAGGCCGAGGCGGGCGGTATCGCTGGAGCTCAAGAGTTCGAGACCAGCCTGAGCAAGAGTGAGACCCTGTCTCTACTAAAAATAGAAAGAAATTATCTGGCCAACTAAAAATATATATAGAAAAAATTAGCCGGGCATGGTGGCGCATGCCTGTAGTCCCAGCTACTCAGGAGGCTGAGACAGGAGGATCACTTAAGCCCAGGAGTTTGAGGTTGCTGTGAGCTAGGCTGATGCCACAGCACTCACTCTAGCCTGGGCAACAGAGCGAGACTCTGTCAAAAAAAAAAAAAAAAAATTGCTTGGAAATAGCTTCTATTAAATTATTTATTTTTGTTTTATCATGGTTTTCTGTTGAGGGCATAGCCTATAATTTATTTACATAATTCTCTATTTTCGAGAATTTTGGGGTATGGTCTTTACAGGCTCCCTGTACCTGCAAAAATCCCCATAGGAGTCAGCTTCTGTCGCCTGCAGTGGTAGCTCCCGGATAACTCACCCTTTATTAACTGTCTGCTCTTGCCTGTTGCATTTCCCCAGTTCCCCACTTGTCTCTTTCACCTCCCAAATAAACCATTTGCACTCAAACCCTTGTCTCCGGGGCTGCTTCTGGGAGAATCCAAACCAATGCAGCAATATGCCAGCTTGGGGTATACAATCATGCACGGCTTAAAGACGATTTGGCCAACGACAGATCGCATTCGCAATGGCAGTCGCATTGAATTACAACGGAGCTGAACATTTCCTACGCATCGTGATGTCGTGATGACCCTGACCCTGTTTAGGCCTGGGCCAATATGTATATTTGTGTCTTCATTTGTCACAAAAAACATTTAAAACTAAAAGTTAAAAAATTTTAAGAATAGAAAAAAGCATATAGAATAAGGATGCAGAAAAAGAAAATATTTTTTACAGCTGCACAATGCATTTGCATTTTAAGCTGTGTTATTATGAAAGAGTCAAGAAGTTTTAAAATATTCAAAGTTTATAGGCCGGGCGCGATGGCTCACGCCTGTAATCCTAGCACTCTGGGAGGCTGAGACAGGTGGATCGCTCGAGGTCAGGAGTTCGAGACCAGCCTGAGCAAGAGCGAGACCTCGTCTCTACTAAAAATAGAAAGAAATTATCTGGACAACTAAAAATATGTATAGAAAAAATTAGCCGAGCATGGTGGCACAAGCCTGTAGTCCCAGCTACTCGGGAGGCTGAGGCAGAAGGATTGCTTGAGCCCAGGAGTTTGAGGTTGCTGTGAGCTAGGCTGACGCCACGGCACTCACTTTAGCCCGGGCAACAGAGCAAGACTCTGTCTCAAAAAAAAAAAAACAAACAAAAAAACAGTTTATAAAGTGAAAAAGTTATGGTAAGCTAAGGTTAATTTAGTATTAAAGAAAGAGGAAAAAAAATTTTATAATTTGGGTGTATCCTAAGTGTACAGTATGCATAAAGTGTACACGTAGTGTACAGGAATGTCTTCACTTTCACTCACCACTCACCGGCTGACTCACCCAGAGCAATTTCCAGTCCTGCAAGCTCCGTTCACGGTAAGTGCCCTATACAGGTGTACTATTTTTGGTCTTTTCCACTGTATTTTTTTTTTTAACTGTACCATTTCTGTGTTTAGAGATCTTTAGATACACAAATACTTACCATTGTACTACAATTGCCGACAGGATTCAGTCCAGGACCACACTGTACCGGTTTGTAGCCAAGGAGCAATAGGCTACACCCTACAGCCTGGGTGTGTAGGAGGCTACAGCACCCAGGCTTGTTCAAGTACACCCCATGACGTTCGCACAACAGTAGAATCGCCTAATGATGCATTTCTCAGAACGCATCCCTGCGAAGAGACGCATGACTGTATCCTATGACTCCCTTTCCTGGGGTTGGGTTTGCAGACAGCTTTTCAGGAGCAAATCTTTTGCCTAATGTAGAGTACTCAGAGATCAGGGCGCTCCTGATTCACTTAGGCTGTGCTGGGCTGCGCAGCCTGGGTCTGGCAACTTAACCTTTGGCCTCCAAGTTTCTCATCCTTTTGCTACCCAATTTATGTTAGACTTTTGCCAAGGCTGCCCGGTTACTAATGACTAATGCTTGTTTTCCTTCGTTGTTGCTTTGTCCCTGAGTTAATCCTCTCTTACAGTTCTGCTATCTCCTGTCTGGATTTTTCTTATCAAAAAATCTTTACTGGCCTGGGCTCCCCAGCCTGGAAGCAGGAGGCCCCAGGCCGTGCCACAGTGGAGGTGAAGGGTTTGTTTTGGGACTCTCTTTACCCTGCTTTTTCTTGTAATCCTCCCTGGAAAGAATTTTTTTTTTTTTTTCAAATTAGGTTGTCCTCTGAGGTGATGTCTCATCCAAGCAGAGAGAAAAAAAATTTTTTAACAAAGCATTAACATATATTATTTGACTTGGTTTTCTCCTCCACCTCCCAAAACATGCCAGTTTGAGGGTCCGAAGCATCAGAACCCTGCCAGAGTGTGCTCTAACATGTGCACGTACTGAACTAATACTAATGCTTCAGTTGACTCCATCAGTTACTACCTCTGTGATCTTGGAAAAATTGCTTAATCTTTCTGTGTCTATTTCTCTGCCTGTAAAATGGGGATATTACAATAATAGGATCCACCTCTTGGAGTTCTGGCGCAGATTAAATGCGTTAATATCTGTATAGCACTTAGGACAGTGCCTGGCACAGAGTAACCTTTCAAAACATATTTGCTCTTTTTATTAATTCATTCATAAAATAAATAAAGCACCTACAGCATGACAGGTCATGAAGCCACCCAGCTGGACTAAGCCCCGAAGTGTCTATCGAGGGAGCTATTGCAGGACATGGCTATTCTACCGGCCTTGAGATGCAAACCACAATCTTAAGTTCTTTTCTTTCTTCGAGACATGAGAGGCGCGCAGGCTGTTCGCTGGGAGGACGAGCACTACTCCGGGAGGCCAGCCGTGATTCGGTGCAGGCAAACGTGTGGTCTCAGCTCTGGAGCGGTGGAAGGAAGGAGAGCTGACTGGGCTTCCCAGAGCTGGTGATTCGGGTACTGTTAATGGTTCTCCAGGTCTACTGGGAAAGCAGAGAGAAGGATGAGGATGTGAGTCAAAGAGGGGTTCTAGAAGGGACTGGAATGTGGCCTGGGTCCCTGGGATGAATGTCCACGAAGGGGAGTCAAACAGTGCGGGAGGACAAGAGAAGGGGCCGTGCCAGGGCCTGGTCCCCAGTTCAGTGTTCTGTTCCACCGTGGCCTCAGCAGCCACCTGCGCGCCTGCACTGGAGCAAACATGGCTGGGAGGTGACAAGTGCGGACTCTGGAGCCTGACCGTGTGGGTTCAAACCTCGGCCTCACCACCGACAAGCTGTGGCCAACTGTGTCTTCCAGACACGCCACAGCCTGTCCCACAGGCTCTTCTCACCACGTGGCTGCCACTCCTCCCGCCAGAGGGGTGCCTATGTGCCTTTCCTCGGAGAGGAGTGGGGCCACGTGACTGACCTGACCAAAGGAGTCTGGCAGGGTGGGTGCTGTGTGGCCTCCAAAGAAAGCTGTGTCATAAAGAGCTTCTTGGGTCTGCCTGGCTCTCTCTCGCTCTCCCTAGGGACATTCGCCCTGGGAACCCAGCCACCACGTTGTAAGGAAGCCGAGGCCACACGGGAGGGTGCACCTGGGTATTCCCGCGGACAGCCCTGCTGGGCCCTCCGGCAGCAGCCTGCGGCAGCCAGCAGGCTGTGTGTGAGCCAGCCTTCCGATCTGTCCAGGTGGCGCTACTGCAGTTTCTCCCTCATGACAATAATACATGTGAATAATTTAGACATAGCAAAAGTGCTGTGTGCTTGCTGTTTCTGTTGTTTCCTGATCACCGCGTGTACTGCAGTTGATCTGCAGGTATCTGCAGTGCTGCGCTGTCTACAGCGGGCTTCCCCAGTCGTGGCTGGTGAGACCGGCCACGCTGCCTCTGACGGACCCGGTGAGCTCTACCCTACAAGGCCCCAGGTTACCCGTGAGCCCGAGAGGGGCCCTGGGCATGCAGCAGGCGGTGTGGGGGCAGAGGGCAGGTGTGCCGAGCTTTTCCAGTTGCACTTGGCAGGGGGACCCCGAACTGGGCAGAAGTGAGGGCCTCGGTGCTCAGCGACCCCCATCACACAGACAGCGCAGTGCAGTCTGCCAGATGCTCGGATGGGCGGGGCGGGGCGTGTTATCGGAGCCTATAGGGGGGGCTTTTATCCAAGCCTTTGGGGGCCATGAAAAGGGTATCAGAGAAGGTTGACTAGCAGTTGCTCAGTGAAAGAAAGAGGAAAGGGAATTCCAGGTGGAGCGGAGAGTGTGAACAAAAGCCTGGTGGAGAGAAAACATTTCATTTCTGGGGATTTGCAAATGTGGGGACGTAAGAGGGTGGAGGGGTGAGCTCAAGGGCATTCTGTAGAACCACTGGTCTGCGCTGCTCAAAATGTCAGTATTATGGAGGAGAAAGAAAGGCTAAAACAGTTTCAGGTTACAAGACATGATATATACATGTCCACTAAACGGAATGCATGGTTCTGGACTGGTCCCAGGTGGGGAGAAGCAGGAACACTACAAATGACATTATTGTGGCAACCGGTGACATTTGAATATGGACTGTGGACTAGATAATACTATTGTATTGATATTAAACTCAATTCTATTTTATATTAGAGAATATCCCTTTTATTAATAAAAGGAAATTCATGTTGAAATATTAGGGGTAAGGGCGTATGATGTGTATGATGGACTCTCAAATGTTTCAGGGAAAAATGGTATTTATTTGGGCGGATGGACTAATAAAGCAAATACGGCAACATGTTAATTGGTGAAGCTGGGCAAGGGGTATAGGGAGCTCCTTCTTCTATTCTCATAATTCTTCTCTACAATTAAAATTATTCTAAAATAAAAAGTTTTAAAGAACGAATGGGAAAACAGAAAGTGTAGCCTAAGAGGCAGGGAGGGGAAAGAGAAACGTCTGGAAGTCAGGCTGCACGTTTTATTGGAAGGGACATTGAGTTGCAGAAAGGCTGAACGACTGGTCAGGGGTCAGTGAGCCATTAGTGTGGGCTTTGTGCCCCTGACCGCACTTCTGAGACCCAAGTCTTGCCTCTTCCTAGTCAACCGGAGGGTCCCGGGAGGGAGGAGCGTGTGTTAATATACGGCCTCTGATGTGAAAAAAGACCTCAGGGGTGTAATTTCTGCTCGCCGTGCGGAAGGATCCCAGAGCTCCTATTATTTCAGGTTATCATTAATGCGAATCGTGCCGTGAATTCCACATGCACTGCCCTGAAATTTGCCCCATATGTTTGTAAAGGTTGATTACATCTTTGGGGCCTTTTTCTAACGTGAACAGAAGCTATAAAGTTTCAACTGTTGCAGCTCGTTGGGACCAAGTGTCTTTTCCGGTGTGTCAGAAAAGGGCTCTGCATCTGATATCCGACATCAGACAAACAAGTTCTTAACAATCTCGGTTTCAGGTGATGCGTAATGCTGTCATTTCTTGAATAAGAAATTAGGAGCAAATCTTTCTCTTTAAGAGAAAACTCGATAAAGAGTAATGCAATCCTGGCTAAATATGGGTCCAGGCTTCAAAAGGAGTGCTCACTCTCACACACTTTTGGCAGAAGTATAAACTGGTACAAGTTTTTAGGAAATCTGTTTGACAGTAGCTAACAAAACTTAATATATTCTGAATAAAAGCAATCCCATGCATGTGCACTTTATCGAAGAGAAAGGAGTGCACAATGTTCACCTAAACTCAAGTACAAAAATATTCATAGCAGCTTTATTAGTAACAGCCAAAAACCAGAAACAATCCAAATGTTCCTCAACACCAGAATGGGTAAATGTGAAATATTCACATATGAAGTACTACTGAGCCGTGGAAGAGAATGAAATACTTAAATATATAATGACATGGCTGAATCTCATGGTTACATAAGCACGAAAGAAAACATTCAGAGCGATTCTACGTATTTGAAGTTCCAGAGCAGGTGAATCGAATCTATGATGGTAGAGGTCAGAATAGTGAATTTTGGGGGGTGTTGATCATGAGAGGGTATGAGAGAGCCATCTGGGTTGCTGGGAATGTTGACACCTTCATCTGGGTGGTAGTTACACAAGTAAGATTTGAACATTTCACTGCATATAAATTAAATATTAATAGAAAAATAGATAAAAAGAAAAAAAGAGTTCTTTTCCACTGGTAGGATTGTCTTGAGGGGCTGCAGAATGGGACATCCCAATGACCGTGCCTGATAGTAGCAATCTAGGGGTGGCTGTGTCTTCAGGACCCATTCACAATAGTCAGTCGTGTGTGCTCTTCCTGACAGGTGCTGGGTAAGAGCCGCCAATCACCCAGGGCTCAGTCAACACCTCCGCACCAAGCCAGTGGCTCAGGACTGCTTCTACCTGGAGGACAGAGGCTGAGACCACTCAAGCTCTAGGACAGCTTTTCTCAAACTCCAGTGTATAAAAGAGTCACCTGGTGATGATGTTCAACTATAGATTCTGATCCAGTAGGTCCCAGGTGGGGCCTGAGATTCTGTGTTTCCAGCTGCTGCTGCTGCTGCTGCCGCTAGACCAACTAGGAGTGTCAAGGTTTTAGAGGCAGACAGGCCAGGGTAAGAATCTTGGCTCTGCCATTTATGAGCTCCGTAATCTTTGCCAAATTACTTGACCTCTCTGAACCTCGGTTTCTTCTTCTATAAAATGGCAAGGTGGTGGTGGGATGGGGAGGGACAGGTTAGACAACCATCTCCTAGAATGGTGCAGGTTAAAGAGGATAATACACACAAAGTGTTTAGCACCGGGCCTTGCCTGTAGTAAGCTCTCATTAATTGGTAACTGGTTGTATTTATTATTTTTAGTAAAGAAGGCTTGGGCTGTAATTTGGAGAAAGGTGAGTGAGTGTGGTTGAGAAGGGCAGGAACTAATGAGCATTTATTTCCCTTGTAGCCTATTGAAGGAGGATGTTTTCTCTCACTTCTCTTTTCTTCCACTTCATCCCATAATCTTTCCTCTGAATTCATCCCCTCGGTCTTCATTATCCAGATAAGATGTATTACCTCTTCACGCTTCCTCCCACCCCAGGCTAACCCAAATCTCACGCAGCTGGAAGAACTCAGGCAGAACTGAAGCTTGAAGCCGGGCAGATTGTCAGACTGTGCCCGGAGGTGATGTCTTTGTAAAGAAACATCCTCCCCACCTTGGCTCCTTCTGGTGGGGCAGGCCTGGCCCCTGAGAGTGGAGGCGCCTGGCGGGGTCTCTGCGCGTGCCCATGCCCAGCTCCTCCTCGGAATCCCCCCGTGCTTCTGCAGGCACAAGGCCCCTCTGGAGGAAGACATATGTTTCTCAATCTGTGGGGCTGTCAGTTGGTGTCTTTTTCAAGCACCGAATTAACTTGTCGTCCTAGAGGAAAAAAAGAGAAGTGCTTGGCTTTGTGTTGTCTGCAGGATGCTAGGCCTGGCCTGGGTCCAGGTTTTGGGTACTCCTCTCTGGGTGGGAGGTGGGGCAGCCATCTGAGTGGAGCCTGGAGGCCGGGGGAGCGCTAAGGCACGGTGTGGTTTAATTCTATAAAGTGAAGTTGTGTTTAGTGAGTGCCAGGCACTAGACCAGGCACTGAAGTCTCAACAATAGCCAGCCAAACCGGCAATAGCACTCACCACGGGGCAGGGAGACAGAGAGGAAGCAACTGTAATGCCCGAAGAGAAATGCTTAGGTAGGGGTGAGCAGGGGCCAGAGACAGAGGAAAGACAGGGAGGGTGTGGAGCCAGCCTTCGAGGACGGCCTCCCCAGGGACCACACTTTGTGACATTCATGCCCTTGCGTGGACCCTGCCCGTGTTGAGTCTGGAGGGGCCTGTGTAACCAGTAGAATTTGGCGGAAGTGGCCGCATGTGACTTCCAAGGCTGGGTTATAGTAAGCCTTACAGGTTCTGCCTGGTTGTCTTGGAACACATGCTCTGGGGAAAACCAGCTGTCCCATACAAAGTCAGACTCCACTGAGAGCACCGTGGGGCGAGGAAGCCCAGCGTGGCCGTGCGAAAGCATCCCAAGAAGACAAAGAAATGCCAGCCCAGTAGCCAGGTGTGCCACCCACCTCAGCCAGGCAACGGGCGGTACGTGAAGGAGCTTTGCTAGGCCTTTAGGTAACCGCAGCCCCGGCTGCCACCTGTCTGCAGCCGCACCGGAGACCCCAGGAGAGGACATTTCAGTGGCGCTCAGTCAGCCCACAGCACCTTGAGTAACTGTGACCAGTAATAATAAATTGGTGCTTGAAGCTGCGAAGGCTGGAGTGATTGGCTGTACCCCAATAGGTAGCAAGAGAAGAAGGGTTTCTGGGAGAAAAGATACCCAAGCGGGGAGTAGAAAAGTGGACGGCTGGATGGGGAGGAGCATCCCATGGAGAGGATCGTCCGACACACCACATAGGCAGGAAAGTCAGACTGGGCTACTGGGGAAACAGGAGTGGTTACATATTAACAGAGAGCAAAGGCCAGGCGGACAGAAGTGTGGAGTGAGCCGGGAGAACTCAGCAGGGGCCAGGACCAGAGAGATTCTAAGTGACATATTGTGTGGTTTGGGGAGCTTTGTATTTATTTACAATTTTGAGAGGTGCAGATGTGAACTTCCCCTATAAATCTCTCCATGGGCTGCTGCTGTTATTGTCCTCAGCAGCTGCGACAAAAACCACTCAGAAGGTTTGGTGAAAACAAACGCTACATGGCCTCATTGGCTCAAAGAAAGAGGGGAGAGGGTTAAGCACTGTTCACGGCGCTCTGACTGTTTTTCCACAGTCTGGGAAATATTATGTGACTGACGAGTCCTAGATCCCATTTTGGCAGCATCCAGAAACCACTTTCCTGGAACTGGTGATGTATCTGCAATGTACCTGCCCACCAGAGTTGGGAAATATGTGATTTAATTTATGAGAACACCAAGCCACGTCTTCCCTGAAGTCTCACTTATGCTTATTTTCTTCTCCAGCCCCGGCTAAAAAGGGAGGACAATCCCCTGGCTTCTGCTTGCCCTCTGCCATCCCATCTGCTTACCTTCTTCCTAGGCCTCCACGTTCTCTGCTGTAAAATGGGGTCAATAATGCCTACCTCACCATTGACTTAAGAAAATTAAATTAGATGAAATATTGAGAGTCAAGTAGGAGCAAGAAACCCCACGCACAGGGCACTCTCAGCAAACAGAGGCCACCGTGAACATTGTCATTGCCTTGGGGCTCTGGTCTTACCCCCAGCCTGCTCTCAGCGTAGCAGGTACAGAATAAAGGAGCTGTCCTCGGCTGACGTCGCTAATGGACCGGGCCACGCTTTGTCCCAGCACGCAGATGGTCTCACAGTCTCCGGCAGCCACTGATATTAATTAATAGCTCACATTTCTTGAGATCTCACTAGGCTACAAATGAGTTTTCTCCTTTAATCCTCATAAAAATCCTGCATACTGGAAACATTTTACATTTGAGGAAATTGAGGAGGAGCGAGGAGAACTTGCCCAAAGCTACGAAGCCAGGAAGAGCCCGGGCTGGAATCGGAACACTCCAGAGACTGCTGTTTGGCTGCTGCCCCTGCTGCCTCCCGAGGGGGTCTGTCCTAGCGGGGGCCGTGCAGGATGGAGGTGCAGGCTCTCACTGTTCTCAGAAACTTAGATGAACTGCACCTTGCCTTTGTTTAGGTGCAGCCCCTTCAATTAGCATGTCTGGTGACTTTATCTTTTCCTACCAAGTCCAAGTGTAAAAGCAACAAAGGAAGGATCCATTTAATCCCAGTTCCCCATAATTACTAGTGGGAAATAGACTCAGAAAACGCCAGACATCATTCTGAGGTTTTAAAGCGTGATCTGGAGCTTACACTAGAAAATTAGTCCAGTGACAACAGGGACTCTCTTTTTCTCATCTCTGCCCTCTCTGTCCTCAGAGCAGTGCCTGACCCGTAGTAGATAAATATTACTGTCAATAGTTGCTGAATGGGCGGGTGCAGGGTCTACTTCTCTATTAGGCCTCAGTAGACATGGTGCCTGGGTTTATATACTGTTAAGGGCCCATGTTAATGTTGGAACTTTAATTTCTTATAACAACAGAAGAAAAAGTAAATATAAAGATAGCAAATATGTAATAATGAACCAGCTTAGATTACATTCTTAATACCGATGCAGTCATAAAATAATTTTGAATTGTGTTTAATGGAGTAATGGTGTGTGAGAGTTCTAATGCAGTCCCGAGTGAGTGAAGACCATGTGTACATGCCCAGAGTCTGACAAGGGGCGGGTTGTAGACAGGGTCCGTTTCCTTCCACCTGCACTTTAAGAAGTAGAAGTGCAGAGCAGGTGTTTGCAAAACACACGTACCCAGTGGCTCGATCCTTCCATGCCCACAGCCTCCCACCCCAAGCACCTCCTCTCCTGTGCACCAGGGCGGACGGGATCAGAGGGGGCCCTTCACTAGGAACAGCCAACAGGAGCTGCTCAGGGGACGTGCTCTGTCCAAGAGGTGCTGAAATGAGCAGTGGCCATTCCAAAAGGATTTGAAGCTGAAATATGAGGCAAGAATCAGTAAATAGTGAGAGGAAAAGCTAGCAAAGACACAGAGAAATGGAGTCTAAGTAATTGAGTCGTGGGAATTGTGGAATGGAGTGAGAATCCCTCAGCTCTCACTGGGGCTGGGGCCGGGGCTGGGGCTGGGGCCAGGGCTAGCTGGTCTGGTTCCTGGATGGACTTTGAGCACAACACCCACCTGCGCTGACTTCTATCTTCTAAGCCTTGGGCTAAGTGGCTTATGTGCATCATCTCATTTAACCTCCCAACCACCCTGTGGAGGTGGTTTTACCTTTATCCTATTTTCTGAATGTGGAAAAGAAGCTTAATTTATTTGCTCAAGGTCACACAGCTAGCAAGTGGAAGAATGAGGTCTCAAACCCAGCCTGTTGGACTCCAAAGTCCACAATTTAACCAATAAACCCTCCTGCTTTGCCAAATTCCAAAGTCTGTTCCGGTCTCCATGAAGCTCAGCAGTTCACCTTTCTTGGTTTCTCTCCAGATCCTTATCTTCAATGTGCCATATGTGTCCTTGCAGCTCACTGCACTAAAGGGCTTGAGGTAGTCTGAGTATCTGTTCTTTGTCTGCAATAGACCCACAGTCCTGGAGAAGGAGAGAAGACCTGGGGCGAACAACAGCAGTAGACACAAAAAGAGAAACCGGTGAGGAGCTGTGTCTCAGAGAAGCCCCAGTTTGCCAGGTCGTGGTGAGGATGCGCTTCAAGTGCTTGGGAAGAGGCCAGGTTAGGGAGAGTCTAGAGAGCAAGACCCAAGAGGTTTCTCTTTCCCCGATAGACAATGGGCTTAAACAGGAAGAAACAGGAGGATTTGTGTACAAAGCAACGTTTAAGAAGCTTTACGTGGTGGCTTAAC
The DNA here is from genome assembly GCF_041146395.1 of Eulemur rufifrons. Lineage (NCBI taxonomy): Eukaryota > Metazoa > Chordata > Mammalia > Primates > Lemuridae > Eulemur > Eulemur rufifrons. The sequence goes on along the minus strand of NC_090989.1, from coordinate 176,760,131 downwards.
CAGGATGAATTTGCCACAGAGAGGCAGGAGACTATTTTTACAACAGTAGGAGAAAGGTAACCAAGATAACCAAGTTCGAACTTGGGTGGCAGCGTGGGGGATGGGGAGTAAGTGCGCTGTAGAGGAAGACTGTGCAGGAGCGATTAGATGAAGGCAGAGGGGGAACCAGAGGGAAGAATCTACTATGATAATGTCCGGAAAAGAACTCTGAAGGCTCAGTGGCAGAGATTTCTAGTTGTCCACAGTATCCCTTTGCGCTTGAGTATAAAAGCTTGCGGTTTTTAGCTGGGCACGTGCTGCCCAGGATAAACACGATATTCTCCAGCCTCCCTGGGGTTTGGTGTGGCTATGGGTGTCTCTACAAGATGGGCCTGCATTAGCGTCCCTGTTGTGCCCTGTCACTGGCTGGGAGCAGCCATGGGAAGAGTGATCTTGGTCACACTGTGGTGGCAGATTCAGATTTGGAGAGCAGCAGCTGGGACCATTAGTCAATTGAGATCCGAGAGGCTCATTTTCATCGCTGCCACATGCTTTTCCTCCATTTTTTGTTTTTTTTTTTTCCCCATTTTATTTCTTCTTGCTGGTTCCAGGCTCAGGCAGGCTCTCCCCTAATGACTGCAAGATGGCTGCCACAGCTCCACTACCACATCTCATCACGTAAACCAATGGGAAAGAGGACTGGTCTTTTTCCCAGCAGCCCTTGTGAAAGTGTCATTGTGTCTCATCTGTTCTGACTGGGTCACATGCCCACCCTGAACCAATCACTGTGGCAAGTGAAATATGCCTTGCTAACTGGCTGAGGTCTAGACTACCAGCTCCACTCTTAGAACGAGGGATGACACTTTAGCCAGACTCTGGGGTTAGAGAGTAGGGAAGGCTGAGTCCCCAAAGAAATATGGAAGGGAGGGAATTAAGTTGAGGAGACAACAATAATAAAATGTCCTCCAGAATAGTATTCAATGTCCTCACACTTATTTCCCCCTAGAGCCCTGTTTTCAGGAAGCATTTTGCTGAGTTACTTATGCAAAGAACATATTGAGAAATGCTGGACTTTAGAAATGCAAGAAGTGTATTATATCATCTGCATAATTACACCTCTGGTTACTCTTTAGGAATGAGCCGTTAGAGTTAGGAATATTAGCAAAGAGAAAAAAAATCTCCAAATTAAATGGGGCCACATGGGTTGATTGAAACATCCAGTTGCCTCTTCTTGTTATATTCTATTTTCTTAGAGATTTTTTTTTCTCAAAAACAAATAGAGAATTTGCTAGATTTTATGTATTTTTAAGAGAAAAGATAATGAGACCCCATGCATTTTCCCCGAAGTGTCCTTAATGACCTTTCCATTGCATCTCAAGTACCCTTGTAGCCTCCTAGATGGGAATTGATTATGGGTCTTCATTCTCCTCTTATCACTGACTGCACCTATGGGAAAACAGGCCGTGCCCTTCCCCACCCCTCTGCTCTGGGGATTAATGTCCAGATAAGATCCTAACAGAAAGAAACAATTTGGATCCAGCCACGGTGAGCCAGTGGGGCTAGGTGACCCGTGTTTTAAAACACTATGTCCTGGCATGTGTGAAATGATAATTTCTTCACTGATTCTGAGGAGTTACATGACAATAAAAGCACCTTCAAAAAAATTCATCACAGCACATCGTACTTAACAGACTGCATTTTAAAGTTTACAAAAGACAAATCGTAAATACCCTTCTTAATGTTCCACAGTTTCTCTTTAGAATAAGTAATAAGATTATCAATAATAAGAAGACAAAGAATAGCAGCAACAGCTGCCTGATGATTTATTGAGGCCTTTCTATAGGTCAGGCACTCTGCTAAATACTTCATATGCATTATATTGTTTAATCTTTACAACCATATAATGGGGTAGGTGACATTATTGTTCCCATTTTACAGATGAGAAAATTGAAGCTCAGTGAAATTAAGGGGCAAATTCGAGACCACATAACTAATAAGTAACAGGGTCAGAATTTGAACTCAGGTCTGTCCGATTTCAATATGTGTGTCTCTAAAATTAATGTGCTGCACCCTGTGACTTAATGACAGGGTCTTTTCTCCCCAGTGTACCTATCTCATAGGGATACTGGGAGAATCAAATGCAGTAAGATGTGTAAAGACATTCGATACTTCCCTACCTGCAGGAACTAGCCCATTGGAAGCTGTGAGTTTACTCTAACCAAACTCTTTTTTTAATATTATCATCTTTAATATTTGTGGAATGGCTCTGCCAAAGATCTCTGATGTGCCTGTTTGCCTTAAATTGCCAGACCAGCCCCAAGTGACATGTGCTAGGGTTTTACCGGCTCTCGCCCCCCACCTAGAAGGCAGGACCCTGGTTTCTTACTAAATCTCTCCCTAACAAGCATATATAGAAGTCACCGGGGTGTCACATATGTGTTCATGGATATGAACAGTCAGAACTTGATGGCATAAGCCACTTTACTCCCCTTCTGCTTATTCTGGGCACCCTCGGTGTACGAGGTACCATTGCTGCTTCCTCTGGGTACAGTTGTGCCTGATGGAGGGGCACTGTCACTCCTCATCTCTGCTGTGCTGGTGCCCCCCAAGGAGCTGAAGCTGCTCTGCTTTCAGGAGTCCCCGGTGGCTTAAGGGGAGTGGGGAGTTTAACTGTCATCCCCAATATAGTGTAATAATCTGTCAGAGGGTGTGAGGAATCTGTATATGATTTTTTTTTTTGTAAACTTTATTCCAGTATAGCATGCATAGAGAGAAGACATGAACCAGGAGTGTTCAGTTCCATGGATTTTTTGTAAAATGAACCCACCCATGTAACCAGCACGGAGATCAAAAAACAGAACATCCCCAGCACCGTAGAACCTCCTTGGTGTCTGTTTCCATTAGCAAAGTGTAACCCCTCTGCCCCAGGGAAACCTATCCTGACTTTTAACAAGAGAGACTCGTGTTACCTGGTTTTAAAAGTGATATAAATAAGAATCATATTGATTTTTAAAATCTAGTTTCTTTTGCTCAACATTATGTTTGTGAGATGTATTTATAGCAATGAGTATAGCTGTAGTTTGCCATTTTCATTTCTGTGTAATATGCCATTATATGAATATAGCACAATTTAGTCACCCATTCTCCTATAGATGGACATTTGGATAGTTCCAGTTTGTGACTATTACAAGTGGCACTGATGTGAACATTTTTGTTCAGGTGAACATGTGTTCATTTCTGTTGGAGGTATACATACATATTAATATATATGCATCTAAAATTGCTAGGCTATGCACATGTTCAGTTTTAGTGGATACTGCCAAACAGGCTTTTAAAGTGATTATACCAATTATATTCCTATCATAGGAATTTAGATAAAATTTTTATAGCATTAGGGATTTTTTTGTTTGTTTTTGCCCAGGAGTCCCCAAAAACCTAATCCTACTCAGACCAAACTACCCCTCTTCATCAGTCTCTTGAGTGTATCATTTAGAATTTGTGGTTGCAAGCAACAGAAATCAACTCTAGCTAACATATAGGAGATGGTCACACACGACAGAAGGTAATTTTCCAAAAGGAAATCTGGGTGTTGCTGGAAGAGGCAATGGTTCTGGGCCAAAAGATAAGACTTGGATATGGACAAGAACCAAGACAACTTTGGAGGCTGTGGCATGAATCACAGCAGCAGTCTCCAAGCAGGAATCTTCCTGTTAGCATGCCACCCTGCATTGAATATTTCCACTCTTCATCCTTCATTATACAGTGGTCCAGGAAAGGAAATCTAATTGACTGAGCTTATCTGGTGGGCCTGCTCTCTGACCACTTTAGAGTAGGCAGAGGAAGGGCCTGTCCCTTTGACTTGTATAGCAGGAGGCAGTCACCAGGAATTTCTCTGCAGATCTCATGCACCAAAAAAGAGATAATTCCCCCAAAAGAAATCTGCATGAATAGAAAATGGATCCTGGGCAGTCAAAAAATGATCACTATCTACCAATTTAAGAGAGAGGTGTGCACAAGGAATAATGGCCAATAGGAAGCAAAGTCGCACATTTTTAGTAGCGGGGGCTTGGGCCCCAAACTACGTAGATGACTTTGGAAGCTCAACTGGACCACATGGAACACCTTCTTTTTTCTAAACTTGTGTATTAATTTTTTAGGGCTGCTATAACAAAGTACCATAAACTGGGTGGTTTAAAGCAGTAGAAATTTGTTCTCTCACAGTTCTGGAGGTAGGTGTTCGGAATCAAGGTCTCAGCAGGACCGTGCTCCCTCCAAAGGCCTGAGGGAGGATCCTTCCATGGCTCCTCCTAGCTTCTGGGGTTGCCTGCAATCCTTGGGGTTCCCCGGCTTGTAGCTACATTGCTCTGATCCCTGCCTCTGTCTTCTCATGGCCTTTGCTCCTGTGTGTACCTCTGTGTGTCCCCTCCTCTTCTGATAAGGACATTCCGCCTAAACCAATATGACCTCATATTAACTAATAATATCTGCAAAGATGCTATTTCCAAATAAGGTCACATTCTGAGGTTCCCGGTGGACATTCATTTTGGAGGATGCTATTCAACCCACTACAACTGATTAGATTCAAACCTGAGACACCGGTGAGCTCTGCTCCATTTAATTCCTCCCACCACTTGCTGGTACCCAAGTCTGATATTTTCTTGCATGCTGGCTCCATGGAGAAAATGGGTGATAAGAATTACAGGCGTGTCCTGGTCTTTTCTGGCGTTACAACCCCACTCTACTGCAAACCAGATCCAGCCAGATCCCGGGACCGACCAGATGGGCACGGCTTAGTGGTACCGAGCCAGAGGCTGTCGTCAGAAGGCCAAAGCGCAAACCCTGGCCTGACCTTTTCACTATCTGGGTGACACTGTCTGTGCCCTGGCTTCCTTATCCATAAAGTGCAGTTGATAAAAAAACAAAAAAAAAAAAAGTGCCATTTGATAAGACTGTAGTAGTAAAAGTTGAAGTGAATTAAGTGAAACTAAATTCCTAGCTTGGTGCCTGGCACGACATAAGCCCTCACTAAACGTTGTTCTTATTGATTCGTGTCTTCACGAGGGAAGTGGGTGTGGGAAACGAGCTTAAAAATGATTCCCCCTCAGAAAGGCCCTACGGAATTTTAATAAAACCTTATGGGTTTTTTCCCTCCCTACAGCCTTTCCCCTCCTCCTCTTTCCTAGCCCCATGGGAAGCCGGGCTGGAATATAAAACCTAAGAACAGACTTCACGGTCTGAGCGCCCTCCTTAACAATCAAAGCTTTGTTACCGGGCCAAGCTTAAGGCTCCCAGCTCCGTTTTCCCTTAGGGTGAGTCCCGTCCCGAGGCTCCCTGAGCCCACGTGCAAACAGACTTTCCGAGGCCTTCCCCGTCCATTTAACAGGCACACCCAGACAGGCCCGTGGCCCACGCCGGGGTCCCTGCTCTGCCTACTCACAGCTGAACACACGGCTCAGTCATCCCTCGGGCTGGAGACGGTCTGGCCGGGACACCTGGGCCTGGACCAGGTCCCTGAGGTTGTAAATCAGGCCTGGCAGGGATCATCCCAGGAAGAGGATTTGGGCTTCCTACTGTCTGAAGGCTCTGGCGCCCTGGCTTCATCTGGGGGACGGCAAATAAGACCGGCTTCTCCAGAATGACACAGGGCTGGCCAGGGGCCAAATTGCTATTGATTTTTCTTGCTAGGGTCTGAGGCTGAGACAAGAGACTGCCTTTTGCTTCAGCTGTGTGGGCCAGCTCCAGGGAGGGTGGGGGCGGGTGATGGGTGAGGGGCCCCTGGCTGAAGTCAGCGGGGGAGAGGACACGTGTCAGAAGCAGAGTCATGACTGCGCAGCCATCGCCTGTCGTGTGCAGTGGAGGGTGACTGTGATGGCCTGTTGCACCCTGCCAAAGGGTCCAGCGGGTGTTTGGTTTTTTTATAATTTGCAAAAATATCCTTTCGTGTCTGATTTCACAGTGGGAAGGGGTTTGACAGCTCCACCTGCCTTTCCTCCTCCTGCCAGGATGATGGGTGCTGAGCAGAGCAGAACCACGAGCTCCACGTTCAGGCCGGACCCCCGATACTGTGGCGCCTGCAGCATGAGTACAAACGGAGACCTGCGTAAGCTATGTCTATGCATTTAAAAACTAGCCATCCCACTAACAAAATGTTATTTCATACACGTTCTACCCTCCAACTTTGACAAATACATCCTCCCAATGCCCTGCAATGCGAGGACTGAATTTAGATTTCTCAGGCTCCGTGGTGTTCCACGCCAGAACGCAGTGTCGTGGAGAGCCAGCCCCAGCCCCTGCCCCCGCCCCTCCTCTTCTATTCCGCTGCTTCTCCATGCTCTGTCCCCACCGTCCTGCAAACAGCTTCTCCCTCGTCAACTCTCAGTCTCCCAGGGAATAAAGAAGGGAAGAGGCCCACACACATCCTGGAAACCCTTGGGCAGGGAATCCGGGATTCCAGGTACCCAGAATAGGGTCTAAAAGGGGGAGGGCGAAAGGCCCTGATGGCCGCACCCTCTGGGCCCCATGGACTCCTTGGATTTCTGTGCCTTTGGGGAGGCACAAAGCCAGAGGGGCCCTTTGAAGAGGGAGGCCAGGGCAAGTTCAAATGGCTCTCCTGCCCATAAGAACACCAGGAGATTCAGATCTTGGGCCAGTTTGGAGGCCACGTTTGCAAGGTAGACAGCATGACTTCTGAAGTTCTAGGGAGGTGACTCTCTGCCTTCCTTTCCTCCAGAGGAAAAAGTTCACGGGACGGTAAGGATTGCCGCAGAGCTAGGAAAATCGGAGGAGAAAAGGGCAACTGCCGGGTCTAGAGCAGCCCAACCCCGGCCAACGCCTTCCTCGTGGCCTTCCCTAGGTCCAGGGTTCCCTCTGAAGGCAGCTCGTCCCTCCACAACCCATGTGTTTTCTGTTGCTTCCTAATCCTCCGCTTGGCAGGCCCCCGAGCGCTGCATCCGTATTTTCGTCTGCTCTTTTGTCTGATGAGTCCCTTCCCACGTGCCTGAGCTGGCAGCCAAGCGCCTGCGAAATGGGGCTCCTGCCCCGGCACAAAAAGGTTCATCATATTCTTCGTTGAAAGAGCCTTTGCAGCCTTCATGTCTCTCCCTCTTGCCCGCCATCTCCCTTTTCTTTTGGTCCTAGTATATATTTTTGAGCAGACTCGGTGTTCTAGCAGACTTGTTATTTTTTTTTAAACCACGAAGTTGACTGTTATGTAACAATCTCATGGACCTGCCTCCCAGAATCTGAAGTGTCTGTTGCTATAACTACAATGCTCATAAATTCAGCCTCCCTTAACGTTCTGCATTTTCCAAACTCCCCAAGTGAAGACTCGGAAGGGCTGGGCTAGCTGGATTTTTAACCATAAAGTTCATGTCTAGACCCCCAAAGCTGGACTGCATATATTTAAAACATTTATAAAGGGACCTGGGTTTCTTTTCATTTCTCTAGACACTTTAAAGGAGAAGTTTTATTTCTGCATCTGGAATCACAGACTTTCTAAACTCCCCAGGGAAGAGATTTCGCCTTACTGCCAAATCCTACAAGAAGTGAACTGAATAGGGTGGAAAGGGGAGGAAATTTGTGATTTTGAACTAGCCTATGGATGTTGCGCCCAGCCTGTGTTTCCTGCTCTGCTTTGTGTTTCCGATTTTAGCTCCTGGAACTCCGAGAGGGAACCAGGTCATGTATGAGAGGGGATGAGGGGACCTTGCAAACTGGTAATAAGCAATCGTTACTGCGTGAAAGGAAGCCAATTCTACAAGAAATAGGCTGCTGCTACTTCAGGAACCAGGAGTCCAATCACTGCCCTCCGTTCCTGCTGTCACTGCTCTAAACCACGGCACCAGCTTTCTGTCCCTGGCATGCCTCAATACCTTCTGCAAGACAGCTGTGTCTTCCCCAGTGATATCCATTCTCTTCTTCTCTTACAGAGAACCCCAATTTGATTGGTGATGGCAATATGCCAAGCCAAAAACTACCTTCCCAGCCTCCTTCAGATACTGGGGTATGTATTCGATATCTACTGCTGCATAGCAAATTATCACAAACTTGGCCACTTAAAACAACACACATTTATTATCTCGCAGTTTCAATGGGTCAGGAATCTGGCACAGTTCAGCCACGTCCTCTGCTTCAGGGTCTTTCACCGGGTTGCAATCAAGGTGTCAGCTATAGGTGGGGTTTCAGCAGAAGGTTCAACTAGGGAAGGAGCTGCCTCCAAGCTCAAGAGGTTGTTGGCGGAGTCTGGTTCCTTAGGCGGCTGTTTGATTTAGGGCCTCAGTTCCTCACTGGCTGCTGGCCAGGGGCTGCCCTTTGCGGCAGGCCATGTGGCCTTTCTAGCATGGCAGCCAGAGTTTGCAAGCAAAGAAGGCAATACAGAGGGTCCACCAGTGAGACAGAAGGTACGATCTCTTGTAACCTAATCATGAAAGTGACATCTCATCACTGTTGCCATGTTCTGTTGGTTAGAAGCAGGTTGTTTCTAACCACAATGCCACGCAGTTTGAGCTCCTGGACTGAGCCATGCTTGAAGTCCCTCAATCCCTGGACTCTTCCGTTACAGGAGACAAGAACCCTCCCCTCCCCTTTTCAGCTGAAGCCCACATAAGCTGAGTTTTCCATCACTTGCAACCAAAAGAGAATATTCTAATACAGTAGGCTTCCATAAATATTTGATGAGTGGATTTAAAGGAAGTGCTGAAGAATTGATAAGCAATTTTAGAACTCTGAAGGCTCAAGAGCCTAGAAATAACACCCAGGAGTTGGCAAACTTTTTCTGTAAGCAGCCAGCTAGTAAATATTTTAGGCTTTGCGGACCACATAGTCTCTGTTGCAGCTAATCAACTCTGCCGTTGTAGTGTGAAAGCAACCATTGGCAACATAGAAATGAACATGGCCATGTTCCAATAAAACTTTATTTACAAAATCGGGCAGCAGGTGGGATTTGTCCCACAGGCTTCCGTTTGCTGACCTCTGCCATAAGGTTCTGACGAGTGCGGGAAAGATGAAGTGTTTCACGCTTTTAAAAACATCTGCGCAGCCTGGTGAACTTGGGGGATGCAGCTGTGAAGTTAGGCTGTGTTTCTTCTCAAGCTCATCTCCATCCGCCCTCTCCCCTTCCCCCGTCCCTCCGTGTCTGAGGGCGTCCAGGTCCTCTGTGGCTCCACATCCACCCCGCCTTCCGATGCTGAGTTGGCCACAGGTGCCGTCATCGTGAGACTTTCTTTGTTCTCTTCCCTTCCTCTCACCCTCAACTGTGTTTTCCTCCTGTCTTTTTCACTCCACTCACGAACATTTTATTCCTTCTCTTCTTTTGCCCCCTCCCTCCATGCAGGTAGGAAGCAGGGTGTTCGGAAACAGGTGAGAGAGGAAGCCAAACAGAAAAACAAATGAAACCAGGATGGCTCCCTCCCCAGGACCCCACTCCAAATACCCCGCCCTAAACCTTGCGGGCTTCCCCAACGTGCACCAGGAGGGAAGAGGCCTCTGAGCTGTTCTCCAGAGGAGAGCAGAGGAAACGACACCCCCCACCCCAAACCTCATTTCAGGGAAAAGCACATCGTAAGGTGGGCATTCCTGCTGGAGTGGGGCTTTCTCCTAGAACGTAAGCTCCAGGAGGGCAAACGATGTCCCCAGGCTATCCCCGGGGCCTGGCACAGTGCCTGCGCTGGGAGATGCACAGCGAAGAGCTGCCAGTGAGTCAGTGAGCTGCGCTCTTGCAGCTGGGATTCTGAGTGATGTCTCGAATGAAGGCTCACTTTATTTTCAGGCTGCTAAAGACTCTGCTTCCTTAGCTTAGCTCCGGGCCAGCTGCAAAGACTCCCTAAGCTGAAGGCAGGAGGGGAGATTCTGTCCTGTGTAATCTTTTTAAGTGACTTCTTTGGAAAAGGCTTTGCATGCATTAAACACTGGGTTGGCAGAGTCTTAAGCATCTTTCAGAGGCGGTGTCAGGCAGCTGCTGCCAATAGGGACCACGCGAGGCTGGGTGAAGGATGGATGAGGGATTATCTCTTCCCTGTGAGCCAAGGAGGGGCAGAGACAAGGGCTGCTGTAGCTCAGTCCTAAGAGTGATCAGGTCCCTCACAGTTTTCAGGAAACACCGAGTGCTTCTCCCTCTTTTCCCTCAGGCACGGCGTGGCCCTGCAATCAGGAGCACACATTTGACACCTACGTGGCCTCGGTTCACAGTCCCACCACCTCCCCTACCGGCTGTGTGACCCTGAGCAGTTTGGATTCCCTCTCTGTGCCTCTGTGCTCTTACCTGCATGTCGAAACACCGGCTGTGCTGTGGACTGACATTTTAACACGGAGTGCGATTCCAAAGTCAGCTGGAAATCATGTATCGTCCACAATAGCCTTGAAAAATGCCTTAAATTGCCATAAAATTCAGTCTATGCGATTTTGCGTTATCTACAGCGCGTACAGAATTTTCCAGGCCCACTGAAGGACCTGACGGGAAGTCTGCGTACGAGTGTCTGGGAAGCCAGGTCGTTCTGTCTTCCAGACAATTACCAACCTCTTGGCAGTGAGTGGCGGTGGGGAGGGCTGGGCGAGGTGGGGTGAAGAGTTCTCAAGTTTCTCGCTTGCCCGAAGGCTTTCTCCATGCCGGTGTCATGGCTTCTGGAATTGTCATGCGTGTTAATAATCGTTTGGTTTGGAACTGGAGAGATCGTTGGGCGGGCCGGGGGTGGGGTGGGAGTTAGGGCAGTTGAAAAGCCCTCAGAGAGTTGTCCCGCCGATTAAATGAGATACTGTACGGTCCGTGTGCAGGGCGGTGCTCCGCTCAAAGTGCTCGGTAAAGGACAGGTTTTGGACTAACGTTATTACTGTTACTATGTCTTTGGAGCCTCACTGCGGCCTGGACTGTAATTCTTTAGACAGGGCAGTGGACGTGTCAGCATTCTACCTGTGTTCCTTGGGTCCCTTTGCCATTCTCGTACATGCTGTCTGTCCCACTGGCCTGCACCAAAGGCTCTGCTGGGGGCTGTCCCCAGGCTGCTGGGGCCGGCTTAGTCTGTGCCAGCGGATAGCCGGAAGTGTCTACCCGGCTCCCTCGCCCTGATCTTCCCAAGGGCTGAGCCACAGTCTCCAGCACCCCTGCAGGGTGGAGCCAAGGGGCCCCTCTGCGACTCTGTGTTCCCCACCCCCACTTCCTCATATGTCACTTTCACACGAGTCCCCATTTCCCAGTCTAAGACAGGGAGGTGCTAGGGTTTCCCACGCTGTGGGGACGGAAGCCAGCATGAGGAGTCGTGTGGGGAGGAGAACACAGAAGAGAAGGAAACTCTGGGAAGCGAAGGGAGAGGAGGATCAGAAAATGTTGGTGGTGGAGGCGACTTCAGGTCTAACGCACCCTGCCCTGGACTTGACAGAGGGAGAAACCGGGGACCAAGAAGGGAAGTGGCCTGCCGGAGGGCTAGTGACATTGCTGGGGGCAGAACTTCGTTTGCTATCTGGCCCATAAAAGTGCCCAACATGTATTTGTGGAACAAGTGAGTTGAGTGGGTGAGTGGCCACGACTGCCCCCTGTCCCCTGAGCCAACGGGCTCAGTGTGGCTTCAGAGAACATTTTGCCTCGCAGCAGCTCCCCTCGGGGTCCCTGACCCACCCTGCAGAGCAGTCTCTGGGTCTCTGCTTCCACGTCCCTGGGGGCCTCTGGTTCTGGGACGCCCAGCCAAGGTCCCAGTACAGGCACATCTACATGGCCTTGTCATCCGCCCAAACATGTGGGGAGGTCATTCTTCCTCCCTCCTTCCTTGGCTAGAAGGGCATTTCACAGAGAGGTCGGAGATCGTCTGTCCTGAGTTCCTCAAACTCTCATCTGCACACGAACCTTCCCATTGTTAGAATGCAGATCCCAATCCAGTGGGTCTGGGGTGGGCCTGAGAACCTGCATTTTGAACAAGCTCCCAGAGGATGCAAGTGCCGCTGGTCCACGAGCCACACTTGGCATAGCAAGGTTCCAACAATACGCCTTGGTTTGCCCCACCCCTCTCCCCAAGAAGACGCCTTCTCCTTACCCACCCTTTCAAGCTCAGCTCCAATGTCACTTCCACTCCCCTGGAGTCTTCCTCATCCTTTTAATGGGAAGACATCTCTTGTCATGTCTGTTTTTCTGTGCCTCTAATAACGTTTACTGTACGCACCTTTGTGTTATTTATGTCCTAGCCTGTGAGCTTCTGAAGGAGCATTGCCTGATTTTGTTTTCTAACCCTTGCAGCACCTCTGTGGCTCCCTGGGACATCTTAGCAAATGCTCACTTGTAGGTGCCAGGCACTGGGCTCCGTCCCCAGAGACCATTATCTCTTTGACCACCCTCGGCTAGTCTTGTGAGGTAGGTGTTAGCGTCCGGGGGCTCAGAGAGGTGAGTCGCCTCGGGTCACGCAGCTAGTACTTGGCCAAACCCATTGAACCCACCTGTCAAAGCCAAGCTCTTAAGCATTCTGTATTTGTTGAATGTGTGACTGATGAATGAGTGAACAGATGGATGGGTGGATGAATGAGACTTGCAGCTGAGAGAACTGATTCTGTGTCAGACGCTTCACGTGAAGCTCGGGAAGTCACATGCTTTAGTTCAAGGTGGGCCTGACTCTCCCCCAGTCCCTTCCTCCTGCCAATCCCAAGACTTCCATGAAATCCTTATTCGTCATTGAGACCTCGCCCACGAAGAACAGGAAACTGGCATAGGCAGCCCCAGGCATGGCACTTCTCAACACCCTCAGGTTCAGTCCCCAACATCTCATCCGTCACTAGATAGGATCTCCCTCCCCAAAAGTACAGAGAGAGGGCTCCCTGCCTCCTGGGGGCGGGCGGGGGTGGGTGCAGGAAGGCAAAGCTGCCTTTGGAAAGGCGCAGCGCTGACGTGCAACCAGGCAGCTGTTGGCCTTTCTTTCACTGGAACAGCTTATCTCAGATCATCTCCTCAATCACAGGCCCTTAAACAGCTTCTGACAATCAATTCATATCGCTGCTGCTGCTGCTGCTGCTGCTGCTGGGAGGTGGAGGGAAAGGACTACCGTATTTGCCTGTGTATAAGCAGCAGCCTTCTGGTGGCCACTGGCTCCTGGAGGTGAGCCCACCTGCTGCCCCTGCGGAGGGCAGCGCAGCGATGGTCAGTGACACTGATGAGCCCTTGGAAGGTGCGGGGGACCCGTGTAAGTCCTATCAGTGCCTTAGCTCCTTGAATGTCCCCACATTTCTACCACTCTCGTTCGCTCTGGTCAGCACACTCTAGCACCAGCAGCCTGCCTGTACCCCAAGTACTCCACGTTCCTTCATGCCTCAGGGCTTCTGTGCTTGCTGTTCCTCTTGGCAGAACAGCTCTTCCCCAGATCTTTGCATGGTGCCCAGCTGGGTCTCAGATCCTTACCTCTTTGTCATCAGCAGCCTCCTCCTTCCTACCCCATTGTCCTGTTTTATTTTCTTCGATGCTTATCACTATGCAAAGGTCTGTCTCTGTGTGTGTTGGTCTGTATTTCCCACCCAGGGTATAAACTCCAGGAGTGCAGGGGCTGGTCTTGTTTACATCTCAGCTCTCAATACCAAGCCTGGCAAATAGTGGGTGCTCCTTACGGCTTGGAGAATGAATGCATGCAGAGCCCCATACTTATCTCGATTGTGAGTTAGGAAAACTGAGGTTCAGAGAAGTTAAGTGACCTGCTGAAAATCACACAGCAGAGGGGTCAACCCAGATGTGCCTGACTGCAGAGAGAGAGGGGGTCTGCAGCCATGCTCCCTCCCTGTCTGTGAAGGAAGGAATTGTGCCCTGGATACCTAAGCATGAGTCCTTGTTTTACTTCTCAACCCATTTTCTCATCTGGTCCTGACAGAGTGGCTCACATTTATTGTAGGATGCCCATGTGCTTGCCACTGTGCTAATGGTTTTCTATGTATTATCCTACTTCGTGCCTCTAGATATTTTCATCCCCATTTTATGTTTAGGCAACTCAGCCAAGGAGACAGGTCACCTGCAAAACAACATCAATGGTCAGCTTGTTAGTGGCCAAGAGCAGGGCCTGCAGCCCCCTTCCTGGTTTTCCAGTCCTGGGATTGTCCTTGTGGACCCAGAGCATTGTGGAGAAGGCAAGTGACCCCCCCCTTAAGTCCCAGCGTGCTGCTAATGACCAGTGTGGAGCAGCTGCCCTTCACCAGAACAAGGAGCAGAGGAACGTGGCAGTGTATGGGGTGAGGAGGAGCCTGGCTTGGGTGCTGGCTCTGCCGCTCACAAGCTGTGTGTGTGACTCTTTCAGCTGCCTTTTCCGCATGACCTCACCTTGCAGGGTGCAGGGTGCAGGGTGCAGGTGAGATCAGCAAGGAAGTGTGGGCCAGTGCCTGGCCTGGCACATGGAAACCCTCTGTCAGTGGGAGGTGTGCTTGGGCATCCGGCTCACTGAGGCTGATTGCTGGAGCCCTGGGATCGCAGCGTGGCAGGGTGGCTTCTTTGAGTTCATTGCCGTGCGTGCCCCAGACCTCCCCGCCTCCTCCAGGAATCTTCCTTCAGGGAGCTCCTGGTCTGGGCTTAAGTGCCCCTGTCTGACCCCAGGCTGAGCTTCTCTAGCAGGGACATTGCACAGCATCGCTCTGCCTTGTTTTTCTCCATCGTCCCTGCGCTGTCTCCTGCTCCAAGCCAGCGCCAGACTCGAGTACAGAATGTCAGGTGGAGGGAACAGCTCGGGCACGGGCACAGAAGCATGCAGAAACATGTCCGCGGGGAAAAGCCAGCGTCTGAGGGGCAGCGCGCGGGGGAAGGGGCGGCTGAAAGGGCACTGGGACGAGATCACCAGGTGTAGCCTGGCACCAGGCAGGAGTTAGGACTTGATGAGGGCAGAATGCTCAGGAGGGGGAGTTGGGGTTTGGGTGGGCTGACTCTTGGGGGCTGTGTGATGAAGGACTGCCCCCGCCCGGGGCAAAGGACAGAGCACAGTGAAGGAGGACAGATAAGAAGCTGTCGCCAGAGTCAGGGTGATATTCAAAATATTTAACTGCTGGCACCAGATCAATGAGACAACTGGTAGGTCATAAGCATCAGCCAATCAGAAAGGGCCAAGGCAGGGGCTTGGAGGCCCCTGCTGTGCTCAGCGTTAACCCTTCTGTGGCCGGCCTGTGGCAATCTGCTCCAGGTGGCAATCTGCAGGCCCCAGGACAGGACCCATAGTGGCCAGGGTGGGGGAAGTCAGACATTCCAGCTCATGGACATTTACCCACAGATAATGGAAATAGCACAGTATTTTAACAACGATAATGGCCGCATCAGGGCCCCCTCGCTGATGGTCAGCCCTGGCTGGCGCCTAAGTCATGGAGAGGCCGAAGTAGATTTCTGAGAGGCTGCTGGGATAAAATTGATAGGATGTTTGGTAATTGCTGTGGTTCCCACATTGTCATAAGGCAACTGCTTTTTATGGAGCTCTTGGGGGTGAGTGGATGGGGTGATGTCACCCCCATGACCATGCTGGTCATTTACTTTTGTCTACATATGTCTCTGCCTCCTTTTTCTGATACCAGAACCGCAGTTCTCTTTGGGGAAAAATCCTCCTCTCACTTTTAGTCTGTCTGGCCCCAGAGTGCACATGTCACCCAGGTCTGGCCAATCAGCATTTCCATCCCCTGGACAGAGCAGCCGGCTTAGCAATGAGGTTGTGATCCCGGTTGGTGCAATGTGAGTCAATCCTAGGGACTGGATTGGAATTTCTGGCAGAAAGCAGCTCTTTTTCTACTGGGACTGCTAAACTGAAGGATCTACACCTGGAGGGGGCTTGCTTTAGAATGAAACCAACACAGAGCAAAATAGAGCTGACAATCTGAGTTCCCAAAGGAAGAGCCTAAGCACCTAGATCCAGCTATGCCTGATGCTTACCCTGGACTTTTATGTTACTTGAGCCAATAAATTGACTTTTATCCTGAAGTCAGTCTGAATTGGGTCTTCTGTGATTTACCAGTCAGATTACTCTCCGTTGACAGTTAGGAATTGAGACACAAAGACCAAAGCTTATTTATGCGACAAACAAGAGGCCGCATAATGCCAGGTTGGAGTGCCACATGCTCACCTAAGCACAAATACCAGAAAGATAGAAAGAGATAGCAGCGAGGAACAAAAGAGAGAGAGAGAGAGATGGAACATGTGAACTGAGAGAGAAACACGAGAGTCATGTGGCTTCAGAGAAAAGGAGAAAAGCCTCCTCTCTGCTCCTGGGGTCTTCGTGGTCCCTCTGCCTCTGAACCTGCAGGGAGCCGGCTGCATTTCCTGCCCTCAGTCCTTCCCCCAGCCCTAGTATCCTTCCAAAAAACTGGCCTCTTGGGTTAGTTTGAGTGGATTTGTTGCCCCCAAATAATTCACAACCAATGCAGCAGCTGATTGGATGAGGGGGGACAGGGAAGGGAGATGGACCAAGGATGACATCAGAGATTATGTCAAAGGGAGAGGAGAGGGAGGCACAGGCTTAGGGAGGGGGCGGGAAGATGACCCAGAATTAAAGCCTGTTAGGCCTTTTCCTGCACCCATAGCCAAGCCTGGTACAAATGCTGCAAATTCCTCCCTCCTGGAAGCCAAAAATCCAGGCAGCTCAGACAACCCGATCCCACCATCCTGCCCTGCACAGACACTCAAGAGAGTTGTTGGCCAGCACACGGCTATGTTTGTGCTGATCCCCCCAGGATTAAAGGTTTCGCTTCTAATTGCTTGTGCCCTCAGTCGGCATCCTAGAGGTCGCCACCCTCCTCTTGACGGCCCTCCCAGCCTTCCTGTTCCCATCTGCACCCGTCAATCACACCACACTCACAGCCGCTGGCTGGTCAAGATCTTGCACTCCCTAAATCACTGGGTAGAGGCCAGCCGCTGTTGGAGCCCCGCACATGCATCTGCTGGGCACCCACTGTTCCTGCAGCCATGGGTGGCTTCCTTTAAAGTGCCTGCCACCCTCTGCCAGGGGACTTGCTTTGGCCAGGAGCATGTTTGGGGGGAGTGGCGGGGCAGGCCAGAATGCTGGGGAGTTGGCATCCCCAGGAGCAGCCCTGGCCAATGCCAGACAGGAGTCAGCGGGCAAATACTCCCGTTTCTTCATTCCTTAGGTGGGACAACTCCGACACCTGTCCTAGACCGTCTCTTGTCTCATGGTCTAGGGGAGCCCAACCTGAGTCAGGTCCAGCCACTGTCATTCCTCACCTGGATTCCTGTCTGGCTGCCTTCCAATCCCTTCTGTAGTCAAAAGACTTTTCCAAAATGCAAAAGGAATCATGTCCCTCCCCCACTCCCGTTGCTCTTAGGCAATGTTTGAACCCCTTACATGGATGACAAAAGACCCTGCTGGTCCCTTTGCAAGCTCGCTCGGCCAGCTGTCTCCTCCACCTCCCCTTCCCTTCTCTCACGCTCAGCTCCAGCCACATGCAATGATTGAAATGCTCCTACTTGCAATGCTTGCCTCCAGTCAGGCCTTTGCCTGTGCTGTTCCTGACTGCTGGAAGCTTCTCCCCCATCCTCCTCTCCCCGGACCTTAGCCCACCCCGTGCTGACTTGTGTCCTCAGATCTCCTTGCTCTAGAAAGCCTTCCTTACCTCGGGTGGGGTTAGGTTCTGCTCCTCCTTGCACCCACAGCACCCTGCTCTTGCCCTCCTCACCCTGGGGCAGAGCTGTTTCCTGGTCTGTCCTTCCTTCCAGAGCTGTGCTTTTCAGCCCTGGTTGCACCTTAGGAACACCGGGAGCTTTTACAAAATGCAGATACCTGCGCCCCACCGTGGACCAAATCACATCAGAATCTCTGCGGGTGGGGCCCAGTATTAGCTTTTCTTAAAAGCTCCCCACTCGATTCCAGTGTGCAAAACCACATTCTGATGGTGTGATCTCCCTAAGGCAGGGGCTGGGTTTTACTTTTTTCCTCTCCAGTTCCTGGCACATGGTAGGAGGTCCCTGATAAACATCGGCTGTGAATATGAATGACAGCTACCGACGTGCTGGCTTCCTTCTGTTCCAGGTGCTGTTCTAAGGGTATGAGTGAATAAACATGAGTGAATAAATGAGTGGATGAATGAATGCAGGAGTGAATGAATGAATGAATAAAAGGCCCACCCACATGCAGCTGGGAACTGGAGGATCCAAAGAAACGCCTGTCCCTGGAGATGCCTAATTGTCTAAAGGCAGTGAATAGCCCCTTGCCAAACTCCTAGCAGAGATTAAGTAGTCATCCAGCCCCGGGGCACAACCATGGGTGGTCAGCGGGAGAAGCCCAGTCACCAGCAAGTCGCCCCCAGCAGCCACAGAACTGGAAACTGGGGCTGGGAGGTGAGGGCTGGGGGGAGGGGGGAAGAGGGAGCCGAAGGGCCCCTCATTTAGAAATGAACTTTGTGGGGGGGAGGAGGGTCTTTAAAAGTCATTGTTTCTGAGGTTGCTGCAGAGAGCTGGGTCCAGCCCCAGCAGCGCGGGGGCCTGATGGGAGGTTGCAGGGTCCGGATCTGCAGCTCTCCTCCCAAGGAAAACACACTGGAGACTCCAACAGAGGAGCTGGAAAATCCGCTCCCAGCGTCACTGGCAAGAATGAAAATATATGGCTTAATAAAAACAGCTGATTCAATTTCAAACAAGTGGCTCATACCCACCTCTAACGTCGCCGCTGTTAGAATGCAGGCTCTAGCCCTGTTTTCAATGAGGCTTAAGGTAGGGGGAAAAGAAAAGGCCTCTTTAGGGGGAGGGGACATGGATCTTTGGTGAAGCCTGTTTCAGTCTGAGGTTTTTAAATGGAGTCAAAGCAAGGTCTTGATGTTGCTTTAATTTCTTTTTCTTCCCTGCACAAAGTAGGCTCTAAATGGCATTAGCTATAATGAGGCAACCCCTGCCCTCCCCGGGATGGGGGGCCTGGGGGGAAATTACCGAGCAGGGGCCCCTCCAGGACTGGCTGCCATCCTGGGGTGTTTCAGGGGGGCTGCTGCCTCCCTTTGTTCCGTCTCTGGGGCCAGAATGAGCCGGGGCAGAGCGGGCTGACATTCAGAGCGGCCCCCAGCCCCAGCTGCCAGTTCCCTGTTATCTGAATTGAAGAGATCAGAGGTTAAGTGAGAGATCAGAGTCCCCGGGTCAGGGAAAGAAAAACAAATCCCCGGGGCCTTTGGCTGTGCTCTTGAAGCGTGTAGGCCGTGCCCTCCGGTACAGATGGGGGAATATTTATACAGGGCCCTGTCCTTTTCTGTTACCATGTAAATTGATTGATTTTTTTTTCCTTTAATCGAGTTAGGGGAATTTCATGGAGGGGAAAAAAAAAAAAAAAAGGATTGGACGGGCGTTTGAATTTTGTTGAAGGCCCAGGGGCAGCAACTCCTGTTCTGGCCTCAGCTTCATGAGAGGAAGCTGTCAACGATTGTGTGCCTCAGTTTCTCTATTTTCAAGGTCCAAGAGCTGATAAAGTGAAAAGGGATCTGAGAAGCGCATGGACTTACTGAGAAGCCAGGTGACCCAACCTGCCATTGCGAAGGAAGGAGGCACGTTTGAAAGCTTGTCATTCTGTGGTTCTGATAAGCTCCTCACTGGTCAGGCTCATCTGTCAGGAAGCAGTTGTGGGGTCTCTACTGGGTTCTTAGCCTTGAGCAAAGAGCTGTAAGGGTTACCAAAGGGCAGGACAGTGCCTCTCAAGAGGAATTCTATCTTGTTTTTAGAATCAGAAAGACTCCAGCTCTTCATGGCTCTGACTTGATAGTTTCTACCCACGTGTCCTTGGGCTGACTTCTTGAAGACTCAGTTTACTTACCTGTAATATGGGAGTAGCAGGCCCTCTATCTTCACCCCTTCACACCTCAGTACCTGGGGCTTTCTCCGGCTGCTGATGCTCACTCTCTCTGCCCTTGCAGGGGCCATCGGTGCCCAGGAATTCGTACCACCCCCACGTATACACGAGGCCCTCAGCCAATGTCTGGTGGGAGCTGGTGAATAAGTACCCCAACCCCCAACACCTGGAGACAGTGACTCTGAGAGGCATGTTCTGCACCATTGCCCAGAATTTCACAGTGAGATTAAGCTCTGGCTTCCATGGGGTTGACTTGCTTGACGTACCTTTTATTGACCACCTTTCCTTCCCTGACTTCTGCCCACCTGCCTGTGTTTCTTTCAACGGCCAAATAAGCCACTTGCTCTCAAGTCCCTACCTTAGGGTTGGCTTCTGGGGCACTAAGACAATGGGGATGATGGTAGGAAGAGGGATGATCGTGGGGTGATCATAACTGTCAATCAGTACGAGAGCATATAGAATACCTGGCACAGGGGAAGTCCTCGAATCAGTCCTAGTTATCAATAATAAGACTGGAAATGTATCTGGGAGAGACAGTGCTTTGCAACAAGGAAGCAAAGCTGCATAGGACTGAGTAGTTGAGACGATGCGCATTTAGATGTTCAGAGGAGGAAGTGGAGGGTTGGAAAGGCAGAAACCCTGCATCAGGCCCCTCGAAGAAAGTGGAATGTGAAGACAAGAGGCAATTGACAGAAGCTGCCACGTCCACCGTGCTGGGAGAGTGGCTGGCTCGTGGTGGGTCCCCAGTATTTCTTTATTGGATGTCTTTTAGCTCTCAGCACACCTTGAGGCTCCCCTCTTAGTCAAAGTTGGAATTAAATAACCATTTGGCGAACTTGACAAATTTGAATAATACCAATAATCTTTCCTGGTAAATCATAAAATTCTGAAGGGGCGGACAGGCCGTGTCCACTCAGCTCTGCGTCCCCAACACCCAGCACACAGCCTGGCGTATATTAGGTCTACAGTAGATGAGCCAATGGGTAAGTGAATGAATGAATGAGGAAGGAAGGTATAGACGTGATCAGGAACTAAGCCAAGCTAGTCTGGAAGCAGGTTGAAGCAGACCAGGTTAAGGTCCTAGTGAAGGGATGGGTTTGGCAGGAGTAGAAAAGGAATTGTGAAAAGGGAGCTTCAGGCCAGATTGATTTGGATAGTAATTGGGAGCCATAGAAGATCCTTGAGCTAGGAGGTGGCGTGGCAGAAATAGTTATTTTAGGAAGACTCTTCTGGCACTTTCCTTGGATGTAAAATGGAGTTTTCATACCTCCTAACGCCACTGGGTGTCTGTGAACCTAAATGAGACAATCTATTGGCAGTGCTTACCACAATGTCTGGTATCTGCTCATAGTACCCACCCAATAAATGTCAGCTACTGTTCTTTTTTCATTAGTGCTTCACAGAAAAGGAGATTGTAAATAGAGAAGAGCAGGCCATATGAGGCCATAGTGAAGTGGGCACCTATGCCAGGGAAGGAACTTCTGGAGGGAAGGAAGGTGTCGTGGACACTGTAATGTGCTGCCCAGATCCCCCTTCTGGGAAGAGCTGGCTCCCCCAGGTGTGGGCCTGGTGTCAGAATGGCCTGTGGCCAAAGGACGCTGCTTCACCCAAAGCCTTGCCTCTGTCTGGGGCAGCCCCCGCCAGCGGCTGATCAAGAGATCTGACTCTTTTGCTCCAACTCTGACTCCGAATGGCTGTCCCAGCTCCCAGCTCCCCGAGGGGCCGGCTGAAGCCTTTGCTGAGACTGCCTGCCAGCTCCCTTCTCCCTCGGCCAGCCCCGCTTCCCTCCCCTCCTGACACGGGGCTACTGACAGCGCTCCCCGATCATCTCCGTCTCAGAGATGGCGTCCCAGGGAAGGCGACCTGCGGCAGGAGAACTAGGTAGGTGGACAGTGCTGTGCAGACCTTGCAAAGGGAACCATCCAGAAGCATCAGGTGGGTGGCAAGACCAAATGCTGCCACAGGACCAGGAGAACGAGATCTGAGAAAGGGCTGTTGGATTATCAACAAGGAAGCCAGCAAGAATCCCAGAGCCGGCAATTGCAACAAATGGCAGAGGTCAAGAAGGTGACGATGAAGTGAAATGAAGACTGTAGGTTTAGAGGGTCTGGAAATTAGGCCAGGAGAGAAGATAGGCCAGGAGAAGATAGCCTGAGGGGTGCCAGGGTCCTGTCAAGTAGCTTCCACATCTGGCTTACTTTGTCAAATACAATCAAGGATTCCCACCAGAAAACTCTCCGACCACATGTTCAAGAGACACCAGTGACCTCTTTAACTGTGAGATTTTAAAAGAGCAATTTGTTTTTGCAGAATTTAGAATGCAAGCGTTAGGGATGTCGTTTCCCCAGTGCTGAAAAGGCTGCAGTCTCCATTACTGGGCATTTTGTAATATCAGAATCGCTGTCTGCCCAGCTAAGCCTCTCCCACTCTCCCTCCTCCACCAGCCCTTCAGGGTCTCTCTCTTCAAACCTCAGCCCTATGCCTCTTCCCTTTTGGCCTCCCTTGACGCAGATTAATTCAACAAATATTTATTGAAACCAACCAAATTGCTTCAAGTCAAAAGCAGCTCATTGAAATCCTTTCCCTCCCCACTTCCACCCCCACTCCCCAGGCTGGAACAAAGAAAGCATGGAATGGATTTGGAGCCCACCAGCTCTCTGGTGAGAGACTGGCCGCCCCCATTTTCTAGGGACCTCCCCTGATTCCTGCATATGCATCCCCGCCTCCTCCTGGTCCCCTCTTAGAGATACTTATGTAAAGGGTAGCCCTCCTGCAGGCTTCTGTCTGGGCTTAAAACAAAGTCCAGGCCCTCACACTCTGTGGATGGGAACGTAAAATGGTACCAGCACTTTGGAAGGCAGTTAGGCAGTTTCTTTAAAATTTAAACATACACTTACCCTATGACCCAGCCATTCTACTCTTAGGTATTCACCCAGGAGAAAGGAAAGCAGATGTCTGTCTGTACAAAGACTTGAACGTCCGTGTCCATAGCAGCTTTATGTGTGATAGCCCCAAAGTGGACCCAGTCCAAGTGTCCATCAACTGGTAAATACATAAACAAAATGTGGTGTGTCCATACGATAGCCTGCTATTCAGCGACCAAAAGTTGCCAAGGGCTGGCAACAATAGAAAACTCTAGAAAATGCAAACTAATCTATAGTGACAGAAAGCAGATCAGCGGTTGCCTGAAGGGGAGGTAGAGAAGAGGTGGAAAGGAAGGATAAGAGGGGCAGCAGGGCACTTTTGGAGGGAACAGTTGTGTTCATTATCTTCATTGTGGCTATAACTACATAGACGTGTGAATATATCAAAACTCATCACACCGCATGCTTTAAATATGTGCAGTTTATTACATGTCAATTATACCTCAATAAAGCTGTTAAAAAAATTTTTTTTTTTTAAAGCAAAGTCCAGGAGGAGGACATCATGGTTTAAAGAGGAAAATCACTCCCAGGGAGAAAGTGCTTTGCTCCTGGGTTGACGTGAGCTGATGTTTCAGTCTCTTCTTCCTGGATGTTCAATCAGTTGGTATGTCCTTGGAACCACCCCTACCATTTTGGAACTGAGTAGATTTTCTTTCCACTTGATACTTACAGTCTGAAAAAGCAAAAAAATAGTTGGGAAATATTAGGTTTGATGAGCTGAACAAACAATGAAAACATGGGTGATATTTAAGAGAAAAGAGGGTCCATTCCTATTGGTCAAGTTCTCAGAGTTGGCTGCATGGTCAAAACTAAATCGGGCTTATTTGTAAATGTAACTCCTTTCTTAGAAGTATTCATTTACTCCTTTCGAAAGAAATATATATGTATGTTGCTTTAAGTGAATGCATGACATTTGTTGTGTGGATGAATCATGATTTATTTGGCTTTCTTTAGCAACCCTCTTGTTGGATGTTTAGGTTATTTCCAATGTTATGCTGTTATATATCATAGCAGACAATTTGGTCAAGAGCAATTTGGCCAAAAGCAAATTGATTAAGCCGTCAGTGTGGTTGGAATGTTGAATTCGTTGATAATGAAAATTTTCAGTCATTATGTTTATACAAGAAGGAAATTTTTGTTTGCCAAGGGGAAATTGTGCCTGGAATGATTTTCTAACTTTTTATGCATCTTTCAGCAAGATCATCATTTTTTTTTTCTAATCTAAAGTTTTTGTTTGTTTTCTCCTTTTCAATGTCTCTGTATTTCCAATCAGTTATGCCTTGGTTTGGGATTAGGCTAAGAAGGAAGTAACCTAAGCAACCATCGCCTAAAAGATGGAAACAACTCTATTGTTCATCAGTTCATGTCTTGGATAGAGTGCTCAAAATTTATGATATGTGCACTGCTGATTAAAAAACTCATCTTGGTTCAATTTGCTAAATAAATAGTTTCAGGAAAACATGGTTAAATACACAGAAGAAGTACCAGTTATAGAAAATAAAGGGTCTATCCAGATTTTTTTTTTCAATGCAAATAAAGTTCCTACTCTTATCCCTATTCAGGCAGAAAAAGGAAAAAAGCCACCTCTGACACCCAGGAACTGATCTGATACTCACAGCAAGGCCATGATGTTTTCCTGTTGGACAGACACAATCTCATAGGACATTGACATCGGACAAGGTCACTTTGCAACCAGGATAAAGTAAACTAAAAAGATCACTGTGTAACCCATGAAATACCAAACATCTCCCTCTCCCACCTAACATGAGTGACTGCTGCTTCTTTATCAATTCTAGCTTTACCCTTGCTTTAGTCTGCCTTCCATATAGATAAAATTTATGCTACTCCTAAGCCATAGAATTGCCCCTGCTTTCTGACAGCACCCAATCCATGGTGAGCCTGCTTCCTTACACCTTCCCTCAAATTACCCAACCAAAGCCCAAATCCTAGACTAGCTTCTTTCTAACACCCTCTTACCGAGACCCCCACGGCTCCCATGATGTCCATTCTCCGTAGATGCAACCAGTAATAAGACCAACTTGTTGGAAAACAGGTGCATTCCTGGGTGATCTTTGGCTGAAGGGCACTGAAGGTTATTTTCTTTAATTCTTTTTTCCCTTTCTTTATTTACATTTTTTCAGTAGCAATGCCTTCTATTCTCAGGCAAAACAGAAAAACCAGGCAAGCAGAAAAGAGAGAGACCAAAAATCATCGGAGCCTCCCAGAGACAATCATTGTTAGAATATTGGCACAGACCTTTCCTAATGCGATTCTATTTCTCTGGAGAACCCTGATTAATGTAATGAGCACCTTTGGATGTAAACAGAGATTTCTATCCTATCTCTACCGTATCACATATTACTAGAATGATGAGCATCTGTCTCACGCTTGTGCTGCAGTTTAACCAACTTCTTGCTGATAAACATAAAACATATATTTTACTTATTATTAGCAGCTAGAGCATGCTTAATTAGCTGAAAGGAAATCAGAAATTTTCAAAGTATAGCAAATAAAATCTCAAAATTTCTTAAATATATTGAATTTTTTTTGTCTAAATATACAGAAAAGTCATAAAGCTACTCCACAGTGGCTCAAAATTACCTGTACCCACAACTGGCAATAGTCTCTTCAGCCAAATTGCCATACAGACCAAACTGCTGTTGCAACTCATGTGTTTTCAACCAAACAAAGTGAAGCCATTGTAAGCAAGGCTATGATCCGACATTCTTGTAATTAAATTTTTTGCACACATCCTGCAAATATTTCCTTACATTAAATTCTCAGAAGTGGAATTGCTGAGTCAAGCAATCTGCACTTTTAAAGCTTGAGATCTTTAATTGTTCCCTTGGGATTTATTCCAATTCGTGTGTTTATTAGATAAAGTTTTCGAGCATCTCCTATATAGCAGAGTGTACTAGGCCCGGGATTCAGAGACAAGCAAGCCATATCTTCACCTCAAGGGGCTCATGGCCTCTTATTTGTCTGTATACCTGATGCGATTATCCAACGGAAGGAGCTCAAAATATGTGTGTGGGTGTATATCTTGTTAAACGAACAAATGAATGAATGAATAAATGAATGCATATCAATTGGCTTTTGCTAGGTAGCAAATCACCTTATTGTAGGCTGAAAACAACGAACAGTTATTATTTTTCATGATCCCGTGGGTCAGTTGGGTGGTTCCTCTTGCAGGGGCTGTGTGGCTGCTCTGTGTGGTCAGCGAGTGGCTCGGTGGGGCTGCGTGATCTAGCTTGGCCTCACTCACACAGCCGGCATTCAGCAGGCTAACTAGTCTTGCAGGGCGTCAGCTGGGAGGGCTCGGCTCCGCACCACGTGGCCTCTCAGCCTCCAGGAAGCCAACTTGAGCTTGTTCACCTGCTGGACACAGGATCACACAGCCGGCATTCAGCAGGCTAACTGGTCTTGCAGGGCGTCAGCTGGGAGGGCTCGGCTCCGCACCACGTGGCCTCTCAGCCTCCAGGAAGCCAACTCGGTTTTGTTCACCTGCTGACCACTGGATTCCAAAGAGCAGCAAATGAGGACAACCACCCAGGCACAAGCACAATTCAGATCTCTACTTGGGCCACATTTGCTTTTTGTTCCATTGATGAAATCAAGTCCCACACCAAGCCCAGAGTGAGCATGGAAGGGTGTGGACCTAGGGTGTGGCTACAGAGAGGAAAATACGGCAGCATTTTGGCAGTCTATACGGAGAAGGCGGGCTTCTGATCGTAAGCTCGCGGCCTGTGTCTGTTTGCCTAAAATGTCCAAGTCGGACGCTTGGTTCCTAGTTTCTGAAATCACACTTTGAACCCTAAACTTTTCCGCTGACTTGTGTTTAGCTCTGCCCTCAGAGAAATCACCCAGTGTGTCTGGTTCTAGAGGCCATGGCTGAGAAAACCGTTTCTTGTGCCTCAAATTGTGATCATTCGAATGCGTGATCACCGCCTTGTTTTTTGACCTTTTCCTCAACAGTGTGGAGAATGGTAATTCGGTGCCGCCGGGGCCACAGGGACTTATCCGATCTCTCCTCACGAGCACAAAGTTCAGTCACTACCCTGGTCTCCCATCACGTAGCCTGTGGGGCCCACGGATGTCGTGTTCACACGTGCACAGCACTTGGAAGGTGATTTAGTGTGAAATTCCTTGGCATCAATTAAACATTTGCCCAGGATAGCGACGCGAGAGACCTCTTGGGGAGAGAAGAGGTGCCTCTCGTTGAAACAACCTGCAGATTTTCAAAGAACAGTTGCGAAACTGATCCCTTTGCTACCGCTCCCAGCCTGGAAATCACTGCCTCCTGGTAGACACACATGGCGTGTTCGAAACAGGGGAAAATAGCAGTTGGAAATCTCTCGCATTCTTTACTTGAGAGGGCACAGAGGTTAATTTGGGAAATAGTTCTCTAATGGAAGCCAGATTTGGGGAAAGTTAGGAAACAAATTTAGAAATTGTGTCTCTGGCATGGGTGAGAACACCGTTTTTTTTTTTTTTTTTTTTTGCATCCAAGATAAACATCCATTTATTAAAATTTCAGGGTTTGGGGTTTTTTTGTTGTTGTTGTTTGTTTGTTTATTTGTTTGTTGAGAAGGACACATTTTGACGGTGTGGGCCCCTGCGTGCACAGGGCTGTCTGGGTCAGTTAGATGAACAGGATGATCTTAATAGCTGCAATTTATTCCCACTTTGGGGGCTCCAGTTCAGAAGACTGTTCTATGAGCTGTTTATTCTCTGGTTTGTTTGATTCTGAGAAAGTTCTTTGATGGCATCTTATGGAAAAGCACTCCCCGCAAATGCAGATTCAACCAGGTTTACCTTCCTATCCTTCCCTTCCCTATTCCCCCCACTCCACAAACATGCCCCCCACCCCACATACAAACCCCACACACTTTTGTATTTCTGCCCCAGGAAGACTATAGAACAGTGCTTCTTAAATTACCCTGGGTAAACGGTCAGTTTTTTATCTAATTCATTGCAGACCAATACATTCCTAAAGTACAATCAAAATTAATTAATAGAAAAAAAACAAAAGTGTACACAATACGAGCACGATGTTTTTTACTATTAGATTCAGCAGACATAAAAGTACTCAGTTAAATTGCTTTACAAGTTTCTGAACACTCTCAATGTCTACACTTAAATTGTTGCAAACTGGTAACCCCCAGTTGCCGAGCAGCACTCACGGGGTGGACCCCACTCTGCACAGCACTGACATGGGACCCTTTTTGTTAGGTGGACTGAGTGCCTAACAGACGTCCATTGGTTTACTCACCCATTTATCCTGCACACATTTACTGAGCCTGTGTTCCACCCTGGGAGCTCTGCGAGACGCAGGCAGTTAGAGATAAGACGGGCTGTAGTGGCGGTGGGAACCCGTGGGGAGCGGCTCACCCGAGTGTCAGGAGCAGGCAACGCGAGCTGGGGGAGGTGGCCTCTAAGCAAAGTCTAGAGAGAGGAGGAAAAATGGGTTCAGTGAAATGAGGCGTTTGGGAAGGTGAGAAGGATGGAAAGGAAGAAGTCCTTTCCAGGTAGAGCGAATGGCATTGGCAGACGTTTTGGTCTGTCAGAGATGCAGCAGACAGTTTGCTGTGTCAGGGTGTAGAGCTGGGGGACAGGAGAGCCGGAGCCCTGGTGGGGGGCTTTGAGGCTGTGCCAGGGAGTAAGGGCTTCCTCCTGAGGAGCACAGGGAGCAGCAGATGGCCTTGGGCAGAGGAGCCCCCATCGGTAGACGTCCATTTAGGAGGCTCCCTGAGACTGCTGCGTGGAGGCTCTCAGGCCAGCTGGAGGTTGCTGTCACCATCAGGACAGAGATGACAGGGCCTGAGCCAGCTTCATGGGTATAGATGGCTCTGAGAGCTCTGAAGAGCACAGCCTGGACAGACACAGAGCCACAGGACCCACAGATGGTTTATTTGCAAAAGAGGAAGAAAGAGGCTTTTAGAAGGTTCTTGAGCCCTGAAAGCATTGGGTACGGGCCACCCAGACCCTGTGCAATGGAAGGTGGGGATTGAGCTGACATCCAGACTTGGCTTCTTCTACTGTCAGCCTGGCACCATTCAGAAACCAGCACACCGCCCTGATGGACAGCCTTCCCGGGGCTGCTCCTTAAAAAATGCTACTTCCGCTCTCATCCACATTACAGGAAAGCAATAAAGACTTGTCCCAGTGAAAAGGACTCACTCCGTACCGAGTTGGAAAAAACAGCTCAGAACAATAGGTCTGTAATCCTCAAAGCTCTAACTCTCGTCTCTTGTTGTTGTAGTTTTATTAATTTTGTATATATTAGAGACAGGATCTCTCCATGTTGCCCAGGCTGGAGTGCAATCATAGCTCACTGCAACCTTGAACTACTGGGCTCAAGGGATCCTCCTGCCTCAGCCTCCCGAGTAGCTGGGACTGCAGGCACCACTGTGCCTGGCTTCTTTTTTTTCAAACAGCAACAACTCCCCAAAGCCCATTGTTTGGTGTCTGTATAATGTGTGC
Organism: Eulemur rufifrons; assembly: GCF_041146395.1. Classification (NCBI taxonomy): domain Eukaryota; kingdom Metazoa; phylum Chordata; class Mammalia; order Primates; family Lemuridae; genus Eulemur; species Eulemur rufifrons. Next base: position 176,730,988 of record NC_090989.1, on the reverse strand, counting down.
CACACCTCATCTCTGTCTTTGTACCTGATAGACACTATGTATGAAAAACCAGTGTATTTGATGCCGAAATCACACAACATACTGCTGGCATCAGTTAATGACACATTTTGTACAAATTACTCATTTGGTGTTTAGGAGGGAATTGAACCAGATTTTGTGGATGTCTCTATTTTTAGATGACAAGGGGGTAACATTTGGGAATGTCTGAGGTCGCTGCGCAGAACTGGAGGTGCCGTGATTTCCACAGGTGGGCCCAGGGTCTCCCTCCTCCCTCTGGGGAATGTCAGGGCTCTAACAGGCACCACAAAACCCAGGAGAACCTGGCACTCACGAGGTCAGAGTGTGCCCTGCTGCTGCTGTGGTTTCAGGACTAAATTCAATTCACTGAAGGACGTTCCTCTGGGTCAGTTCACAGGCAGAGTTAGCACCCTGGGAGGACGGGGGAATGGAGGGGAGGGGGCTTCTCTAACCAAACGTGAGCAGTGGGCCCGTTCATGAGATGTCCCAGCAGCCGGATTTCAATGCCTCACCCCTCTGGAGCAGAGAGGACTTTGATTAGATTGTTTTCCCTAAAAATATACATATCTCTGTGAGTTGCTTGAGGACCTGAAATTCTGGTTTCATCTATGGGTCCCCTCTGCCTAGAATTCTGACCAACGCTGGATAGGTGCTTACTGAAAGTTTGATGATGCAATGAATGGATGTCATTTCCCCACTGTTGTAAGTTCTTCTTTACCTGTTTTTTGTTCGTTTGTTTTCCCCATTTGTTCTCATTCTCCTGTGGGAGCAGGGGTTGTGTCCGTCTTAACGAGGACTATTTCCCCAGCACCTCGTGCAGGGCCTGGCCCCGTGTGGACACTTGGGCGGAGTGACTGAACTGAATGGAGCAGGTGGAGCAGACGCCAGGGCCTACCAGTGCTGTGCCCAGCCTGAGTGTCCCCTGCCTGGGACCTCCTCTGTCTGCCGCACCCCATGGAGCAGGGGATAAACACCCCAGCTCTCACCTGAGACCTCTATGTGCCTCCAGAGCCCCCCAGGGTGGGGAAGTCCCCATGCCTCTCAGCGATGGCAGACTGGGTGGCATTCTCCTGGTGGGCTGCCTTCTCCTGTCTCACGTCTCCACTGGTGTTTCCTGAGGTCACCCCCCCAAATAAACGAGTTGCATCTGAACATTTTGCTCAGGCTCTGCTTCTGGGGGAAGTCAAACTAAGGTGACAGACAGCGTCTTGTCTTCCAGTGAGGACAGCCTCGTTGGGAGACACAGCATACTTCCCCGCCAAATTTCAAGCCAAAAAAAAAAAAACCTGAAAGAATATATGTAGGTTCAGCCAGCCCCACTGATCGATGACATCTCCCCACAATTGCTTTGTCTCCCTGTTCCCTCTTCTCTCTCCTTCCTTTCTCTTCTGCATCTCTTTCTATATAAATTAGATAGATGTGTAGATATAGATTGAGAGAGAGAGAGAGAGAATCTTTATTTTTTATTTTTATTTTCTCAGAGGGAGTTTGTTTTTATTGGCACTCTTGTCCATGTGAAGAATCCTGAATCTTCTCCGATAAAGTTCGATCAATACGAAGTGGTAATCGTGCTCACTTATCAGTTTTCACTAATAAATAAATGACTGCCAACTTGCACAGTCAACAGGGAATAAAGTCAACATGAAACAGAGATAACTCAAACCCTACGCTCCCGTGTTGCTCAATTAACAATAAATCCATTATTAAAGAGAGAGTCTGTTGGCTTTAGAATCTAAAGAGTCTTCAGAGGGAAACTTTTATGTAAATATATATAAATTATGTGAATCATTTGAAAGTAAGCTGCAGACTTCATCAAATGCTTTAAAATGTAAATTATTTAGAATGCGTCTACTAGAACAGGGAGCATTCTCCTACATAACCACAAATTCCAAGAAAATAAACATCGATACAATAATAGTATCTAATATACAGTCCAGACTCAAATTTCTCCCAGTTGTCCTGTCCCCATAATGTCCTTTAAAGGTGTGGGACAATGTGTCTTCATACCCCGCCACTAGTCCCTCTCTCGCTGGGCCTAACACAGTGCCCTTCTGCACGTAGTGAATATCCATTCAATTCAGGCCAAATGGCACAGAATGGAACGGCTTCCCCAAGACCAGGAGATGGGAAGTTTAAGTCAGGTACTTCTGGCAGAGGGACAAATATTGCCACCAGAGTGTGGGACATTGCAGGACTCCCTGATTCCTAGTTGAAATAGCTGAAGTTGCAGAGCTGGGACCCTCCGTGCACCGCCCCCCCATTCCCTTTTCCAGAGAACTTTTCTAGAAAGTCCTGGCATAGGGAAGGGAATTCTTCCCTCCAGGCAGACCAAGCCTGCAGCTGTCAGTCCAGATCCTGGCTTTGGATGCTGCTGCCATTACCAGGAACAGACTTGAAGTTTTCTTTTACTTGGAAGGAAAAGAAAGGGAAGTCTGAGAAACCCAGGGACCGTCCTTGGTACTCAGGACTGGTTGCCTAATTTGCAGGGCCCAGTACAAAATGAAAATGTAGGCCCCTTGTTCAAAGATCATTGTGACTTTCTAGATAGCATTGGCAGAGCATTATGTCAAGCGCAGGGCCCCTCTAAGAGCAAGGCCCCGTGTGACCAAGCAGGTCACAGGCTCTGTGGGTATTCGTCTGCTGCCTGGATTCACTGAAGGCCTTTTTGAACTTGAAGGCTTACACCGAAAGCAGTGAATACTGACCAAAGGCTTGAAGGTCTTAAGGCACACTTGAAGAATCACAACTTGAAAGACCTAACTCCGTGCGAAAGTGCTGAGCAACGATTATAATCCATTCGTTCCTCAGGATGACGGTGTCTGCAGTCCTTACAGTGCATCTGCCGTTGTCACATAGGCACTCTGTCACCTTGCAGCACGATGTCAGATCTGGGAGGTATTTCCCACTCAGGCAAACACGCTCGAGTGCACTGTCACCACCCTCTTCTGTGGGGGCTGGTTTGACGTGGGGCCATTCCTCCTCCCTGTTGCTGAGGGCGAGCCGGACCCTGTTCCACCCCACCGTGTCTGCCTTCTCCCGCACACTGCGTGGAATATCTCAGAGGTGACACCAACAGTGTCTCGGAAGATTCTAGAAGACAGGGTTGCTGCCCGTATTTCAGCACGGAGCTGGGTTCCTGGGAGGGGAGTGCAGAGAGGTGGAAAAGTGATTCAGGGACCTCAGCAGGCCTGGGGTCGGGTGGGAGGTGGGAGGAGGGAGTCCGGGGGTGGGGGCCAGAGCCCTGAGGGGCTTCCAAATGCCCATTTTTATGGACCAAATGATGACTTGTTGGGCAAAATAAATAAATCTTTTGCATCTCCTTCTGGACTTTCTAACTGTAAGGCTTCCTTTCTGGAAGTAGCCTGTATGCAAACCCCCTCCCAGACTAGCATAACTAAGAGAATAAAGCACCGACCCTTAGCTTAGCGGTAGCCAAAATAAATGTCACGCGGTGATTGGAATGTCACAGCACACCTGTGAAGGGTCGGCGGCCCAGTGCCGTCATGAAGGTGTGTGGCCAACAGTCAACCGTGAGTTCGTGTCCTCTGTAGTTCGAGATACGAAGCAGAGATCTCAGCTAAGTTCTGGAAGAAAGAAGCATTGCCAGAGGGAGAAACTAGAAACTTCTTCTTGTCAGCAGGAAACGTTCCGGAATATCGGACCCAAAGGCAGCCATGCTTGGCGAGCGTGCGGTGCCCTCCGTTTTCTTTTCCTGAGATTTAATAAAAACAGCAGGAAGTTTGTGTTCACGGAAACCAAGGCGTCCGAAGACCTCGAGTCCCTTCTCAGCTTGGCCCCTGGAGGAAGGGACAGTGGCTGAGCCTCACTGCTCAAAGGGTGAGCAGAAGGCCACCAGCATCATCGTCACCTGGGAATGTGTTGGAAATGACTCTCAGGCCACACCCCAGCGTAGCTGAATCGGAATCTGCATTTCCACAAGATCCCCAGGCGGTGCAGGTGGGTGTTAGGTCTGAGAAGAGCGCAGGTTTACAGATGGAAAAGACGAGCGCTGTGTGACCTTGGAGAAGCCATTTAGCCTCTCTGAGCCTCAGTTCCATATCTGTAAAATAGGTATAAAAATAGAGTCTATCAGGTAAGGTTGTCTTCAGAGTTAAATAAAATGACCCATGTACAGCTCGTAACACAGAGTCCCTCAGAAAAAATGCTTAAATTGTCATCATTATTCCCCAGATTATTCCCTTCTGGCCATGTGGCCTTGGGCCAGCCATATTGTCTCTCTCTAGGACCCGGCTAAGGGCACTGTTTACGGAGCCCTTGTATTAAGTTCTTGCTTCATCATAACCCCTTTTCCTTGGCTTAATGATTAGGAGAATCACAAAGCGCCAGGGCTGGAAAGGAAGGTTGAGATTTCCTGGTGAGTCCAGCCTCTTCCCTTCCCAGCAGAGACCACTGAGGCCCAGGCCGTGCCTTCCCTGGGATCGCAGAGCTAAGGGCTGGCAGAGCCGAGCGAGAACCACATCTGCAAATCTCATGTTCCAGAAACTCTCCACCATAATGAAAACAATAGCTACTGTGCTTTGGGCACCTCCTTAGTGCCAAGCACGGGACTCAGGGTCTATCAAAAGAAGCATCTCATCTAATCTGCAGGAAAATCTTCCATTCCAAAGACAGGAAACTGAAGCTCTCAGAGTTAAGCCAGAGAGGGGCCAGCTGGGGTGGAACTCAGGGTGAACTCTGGTTTGGTGACTCCACTGTTCCCAGGGGACCCTCCCTTTCCACACCAGACCCCCTCGCAGGAGAGACAGACACACTGGTGGGCACTTCTGGGTATTGATGGGTCTGTGTCTTGGCCCAGGTGGTATTTATTTTGTTATTGCTCTTTAAACTGTACAAATATGTTTTCACACACATACGCATTGTGTACATCAAATATTACATACCCGTGACTTAAAAACCAAACAGAAAAGAATATAAGGGAATCTCGCAGGTGATAGAAGCCTGAGTGGTCTCAAGGCAGAAAGAAGGGGCTTGGGCTTTACAGAAGAGCAGTGAAAATCTCGCCAGGGTTTGGCCTGGGAGCCCAGCCCTGCGGTGAGCGCTGGGACTCGGGACCAGGTAAGCTAGTGCCTGGCGGGGCCTGAGGGGGTGGAGGGTGGGGAGAAGGGGGATAAGATCTTTTTAAAACTGGGCCACGAAGAAAATGATTTTTCCTTTGCTTCATGCATCCCAGGTTAGAATAGGTGGGTTGGCTTATTCTCTTTCACTAATTTCCCAAGACATCAGCGAAAACTATACATGATTATATTCATGGCAGGGTGATTTATGACAGTGGAAATTTGGAAACCACCTAAAAGTCCAACTATAGGAACTAATTTAATAATGTATGGTGTCTCCATAGGAGGGATGGCCGAGAAAAGCCACTTAAAAACCATGACACGGTGATCTTAACAAGGACGTTACGTACAGCAGTGGCCCTGTGTTATGGGTGCGTGTGCCAGGTGCTGTGCTAAGCACGTGACACTCATCCTGGTCATTCTCACTATACTTCCCTGTCCTGCAGGTGAGGAAAGGGAGGTTCAGAGAAGTGGAGTAACTTGGTCAACGTCCCACGGCTGTGACTTGGAAAGATGTTCATGATATCTCAAATTTTAAAAGCAGCTTATAACGCAGGGTGTGCCGTGTAATTTCAGTCTCATGCACGATGTCTAATAATGGGGGATTGGTGACATAACATACATCACATGTGAGCCCAGCTGATGGAGAGCTCAAGTCGCAAGTACTGGTATAGATTCCTAACAGTTGACAATGGAAAGTGTTCATGGCATAGTAAAATTTTTTAAAAAGGCAAGGCAGTATTTAGGATTCCATTTAGTAAGTGTATGTGTGTGTGTGTGTGTGTGTGCGCAGTGATTTTAAACCAATGGTGATTTTGCCCCTCCAGGGACATTTGGTAGCATCTAGAGATGTGTTTTTTATCACAAATGGTGGTGGGGGTGCTACTGGCGTCTAGTGGGTAGAGAGACCAGGGATGCTGCTAAATATCCTACGATGCACAGAGCAGCCCCCCGCAACAGAGACTTACCCCACCCAACATGTCAATAGTGCCAAGGTCGAGAAACCCTGATTATGAATTTTATACACACACATACATGCAGAGAGAGAGAGAGAGAGAAAGTCCAGGAGGAATGTTTCAGAATGCTGACAATGGTTATCTTTGGGTGTAGGGTGGATTTTTTTTCCTATCTCTATTTTCTAACAAGGAGCATGATTAAGTGTGGGGGAAAAAAAAGAAATTATGTAGCTACAATTGCCTTAGAAACGGTTCAGTTAGAGACAAGCAGAAGAGGGGAGGAGGGTCTGGGGGGGGAGGTTTTCCAGGGGTTCAAGCCAATGCTATGTCAAGCCCCTTGGGGAACGGTTTCCCTGATTCTGAAGCTTGGGTGAAAACCAGCCCACAAAAGCCCCTGGGGACACGTGTCTGAGCCTGCAGGTCCCCGCAGGAGAAGCTGTACCCTTGCTCGGGGAGGTCAGATCCCGAGCGGTGGAGGTGAACGCGCAGGGGGCGGGCGCTGTGCGCACACAAGGGCAGAAGGCCCAGGCTGTGTCGTGGTTATTAACGACGGGCTGTGAGCCCCCTCACCTGCTCCTCATGCTGTTTGATGGCTCTGTTTGCTCTTTGCCCTTTTCCGGACCAATAACGCTGCAGACTAGGCGGCAGTTTTGTAACCACCTGGGTCATGGCTCCTTATGGGAAATAAAGAGAGAGACAATAATGTCCCAGCTTAAAACAGAAAGGCTCCAGCAGCTGCTTAGCAACTCTTGTGACGGTTCCCTCCCAGGGCCGAGGAGCAGACATAAACCATCCCATAAAAAGAGAGCAAGAGGGGCCCGGACAATGGCTGGAAACTCAGCGTGGCTCTTGGCAAGTTTCCTGAAAACTCGATGAAGGACCAGACAGAGCTAAACAAAGGGCCACCTCCTGGGCCACCTCCTCGGTGCTGCTCCTCATCAGGGGAAACATGGGCCTCTGTGCTGAGCCTGTTTCCTAAAGTGCCCCAACAGTTGAACCAGACCAAAGGTTCCCAGGGCAATGCAGGCTGAGTGCCCCTCCTACCCAACAAGGTCCCCTCCCCCTCCCATCCTGTCATACCCATTCAACTCTAAAATGGATAATAGCTACGCCCCGCTCCTTCTCAGTGCCTGCTGAAGAAAGCTCTTTTTGGCCAGAACGCCAAAGCACTGTCACGTGTCAGAACCGGCAGATTCCTGGGCATGTGGCCTTAGATCAAGGATTGCAAATAGGTTTCAAGTCCTGTGCCAACTCAGAATGGTTAGAGGTGGCTGCCCGGAGTGCTGTGTTAAGAAGCTCCCTGGGACCGTGTCCAGGAGATTGGGAAATGCGTTGTGATGGCTGAGCTCTGTGTGCTGTGGGTGCGTGTGTGGAGAGTCTTTCCCCAGTGCCACTCCACTCCTGCCCCAGCCCTTGACCAGAGGACTATCCGCTCAGTTATTCCAAGTTCTGTTGGAATTGTCAGTGCTGCCATTGCAATCGGCAATTATTGCCAATTCTAGGAGTGGTATTTTTACAGATTACCAGCACCAGATAAGCTCGGGCACTTGCCAACATGCAGATCCTGAGCCCCAATAACCTGCATGCGAATACCCCGAGGGACTGATCAGAAAATGCACACTTCTGGGCCCCACTTCAGAGCTCCTAAGATAGAATATCTTGGAGGCCAGCACAGGAATCCTTTCTCTTAACAAGTACCCTCAGATGTTTTGTATTCACAGCAAAGTCAGATAACCATTAACTTAGAAATAGTGTTCCTACCTGGATGGTCGTACCTGAGAATATTCTTAAGATCACTACTCTAGATTGGCTTATGATGGTTTTAAAATATGTCCAATATTCTTTGACACTTCTCCCTTTAAAAAGTAAAGCCTAATTCCCCTCTCTAAGTGCGGGCTGGACTTAGAGACTCACTTATAGTGAATAGAGTGTGGCGGATGTGACAGTGTGTGACACCCAAGATCAGGGCATAAAAGGTGCTGTGGCCTCATCCCTGCTCACTCTTGGATCACCTGCTCTGGGGTGAGCCAGCCACCATGTTGTAAGGATGCTCAAGCAGCCCCATGAAGCAGCCCACATGGTGAGGACCTGAGGCCTCCTGCCTACAGCGATGGGAGGGAGCCCCTTGTTGGCCCCAGCTGAGTCCTCAGTTGACTGCAGCCCCAGGGGACATTTGACTGCAACCTCATGAGAGACCCTGAGTCAGAACCACTTAGCTAAGCAGCTCCCAAATTTCCAACCCACAGAAACCATGAGATAATAAATGTGTGTTGTTTGAATCCTCTAAATTTAGGGGGACGGTTGTCCCTTGGTATCTGAGGGGGATTGGTTTCAGAATCCCTTTGAACACTAAAATCCACGGATGCTCAAGTCCCTTATATAAAATAGTACTGTATTTGCATATCACCTACACATAGCCTCCCATATGCTTTAAATTATCTCTAGATTACTTATAATACCTAATAAAATGTAAATGCTATGGAAATAATTGATATACTGTATTTTTATTTGTGTTGTATTATTTATATTGTTGTATTATTATTTTTTATTTTTTTCAGAATATTTTCAAGCCATGGTTGGTTAAATCCATGGACATGGAACCCATTATTAACCTAATAAACCACCCCAGGACAGAGGGAGCTTCACTTCTCCAAAGGGAAGGCTTTATTGTCCTCCAGCCAATTCCCTGGGCAGAGCTACAGGGAATGTGTAGGTGGGCTGTTTCCAGTTCATCTGAGACTCAGCCAGGCCTCGGTTCTTCCATGAGGCCCAGGGGTGTGTTTGCCCAGAGAAGCTTTGTTTGAAGTCCCACCTGTGTGTATATACCCTTTGCCCTGATCCCAGCATGGGCTCTAAGCCCTTGACAAAGTTCACAAAGCCTTGAAAATTCAGCCCCAATCTGTTCCCAGCCTCATCTCCCACTGTCTCAGCTCTCTGTGTGCGCTGAATGTTACCCAGACTGGCCACCTCCGCACATGCTCTCCCTGCCCAGGGCTCCCTGATATCACCTCCTCCAGGCCTTCCTCAGCGTCCCGTGTCCCTTCCAGGCAGTACTGATTGCTTCTCTCTGCTCCACCAGCACTTTGCACACTCTCGGAATGACGTAAAGCTTATTTTTTAGTGTAATTTTTGGTTTTGGGGTCTAGATGTTAGCTGTTTTAAAGGAAAGTGGTTTGAGCGCCCAAATACAAACATGCAGAATTTTTCTTTGCTTCTACTTTAAGTCTAGCTCAGTGGTTCTCAAATGTTAACATATGAAAGAATTCTTGCACAGGAAATATGCAATCTGAATTTATATACAATTCCCAATTTTATATATAATTGAAAATCTTGGGGTAACTTTGATTTCCATGATTTGTACCTTATGCACCTGCATTTGATTGCAATCCTTATGGTGACTCCACTATAGCATCACATCTAGAATGACAGATTGCCAATGCCGGGAAGAACTGTTAAGATAATTTAGACCTGTAGTTCTAAAAATTTTGTGTTACATACTCCTTGATAATATAATGAAAACTATGAACAGCCTCACTGGAAAACTTTGGCTACCTGAAATTCCTACATGAATTCCAGGTTCAAAATTCCTAATCCATTTTAAACCCATTTTACAGATGAGGAAAACGAGGCCCAGAGAAGGTAAGCAAACTGGTCAAGGTCTCAGAGCCCATTAGTGGATGAGCTGGGACCAGAACACAGATCTCTTTGCTCTCACATTCCTGCTTCCGTCCCTACATCAGGTATCTCCCTTACGGCATTCCAGATCTGTGCCAGTCTAGCTCCTGCATGGTGATGCCCAGGGGTGCAGAATCCTGACCTCATGACTCTCACCTGCTTGGCACTTCATCCAAGTTGGGCACTTGAACAGGAGCCTCTGTCCTGGGGCCACTTCCTCACCCTGAGGGTTCAGATAGTGGGCCTTCCCTGGCCTCCTGGGAGGGGTGGGTTGGGCTCAGCGAATCCACCGGTGTGTGGATTCTAGGCAGAGGTTTTAAGTGAAGTTGAGACTGGCGTGTCAGACAGGTCAGAATTCACACTGAAGAAATTCCACACAAAAATGGAGGCCAGTAGTACAGCAGAGAACAAAGAGACATGGGCTGAAATAAAGTAGGAGAATTGTTCTCAGCATGAGCTGCCAGAATCAAACCAGGAGTTTAAGGACACAGGAAGCCCTGGTTGACTGTAGGGAAGATGAGAGGTATGAGGAAAGAACTGGCCAAGAGCCAAATGATTCCCCCAGGAAGCTAAATTGTAGGAACTATAGGTAGCTTAGAAGCGACAGGTTGGTGTCTGTTAGGATAGTTTTGCTTTAAAAACAAAGTATAAGAAACAAAGCACTGGCTGGGCACCGTGGCTCACGCCTGTAATCCTAGCACTCTGGGAGGCCGAGGTGGGAGGATCGCTTGAGGTCAGGAGTTGGAGACCAGCCTGAGCGAGAGCGGAGACCCCATCTCTACTAAAAATAGAAAAAAATAGCTGGGCGTGGTGGTGTGCACCTGTAGTCCCAGCTATTCGGGAGGCTGAGGCAGAAGGATCACTTGAGCCCAGGGGTTTGAGGCTGCAGTGCGCTACAATGACATCACTGCACTCTACCCAGGGCCACAGAAACTCTTTTATCTCAAAAAAATAAGATAAATAAATAAAATAAAAAGTGGGTGTTTAAAAAAAAAAAAAAAAGACACAAAGCATCTAAAACTGTCTTAAACCATAAAGGGAATTTATTACTTAAAGGTCCAGAGGTAGGTTAGACCTCAGGAATAGTTTGATCAAGGATGTGGTTGAGTTTCTCTGTGAGTTTGTCAGTTCTGCCCTTCTCTGTGTAGTGGCTTTATCCTCAGACTGGCTTCCCTCATTGCAGCAAAGTGGCTGTAGCTATCCCAGGCCTCAGATCTGCAGATGATACACTCTCTTGAGCAAGAGAGAGCTTCTCCGGCTCCAGTTGCTGAGCAAAAGCCCTGAACATCACTCCTACTGTATTAACATCTGAATGAATCCCTGCTGCAAGGGAGGTGAGATTACACCGAGGGGTAGCTGGAGGGCGGGGAGGCAAGAACTGTGCTCACTCTGAGATTTAGGGGGAACCGTACCACTGTCTACTAGAACTCTGTCCTAGTTTGGTATGGTCCACACCTCATTTCCAGAGATTTTTTTTCTGCCTCCTTCAGGTATGAATGAGCTCCTGTGAATCCTACCTGGTCCTCTTGTGAGTCTGGGCACCTGGCACTGAAAGATGCTGATTCAATGTTTAAAAGTCATCGAAAATTAGAACAGGAAGAGATCATTTGAAGTCATCTGAGCCAACGCCTTAGTCCCATTTTTTATAGAGGTGCTTCTCACCTGGACTTGGATCCAGTGCTCTTTCTCTGACGCAGTGAGAAGCTCTATAGCAGCAGTCCCCAACCAGGGACTGGTTTCATGGAAGGCAATTTTTCCATGGACGGGGGGTGGGGGGGAGTTCAGGTAGTGATGCAGGCAACAGGGAGCAGCTGTAAATACAGATGAAGATTCACTCACTGGCTGCTGCTCACCTCCTGCTGTGCAGCCTGGCTCCTAAGTTTCATGAAAGACAAGTTTTCCACGGACGAGGTTGGGGGCGTGGGGATGTGGTTCGGGAACAGAGCTCAGGAGGGCCCACCTGGATAACCAAGAGATGATGTGCCGCCTGGCTTTGGGCCACAGCCAGGGGTTGGGGACTGCAGCTCTATAGTATAAATTTTAGGAGACCAGTTTTGATCTAGCGCTGCCGCTGAAAAGCTGGGTAAGTTACTTAGCCTGTCTGTGAGCCACAGTTCCTTCATAAGTAAGTTGAAAATGACAATAATATATTATGAGGATTAAACCTGTATGAGTTTCTTATGGCTGCTGTAACAATTTACCACAAACTTAAGGGCTTAAAACAAAACAAATTTGTTCTCTTACAGTCTTGAAGTTCTGCAGTCTGAGATCAGTGTGTTGGTGGGGTTGCATTCCTTCTGGAGGCTTCCGGGAGTATCCGTTTCCTTGCCTTTTCCAGCTGCTAGCGGCGGCCTGCCTTCCTTGGCTTGTGGTCTCTTCCTCCCTCCTCACAGAGCATCACGCCAACCTGTTTCCACGGTCACATCTCCTTTCTTTGACCCTCCTGCCTCCCTGTTATAGGAACCCTTGTGGTGACACTGGGCCCACTGGGATAATCCAGGATAATCTCCCCATTTTAAGATCCTTAACTCAATTACATCTTCAGAAGTTCCCTCTGCCATGTATGATAACACATTCACAGGTTCTTAGGATTGAGATGTGGACACCTTTTGGGGATAGGGGTGGATAGAGCATTATTCTGTTGACTGCAAAATAACATAATCAATATAAAAGCATGCAGCATAGCACCGGGTATATAGTAAGCACTCCATTAATATCATTATTAGCATTTAGGCACCACCTACTAGTGCCCAGCACTGTGTTGGCCTCTGGGGCCAGCACAGTGATCAAAGCAGATGTGGTTCTTGCCTTTGTGTGGTTCCGTCAGTTTCCTCAGTGTAACATTTGTGCTCTCAGATGCTTACACACAGTGAGGCCCAGTGACCGTATCAGTTAGCTTTTCCTGTGTAACCAACTACACCCCAAAGCTTGCTTACTCAAAACAACTATTGTTTATTTAGCTCTCAATTTTGTAAGTCATCAATTTCAGCTCTTCTGCTCTGGGGTGGGCTTAGCTGGTCTCCACCAGGTTCCCCACGGTCAGCTGGGGATGCTGGTTTGTCATGGTGGTCTTGGCTGGAAGAAATGAGGCCTCTCTCCACGTGGTTTTCCAACAGGCTAGCCCAGGCCTCTTTGCCTGTTGACTGAAAGGAGAAACAAGAATAGCAAGGCCTTTTAAGTCCTAGGCTCAGAACTGACACATGGTTACACCTGCCACTACTATTGATCCAAAAAAATCATAAGGTCAGCCCCGATTCAAAAAATAAGAAAATAAACTTCATCTCTTGATGGGAGAAGTAGTGACGCACTCTGGCCGTTTTTACAATTGACCACAATGACAATGCTGGGAGGAGAAAGGGAAAGTGGAGGTTGCATCCCAGTGGAATAGTTGCCAGGGGAGCATTTCCCCCAGGAGAAGCTGCAACCTGCTTAGGAGGGGCCCTGGGGTGGCTAATTATGCTTGTGCTGTCTGTGAAGGACAACGCATTAGCATATTTATTTCTCCATGTGCTGAAATGCCAGGCCCCAAGATCTCTGTTATAAATGACACAATTAAGTTCTTGGCAAGGAAAAGTCAAGTTCACCAACCTCTCTTCTGTTTCTCAGCAAGCTAGTAGGACAAGCAGAACTGTTACACCAAAGTCCACCCAAGTGACAAAAGACATAAATTTTGAGAAATTGAGAGAGGTCACCAGAACACTAAATTCCTTTAAAACACAGGCTTCTCTTTGTCATTGGCAAATGTGAGCAAAAAAAGCAGGACGTTAGACAGTTAATCTAGCTTTACCCTAATTTTTTTAAGAGAAAAATATTCACTTATATGTAGGCCTAAAAAAATAACCAGAAAGATATATGTACCACAGTATTATCAGCAGTTAGATGTCTTTGCTGGGATCAGAGATGATTTTTATTATTTTTTTCTATTTCTCTGAAATTTCCCAATTTTCTATAATAAACCTAAATTACTTTAGTAATGAGATATAATAGAAAAGAAAACCCACGATGGATTCTAATTGCTTCAACATTTAAAAATGAAGCTCTAAATTATTTGATTGTGTTGGTAATACTATTTGCTGGAATTGGGGCTTCCGTATTTTTTCCTTTAAAATTATCCTGGGGCACTAATTTGCACACTAAGGTCTTGAACTCCTAATTCTGAGTTTATGAAATGTATTAATTAGTGCAAGCTCCTTTCATTTGTCCAATCTCTCACTTCTCTAGATGTTGGGAGCTCAAAGCTCTTTAGCAGTGAGATACCCGGAGGCCCTTGCACTGACTTTTTGCACAAATGACTTACAGAGCCATGATTTAATATCATTCTCTCGGCTCTTAACAGGGGTCAATATACAGAACAGGCCTACAGAGAACATTTCCGCATCTTTTATAAAACCACTGCCTTGTCTGTCATTTGGTTCATGGTCCCTTCTGTGGGGATCCCCTCAATAGATGCTCCTTGTGTGCCGTATGAGGAAGTTGAGTTTCCACGGTGCCCTGGTGTCTTTCCTGTTAGGAGACCATGAGATGAGGTCATTTGTCTTGTTTTCTTTTTGCCTTTGCTGCTGGGAAGCTTAGAATCAAATTTTGTGCTCAGTTAAGGCGATTTCCCTTTACCGAGATTTTCTATCTTGTCGAATAGTACCACCATCTATGTATCTTGCTGAAGCCAGAAATCCAAGACAACGTTATGGGGAGAATTTTCTGTCTCCTCGTGGCAACTACCAAATGAAGGAGTTCAGAAAATGCCACCCCAAAATATGCTGCTTTGGTATGCAGATTACATTGAACTTGGGGGGCACTTGGGGAATAGCAGGTGCAGGCAGAGGCCTCCTCTGAGCTCCCCTTATCTGCCTTATGAAGCATCCTCCAAAAGGAACTCATTAGTCATGAATCCCCTCCCCAGGAATCTCATCAATGAGGGAAGGCTGGCTCTTATCACAGGAGAGGGGACTGGAGGTGACACCACACCCAGACAGACTTTGTCACGGTCTGTCACCTATTCTTGCAAGGGCCCACTCATCTTTCCCAGAAATCATTTACTCTCCCCTAAGTTGCCTATATTCCCCCCACTTCCCTCTCATATATGAAGAGGGTACCTAAACTTCTAGATCTCACTGGGTTTGGGGGTATTCACTTTCCTTGCATGTGATGCTCCCATGCACGTATAATAATAAATGTATATACCTTTTCTCCTGTTCATCTGCCTGTGGTCAGTTTATTTCATAGACTCAATTATTGAGCCCTCAGGGGATAGAGGGAAAGTCTCTCCTCCCCTATGTAATCTTGGAGGTTTTTCCTTTTAAATCTCTCCCCTACCTGTCCACCTGTCTGTAGTCTCATAGTCACCTTGCAGTTCAGCCATCATTTTGTGCTTGGATTGCTCAAGGAGTCTTCTAACTGGACTTCCTGAATCTTACGGTACCCAAATCTCCCTGCAAAAAGTCCACCATCCACACTAGTAGGGCAAGTGATCTTGCTAACATGCCAATCTGATCTGGCAAGTTAAAAATCTTTCCACGGGAAGTCTCAACTCCTTAGCTCGCCTTGCCTGAGTCTCCGTCTCCCTCTCTCAACTCCCACCTTCCAACTCTTCACTCCGGCCAGACTGACTCCACAAGTCACACTCCCTCTGATCTCTGGGATTCTTGCCCCGAATGCTCTTCTCTCTCCCCCAGCTCTCTTTGGCATGGCCAGTACCATGGATCTGGCTTCCGAGTTTATGCACTAGCACCATCTCTGTTTCCCTCTCCCACTCCAGCCTTCTTGGGTGTCCCACGTTGTCTACAGTTCCCTAACATAGCACTGGCCATGGCGAATTGCGGGGCATGCCATTCTGTCACCTGCTCTGAACCGCAAGCCCCAGGAGGGCGGGTCCCGGGTCTACCTCCTACTGCATCCTCGGGGCCAGCACAGCGCCTGGCCCACGGTAGATGCTCACTGAGTATTTGTTCAAAGAACGAATAAATAAATCAACTAGTTTGCTCACTGAGTATTTGTTCAAAGAACGAATAAATAAATCAACTAGTTTTCTGGCATAAAAATCTGTTCTATACCCCTTACCCACTCTCCGTAACCCTCACTAATTATCTATTGTTTGGTCCTATTGTTTAATTTCGTGCATTTCTGTTACCGGAAGGCAACCCGTAGGTCATTTCACAAAATGACCATGATGTCCCTTTCCTTGCAGCAAATCCTTATAGCAAGTCCCATCAAGAGGCGGGATCTATTTCCCCACCCCTTGAATCAGTGCTGGCCTCCCGGAGAATAATATGCAGCCGACTGAGTGTGGCTGACTTTGTATCTGTGCAGGCAGCCTTGCATGTTTCTGTTCCCACCACTGGAACTGCCCTGCTGCCACGTGAACAAGCCCGAGCTAGCCTGCTGGGTGATGAGAGGCACAGGGCTCAAACCCCTCCGTCCCCCCAGCTGACAGCCGGACAGCCTGCCAACCGTACACGTGAGGCCATCTCTAACTAGACAGCCCCAGGCAACCCTGGCGGCAGACGGCTGAGTGAGCTCAGTGCAGATCAACCCAGCCTGGCCCAGATCAGTGGACACACCTATTTGACAAACAGACAAAAGCAATAACAAAGGCTTGCTGTCTTAAGCCCCTATTATCAAGGTGGTTTCTTACAGTACACCTTGG